>NC_056744.1:146211389-146517014 GCF_019279795.1 Protopterus annectens | reverse complement strand
GCAGTCCTGCCACCGATAGAGAAACACAACTGCAATCAATAAGTCTCTTTTTTTTTTTGTCTAATACAAAATATTTACAGTTTGAAGGACTGACTAGAGCCATCTTTCTTAGTTTGATACAAACGTTATATTACTACTGAGCACTTTATTGAGACACCATAGGCTCAACATAAAAAAGAAGAACAACTAGGACCATGTCCTCTCAGGTAGTGATTAGTTACCTTACATCATTTTCAAGAGGAATATCAGTTTCCTGTTGCTAAGATCAGCATTTGATAATCAAATAAATTGTTCCATTTCAATGGTGTATAATGCAGGATTATATAATGAATGATCCATGTGTCACTTTGTCAACACAAAAAACACGCACCACAACATGTCGAACATTTATATCAAGCACACAACACATTGAAACAAAATACATCGAAAAGGAAACACATTTTCTTTTCCAGTGCACTACCCATAACCTGACCATATTCAGCTTAAATTTGTCTAAATAGTGGTAGTGTTATGGATAGGGCATTTAGATTCATGTCAGGGTTAGAGGCAAGGGAAAAGTTAGGGTTAGCACTCATTACTGAGGACAGGCAAGATATGCATCCTCTGCTACACCATAGTAATATGCGCTAATGCTAACTTTAATGCTGCCCCGAACATTCATCTAAACTTAAAGCCCTTCCTATAACACTACCACTACACAAAACAGCTCAGACACACAAACAAACCGATACACTAAATCCTATCCCCTAACATGACCCTGAGTCTAACCACTCACAATCGCACACAATCTATCCCCTTACTACCCATGCATATTCGCAGAAACATGCACCTAGCATAAATGCCACTTACCTTTTTCAGCAATGCAAACATCCAACAAAACATAAGTTTGATAAACTGGAAATTCGAACAAACAACCCTGCATTTCCAGCTGTCTATCAAACACATTCCACTTATAATGAGGCTAATCAGGTGATACCAATATCTATGATCTATACTAGGAAAATTACACTTCTGAAATGGTAATATTGATGGTCAATACACTGCAGTAACCATTCTTTTTGGACGTGAAGCATTAGTTTGACGGCCATGACTGCATACATTTTCATATGTGAAAAATATTCATTTTGAATGAGGTTGCTGCAGGAAAATTTCTCCTTCATCAAGGTACAAAGACTGCAGAGCTGACTATATTAAACCAAGACAATTGAATGTGGCAAGGAAATATGTATGGGCATACACTGAGCTTAGCCCCCCCCCCCACCAAAAATGGCTTCAAATTCCACATCCGATTTTTTTAATCTATCCGTCCACAACCCCTTTTTCCCACTTTTTTATATTAAAGTGGAATTCAAATTATTAATATTGTCAGGGCATGGAATCATTTCCTCATGTAGGAGATTGCTGCACATCCTCCTGCACAACAGTGTGGTGCTGATGTACCTAGTAGCAGTTTAATTGCTTAAAGACAGTGATGATCTGAAACACACCAGCTGCTGGAAATTTACATTCCTTTCTATCCTAATTGCAGTGCCCTTTGGATCTTGGTAAACAGACAAAATATTCCTTTATTGTGCTCACGATACTGCTGCAGTCCCTCAGTATTATACAACCCCCTGATGGAACGCTGAAGTCTGCATGTATCTCAGTTTTATCCGTGTGTTTCTGAGGCTTTGTAGAGATGCACATATGAAGAATAATGGCAAAAGTTCATCTAGTAGAGCCCAATGGTGATTCTTAAAGTCAAAAAATAAATGTCAAAATATCTATTACAACTACTACCAAAAGTGCAACTGGAAACACTGAGAACATAAATATATATTTTTGCTGTATTATGATGCTGATCAAAGCTAAATTCCAAGAAACAGATTCTTTCAAGTTTGTAGGGACAAAACAACTTTTAAAGATGCATTAAATGCACAAGCACACAGTATAGTGTATATAAAGATTGGATATTATCTATCTAGCCCATTCAAAATATTAAGAGGTACTAAACATGGGTGCCCCTCTCCCCAGGCTACTGAACCTCTTGCAAATTATGTTAGAAATAATGACAGCATTAAAGGATATAAAGTGTCAAATTATCCCCCAAGATAAAACTGTTTGCTGATGACCTACGACTAACTTCTAATGATATTGAAAATTCAGCAGATCACCTATTACATATTCTAGACTTCTTTGCAAACATCTGTGGTCTAAAATTCAATCACAACAAAACTCAGGCACTTTTAGTGAGTAAAAATGTAACTATGAAACTTTGATCAAAAAGAGACAAACTGGGAGGGCAGGCATATTAAATATCTAGTTATCATTATTGAAACTAATTATAAAAAAAAAATCACTCACATCTAATGACCAACAACTTATAAACTCAATTACAAGTCTAATTGACAGTTGGAACAGACTCTTCTTCACATCTGAAGACAGACTAACTTTAATCAAAATGACACTGTTACCTAAAATCTTATTCATTGACCTTAATTCCCCCACCTGTCAAAATTAAACAGAAAATAAATAACTTATTACTCAACTTCCTTTGGTATCGAAAAACCAAGAATTTCTCTTCTCTGGCACACCACAAGCTGGGATGAAGGAGGTATGGAGTTTCCAAATACTGATTTTTATTTAAACTCCGCATTTATTAACATAGTGTCGCTTTGGAATAATACTTCTTATACATCATATTGTAATCAATACATGAAACCTTACTTATTAATAGTAATAGGACATTGCTTGAACCATATACTCAAATACATACAAACATCTTTATATGGATTTTAAAAATATACATTCAAAGTGAACGTTCAAAACTTGTTCTTACACCCCTTATAAACCAAATATTGCTGTTGTTTAAAAAGCTTATGTTTTCTAATTGATTAAGAATGTATTAATAATTATGTTTCCTATTGCCTGCCTACACAAATGAATGTTTGATATCTTTTGATACTAAGAAAATGTTAGAATTGAAGAAGGGTGACTATATTGGAATCAATTTCTCTCAGCTAATAAAATAAGTTCTGCAGACTATTTGATCAGCAGATATAGTTCGCAAAATTGCAATTGGCTGGACATCCGAACTTGTAAGGATTTTATACACACTAAGCTTGCACCTTCATTAGAGGCATACAATAAGAGTAACTTAAAAATCTTGGATTTTATCTCAACAATTAATAGCTCACCCAAGAAAACTTCATACATATCTGTTTTATTTATAGAATTCTCAGACATGATTTTAGCAAAACAGATGTTTCTTTTTGGAATTATTCAAGTGAAGCTAATAAACAAGTATTCTCAGAAAAAGATAAAAAACTTTGTTTACAGTCGGTGAAGGAATCCACATATTCCCTGTTCTGGCATGTATACACTTGGAAATGTTTCCATATATGTTTTTTCACCCCACACAGACTGGCAATAATGTACAAGAAAGATGAAATGAAATGCCGGAGATGTGGACACCCTGATGCTGACTGGATACATTTGGTTAATTGCAAAATAATTTCTCATTTTGGATAGACTTTAAACATCTTTGTAAAGCTCTATGGAATGACAACTATATAATTTCTGACTCCCTTATCCTTTTCAATGTTCCTGAAGTCATTCCTAAAAATCAAACATTTTTACTATGGTTATCCTCTCTATAGCAAGGAAAATTGTTACTAAGAATTGGAAGTCCCAATCTACTCCTGTCTTTAAAGTAAGAATGAGAATGATACTATAAAAGCAAGGACTAACAACATAAAGCATCATTTAATTGCTTGGACAAAATTGTCTAATCTGTTAGAGAAATATTAAGTGTTCTCCTATATATATTATTTTTTTTATTGTTACGGACATTGTGTACAGTTTGTTTTTTCTTGTTACTATACTGTTAAGTTATTGTGTTATAAAATAAATAAAAGCATTTTGGAAAAAAAAGGATACTATCAAAAGGTGGAAGCTTAAAGCTACTTACATTTTTGCACCAATCATATGGGATCAGAAGAGACTTATGATACCTCGTTTATAAATATACAGCCATTAGATGATTTTGGGGATGTCACTCAAAGGCTGAACCACTTGAACATTAAAATAAATGTACACATTTCCCCAGGATTCAGAAAGCCGAAAATTCTGTGCAGGAACAGTGTAGGAGCTCCTGCATGGAAAATGGCCACAGAGTGCTTCAGGATAGTGCCATTTTCATATGCACGAGGGACCCTACACTGTTCCAGCATGGAAAACCGGCTAACATGCAAATTGCCTCATTTGCTGGTGAAAACCATGCAAATGGGGTGATTTAGCAATTTAACAAGCTACCAGGTCTCCGTGCTACAACAGTGTCAGTGCAAAAATGTATCTGGAAAATAACAGAGTACATTTCTGCAACTGACAAAACGGAGGCATGACAGCTCGTGAAAAATCATGTATTATGTACATTAGACATGCCAATGGCCAAATATAAGGCCATTGGCATTAAAAAGTGATTCATTATTAAGAATTTTTTTTGGCAGATCTCAGCCGTTTAAGCACAAGGCAGCAACGCGCAAACAGGATCGTGCCGAAAATAAAAAAAAATGTGACAACTCAATTTTAAGTTAAATCTGTATTTTGCCATTATAGTCTATGGCATGCAGAATGTAAACAATACCAGGGAGCACTGGTTGTCAAGGGGAAAGGGTCTGTTTTAGTGCAGTAACTAACGACCATCTCATTGGGGTATGCAAATGAGGGGAGTTATACTGAATCACATATTTCTTCAAAGTGTCAGCTTGTACCTAATCATGTAGGTGCAGCAATACAACAGTGCAAGTCTAAGAGCTGGATGATTTCATAAGGGTGTGTGTCATGCTTTCTATAAGCTCACTGGAGCTCTGTGGCCCGTGTTTGCCCTTAGCAAAGCACAGCTAAGGAAGGGTGTGTGTCAGATGTGCCTGAGCACTGTGTATACAGCCTAAACAGGTGTGGGTTTTAAACATAAACAGCAAACAAAAAAAAAAAAGGGGGGGGGGATGGCAGCTCTGTTTACATTTCACCTCAGGGCTTAAATAGGGAGGATGTGGGAAGGGGAAACAGCAGTAGGAAGGCAATCAAGGAGAACTAGCATAGCTGGCAGGTGGAATGTTTCAGAATCAGCCAATTACACATGAAGCAGCCCAGCACACTACTATAAACTATGCAAACACCTTTCAGACTGTTTTTTCCCACAAACTCTACACCACCGGTATACACAGATGGGGAATTTTTAACTGGCAAAACTAACTAAAAATGTTAGAGGCTGCTACTGCTTTAATCCATCAATATGTGCTAGAGACTGAGGGTGGTGAGGAGGAGAATGCTGACAACCGACCCACAGTGAGGAGGAGAAGAGTATACAGACCCAGGATAACCTACCAGGGCCTACATGAGCTAGAGATAGTGGAGCACTATAGGGTAGACAGGGACATTCTACAGCAAATCATCCAGCTGTGCCATCCCTGTCTCATACACAGAACCAACAGAGTGGAACCCATCCCAGTGGATACCAGGGTATGTGTAGGCTTAAGAATAATAGCCACAGGTACTTTCTAAAGATCAACTCGGGATATCATGGGGGTCTTACAGGCATCAGCATCCAGGGTACTCCACCAGTTCCTGGATGCCATGTCACCACATGCCAGTGAGCACATATATTTTCCCAATACCCATGAGGCATTGACCATAAGTGTGCTTCTCTTCCACCGTATAGCAGAATACCCTGAAGTAGTTGGTGCTATAGACTGCATGCACATCCACATCAAAGCACCACCTGGCAAGCAGGGTAGGGTCTACATAAATCACAAGGGCTTCCACTCCATCAACTGCCAGGTCATGTGTGATGCCCAGGGCATTATCATGAACATGTGTGTTGGCAGTCCTGGAAGCTATCAAGACTCCCACATCTGGAATTCCTCACAGCTGTAGCAGGGGTTTGCCAGGAAGGACATCCCATATGGCCATCTAGTGGAGGATGCTGGCTACGCACTGGAACAGTGGCTGATAACACCCATCAGAAATGCATACACATCTGAACAAGAACACCATAATGAGGCACACACATAAACCAGGATCATTATAGAGCATGTGTATGGAATGGTCAAGTCACAGTTCCGCTGCCTTGACATATCCGGTGGAGCCTTGCAGTACTCTCCAGCTACATGTACACAAATGGTCATAGTATGTGCCATGCTACACAATATGATCCTGTGGAAACAGCTGCAGCAGGAACAGCATGGGGCAGGGCCACACAGCCCCCCTCCATTGCCAAGGCCAGCACAGGCACAGCGAGACTCAGAGGAGGAACTTCCTGAGCCTGCCCCTGTAGGCAGAAGGAGGCATGCCCAGTATGCCCTGGCCTTGGCAAAGAGGCAACGCATAGCACACACACTGACACTGTAGAGACCCAGGGACTGATACCTCTCTCCAACTCACACATACAGTGAAAGGGATGCCAAGCATGACACTACCTGTGCTTTACCATGTATAGGGAGTGTACTATGTGCATCCAACATAGTCAGCCCTCCAGCAACATCCTCAATACTGGCCGCGCAATAAGGTAAGTCACCCTTCCTATCAGTTACTGAATGGAGTAGTATGTTCTGATAGTTGTATGTATGGTATCGATGCAAGCATGCAAGGGAAGTGGGTGGCTGAATGGGATAGCAGCAGACAGCTGACAGTTATATGGGACAGCAGGAAATCCATAAATACTGGTGTCAACATACTAGGCAGTACTACACAAGGTGACAACTCCCACTGCAGTACATGTGATGGCCCAAATAACTGTGGGTGTCAATAGATTACACACATGGATGTCAATGAGGGCCACATACCCACCACCTTTCCTGCTGAGTGAGGCTGGTGGTGGGTCACATACCCACCACCAGCCTCACTCAGCAGGACAGGTGTAGATGACCATAAAGAAAGGCCGGGCTAAGGCCCCCAAATGATGGCAATGGTGAACAGCCCCCCTCCAAACCTACACAGACATACTACAACAGATCTGGCAGTTGCATTTTAGTTCTGAAGGGTAAGAAGTCTGAAACTGAAATTTATGCCATTAAAATCTAACATGTGTACTCTACTGATATGCCTCCTTTCTGGATGATAGGTCACAATGCAATATGAAATGGAAGCCAACAGAGTAACTGAAATACCAGTACAAGCATTTCAAATGTATAAAGTCTTCAGGTGTGCACCCCACTTCCAAATCCCATGTAGAAATGCAGTAACATGTAAGTTTGAGGAGTAATATCACTGGAGCACACACTACCAAAGCTGTCCCAATCTACACGATAGATTTTTGCATGTGTACAATATGCAGGAGTCAGTGTGGTAAGTTTGTTGTGTGTTTATTATTGCCTGGAAGTGTCGGCATGTAGGCCTGGATGGCTGTGTCTCAGTGGCCTAGGTTCAGTACTGTGGTCGACAGGGCCATGTTCCAACAACTGCAGTGCCAACCACACTGCTTCTTAGCTACACCCATGTCAGCAGTTGTACATACTCACTGTCCAGATGTCAATATCTGTCACCATTAGAAAGCTGAACATGCCATGAATGGGGGCTCATACATAGAAACAGTACACAGGTGGAAGTACCCAACACAGAGTACATATAAAATAATTGTCAACTGCACACAACTTTGGAATTATACATAGGGGTTAGCATCACATTAGTTGTCCCTCTAGTATGGAATACTGGTAGTCTGGCCAATCACTGGCAGACCACAAAAAGCACAGCTATAAAGTAATGACAGGCTGCCCATGTCCACACACAAGACAGCATAAGGGGACTGTCCCAGATATATCTGTGAGTCAGGTGCCAGTAGCCTCCATATCGCACATGCACCCAGCTCACCCCACCATCAGCCACAGGTTTATCACAGGTCACATCCTTGCTGTAGGGAATGAGTACAGCATGAAACCATCTCTGTATGGGAATAGATGTATGATGCTGCATGCTGAATAGGTGTCCTATGCAGGTGTGTCCCTAGCTGTAAATAGCAACCTGCCCACATCCAGACTCCTGGATCAGTATGAACAAGAAGGATTGACAGGAACACCTCAACTACTTACCACTGTCACCCAAGAGTAATCCACTACCTTTGTGGGGGGGGAGTGGCTGACATGTTGAGTTCCATGTTGATTACAGCCTGTGTGGATCTCACCATGCAGGGATTGACAACTGTGGATGAGCAACAGTCCCATATTTAAGTAGTCAACACAGGTCAAGGTTGTTGCATCCTCTACCAGGGGTCAGTATGAGCCGGTCCAGGGCACTGGAAATGATGAATCCCAGGAAGTGTTGGGCCACTGTACTGGAGCTTGGCTACTTTCCCAGGTGATGGAGGGGTAGTTGAAGTCTTATACTATGTCAGTGTTGCTTTGGATCATCATAGATGGCAGGGTGTTGAGGAATGTGCATTGACAGTCTAGGGACATATATGTGGACTCTATGGTCTGGACTACACTATTACCACAAGGCAGTTGTAATGGAAGTATCTCCAATGCATTATGCTGGGATACTAGTCTGGAGGTGTTCCTATCCATAATGAATATGGAGACACCACCTGTGGAGGTGTGGTGTGGTCCATGTTTGGGGGCTGACAGCTGTGGAATGCCTTATAGCCTGATACTGCAGGGCTGCTGTCTGCTGCTGTGAACCACCTCTCCATTACAGCAGACATGTTAATGTCCTCCATTTCGATGACTGCTTTGAGTGACTGCATTCTGACAGACGTCTACTGTTGAGCAGCATGACCCTCAGATTGCATACATGTCTAGCTGTTATGGTGGTAATTACATTAGGAGCACTGCCTAATAAGGCATCATAGGGGTGGCAAGACACTTAGCCAGTACCTGGAAACCCAGCACTAACAGATGGAGGACATCAGTGGCAAGTCATTGGGTTCTATCAATCATGTCATCCCAAACAGAGAGATACTGGACCCCCTGAGAATGACACAAAACACGTAAGCCAATGTTGCAATCATCTGTTGATAGTACCACAGCATCATTCTGGGTGACAGTGGTACACTGCTCAGGGCTATGTCACACCTGACTGGACCACATAATCAGAGAGTTCAACCATGTCTCTTGTCATGTAGTCCAGGGAGGTGTGTCCCAAGTCATTCACACCCACATGGATACAGAGTGATACTCGTAGTTGTTGTGGAGTGCCATGACTGGCTGTGTCATGTGTTGGATGCTGGTATGTGATAGATATTTGGCTGTTACCTGCTCCCTATTCACCTTAGTGAGTGGGATGTGTGTGTGCCTCAGTACTGAGTTACCTATGACCACTGTATTGTGCAAGGTGGTTAGCCTTAGAAGCTTAGGTTGAGGGGCACACTGTGTAGGTGAAATGTGTCCCTTGGCATGTGCCATGTTGTGGTGTCTGTCTTGCTGGTCTGTGCTGTTTGGGTAAATGTCCATTGAGTGCCCCTGTGAAGGTGTGTGTGTGGCTTTTCACTGTATGTCATGGCTGTCAAAGTGGGTGTCATGGTGAGTTATGTGTTCCACATGGTGTGGTGCAGGTGTTGATCTTATCCTCTTGACCTGCTAATTAAGTCTTTGCTGGAGAGTGCATATGTCCACATTGTGTGATATACGGGTAACTTTCACAGGTCTGAGTGTTTGGTGTTTAGAGGGAGGGTGTTCTGTGTACATGAGGCAGTTGCAACAGTGCCTCAGAATGGAAAAGAGCACCAGGTTAATGGGTGAAAGCACAGAAAACTGTCCTTCAATCATGCCAGGAGGGGGTGGACATAACTAGTAAGCACTGAGGCTACTTCTGTGATGAATGAGTAAGCTGATGGCTCCCATGTGTGCCACAATTCTTGATACAATAACCTGGTGAAATGCCAAGTCATGATGCTATTTGAAGTGCAAGACAGAAAGAACTAGCACAATGTAAGGGTGGAACTGAAGGCAGACTTTCTGCCACCTGTAGTACTTTACCTCAGCTGTGCAGTTATCAGTAGCTTTGGCCATGTGAAAGTTCAGTAAGTGCTGTAGTGCGTGCGGTAACTGAGTAACATTATAGTAGACATAAATAGATAGGCAGGAGTTCTTATCCCAATACTGACAAGTGAGAGAGAGTGTGTGTGTGTGTGTGTGTGTGTATCATGTACTGTTTGGTATATACCATTTTTGACTTGTGTACAACCCTTCACACTTCCCCTCGCCCCAATCTAGTAGTCCTGTTGATGTCATCCACCTTAGTAGTACCTTTGGACTAGGTGAAAATGATAAGCTCTGTGGTGCATCTGATAACTGTGTAGCACTATAGTAGCAATAACTAGATAGGTAAGAGTTCTAATCTCCCTACTGGCAACTGTTTGGATGTGTTTGTGTTAGAATCATGTAGCGTGTGAGTTACTCCATTTTGACCTGTGTACTACCTTTTACACTTCCCCTCACTCCAATTTAGTAGTCCTGTTGATGTCATCCACCTTAGAAGTACCTTTGGAGTAGGTGAAAATTTAGGGTCTATATTAGATAAACGAAAGTTTATCATACTGAACACTAACATGAGCAAAAATCCCACAACCCGAAACTGGAATTGTGAGATTGCAGTACAGTGAAGATGGGAATATTTGCCTTTTCCTCACTGTAGTGCGATCTTGGAGTTGGAATATATATTTAGCGAGGGTGTGGGGGGCGCAGCCCCCCACAATTGCAGTTTCAAGTTCCGGGATTTTCGATAATGTCAGCGTTCAGTAAGATAAACTTTCGTTTATCTAATACAGACCCGAAATGTACAAGCTCTGTGGTGTGTCTGATAACTGCATAGCAGTATAGTAGAAATAATTAAATAGGCAGGAGGTCTAATCTCCCTACTGGCAACTGTTTGGATGTGTGTGTGTGTGTGTGTGTGTGTGTGTGTGTGTGTGTGTGTGTGTGTGTGTGTGTGTGTGTGTGTGTGTGAGAATCACGCAGTGTGTGGGTTACACCATTTTCGACCTGTGTACTACCCTTTACAATTCCCCTCACTCCAATTTAGTAGTCCTGTTGATGTCACCCACCATAGAAGTACCTCTGGACTAGGTGGAAATGTATAAGTGCTGTGGCATGCCTGATAACTGTGTAGCACTATAGTAGAAATAACTAGATAGGCAGGAGTTCTAATCTCCCTACTGGCAACTGTTTGGGTGTCTGTTTGTGTGAAAATCATGTAATGTGTGGATTACGCAATTTTTGACCTGTGTACTACCCTTTACACTTCCCGTCACTCCAATTAGGTAGTCTTGTTGATGTCATCTACCTTAGAAGTACCTTTGGACTAGGTGGAAATGTATAAGCTCTGTGGCGTGTCTGATAACTGCATAGCACTATAGTAGAAATACCTAGATAGGCAGGAGTTCTAATCCCAATGCTGGCAACTGTGTGTGAGGATCATATCTTGTATGGCTTATACTACTTTGATGTCCGTAGCATACACAGCTGGTGACCACCTCCCACTACCATTACTTTATATAGAGTGGTAACAGTATCTGCCTCACATGCAGCAGATGTGTCTGGGATATCCAGATGTTTGCAACCTAAACATGGTCGGAAGTGGTCTGTGTGCCTTTACAATGTCCATGTATGTGATATTGTAGCCAAATAGGCCACAATGGGTGTATTGACACATATGGCAGCATGGGGTATCATACCTGACTGAAACATGCTGATATGATGACCTCCACCCTCACAAGTGGCCAGCCCTGTAGGTGCAATACATGAGTCCATATGCTTGGTTTTACAAGTGAACTGTTCATGTTATGGGTCACATTAAAGGCTGGAAGAGGTGTGGACTGACATATTGTGGTCCTAATTTGTATGTAATAGGAACACCCTGCATCTTAACAGGGGTGTGTACACAATTTATATCCACTATATACCAGTAATGTGTCACACATGTCCCTACCTTAGGCTGTTTGTCCAGCCCATTTTGCTGGCCTCTGTCCAGATGTCTTGGCACTGACAAGTTGTGAGGTATGCTAATGGAATGTTGAATTCATGTCAGATAGGCTCCAGTGATGATCACTGTGATGAAATGCAGTTAACCCCACCATACGTGACCATGCACATAAAGCAATATAGCTATTACTGATAGTTGTGTGCATGGTAAATTGCATGCCATTCACATGCCTGGGGTATTACCAGGCAACAACAGAACAATGTCATACTCATCAGCTTCAGGCTGCTGTCCCATATGCAGACCATAGGGTCCTAGGTAGTTGTGAGAGGGAGTTATTCTCAGCAGACTCACATGTGGCCTTGGTAGAGGATGGATGCAGCATGTCTGCACATTTACAGTACAAACCCCAATAATACACAATGTTCTGTCCTCACCATAGATATGCACATCTGTGCATTAGAAAACCCCATCCACAACTGCAATCGGACCTGACACATGGATGTAGATACAATAAAGATACATGTATGTCTGATACACTAGTGTACTTATCCCCACTGGGTCCTTACTACCTGCACACTCCTCGTTCAGTGTGTGTGTGTGTGTGTGTGTGTGTGTGTGTGTGTGTGTGTGTGTGTGTGTGTGTGTGCAACCCACCTCCACAATGCTTTCCTCAGCTTCATGGCTTGTGCGTTAGGTGGGTGCCCCAAGGCTGGTGAGGTTCTCCTCAGTGGGTGTCAGTGGGGCTGGATGGCTGGGCCTCCACTTGTGGCTAGCTGGTCCCTTGCTACACCATCAGCCCGTTGACGGGCATGATGGATGAGGTTGGTGGCCCAGTGCTGCACATGCTCATAAGTTCTGCTGTGTGGGCCGGCATCATTTACTCTGTGGACCTGATTGTTCCACAGGACTGTCCTCTCCCGCACATCTTCTGCTCTCCATCCAAACAACAGGGCATAATATTCGATCACATATTGGGTGATGATGTCAGTTTCCCCAACAGAGAATGCTGGTAGGCGAGCCCTCTGCATGTTACCTGGAAGACATAAAGAGGAAAAAAGTCACAGGATCTCATACGGTTGTCAAATTGCACATCAACAGTGGATATTACTTCCAAATAATCCAAACAACAACATAATCCTCCAATCTATCATGGCTATAGCAGCTTGCATTACACTCCTGGCCCTGCGCTATCTCATTCCCCCCAAATGTTGGACATTTAATTGCATAATCCTCCATTTTCCATTCATTTCTGTGTAGAGGGTTGACAGTGGCCATCTTCCATGTGGATGGTGTGTGGATGGTGGCAGGTCTGTGTTTGACTGTGGTGTGTGATGGAGCTGTGAGTACATGCCTGAATTCATGCAGGAGGCAGACAGTAATGTTATTATACCCCATGGAGATTTGCTGTTGTTGCCATCAGTAGGCAATATGTGCATGCTCACCATTGCTGAGGGGAGGAGTGTGGTTGATGTGCATATCCCCCTATAAAACTGGGGTGGACAAGGTGGTGATGTTCCTACTTAATCTGTCTGATGCAGATTGCCTATGTCCATGGCATGTGTGTATGAGGTGTGCTTTACCCCCATACTGAATTCATAAACTCAAATGCTATGGAAAAACTTGTTACCACTCCCACAAGAGGGGAAAACATACTGGACTTGATCATCACCAACAGGGGGACTCTATGCTCCAGACCAGAAGTGTATCCCTCACTGGTAAGATCAGACCATAAACTAATCCAACTGGATATTCACATCCCGACCCCACCCCCTGCCCAGAAAACCACAGTGAAAAACTTCTCTAAAGCAAATTTCACACTCCTCAAAACTGAGGTGGAATCCTTCAAAGCCCCCGGGCCTGTGGAAAATACGTCCCAGACCTCAGAATCCTTTATAAATGCATTCTATGAACACCTTCAGGAATGCATGGATCATGCAATCCCAAATAAAACCAAGACCCAATCCTCCAAAGGCAGATGTCCTGTCTGGTGGACCCCAGCCATAAACAAACTATACAATAGAAGGAGGAAGCTACTACATGATAGAGCAAAATCCCAAAAAGGGAAGGCATCTCTGATCAGTATTAGCAAAAAACTATGGGCACTCATAAAATCGTCTAAGGCCAGCTTCGAGAGAAAAATTGCACAGGACACCAAGGATAATCACAAGGCTTTCTTTAGTTATGTTAGGAACCTGGGTGGGAATTCCCAGATATGCTCAGAATTAGTCCAAAATGACAAAAATACCGAACCCACAGACATTGCCAACATCCTAGCTGACAGGTTCAGCGCAAACTTCCCTCCCCACCAAAAGGGCAAATACCTATCCCAGCAGTGTGCTACCCCCCTGACATCTCAGATGCTCAGGTAAGAGCCGCCCTCGCCAAAGCAAAAAACACAGCATCAATGGGACCAGACGGTGTCCCAGGCTGCGTCCTACATGAACTCCAAGAAGAGCTAAACCCAAACATAAAACTACTGTTCAATCTCAGCCTTACTACAGGATATGTGCCCAAAGAGTGGCGTACAACAACAGTGGTCCCTCTCCACAAAGGTGGTGCCTCAATGGACCCTGGAAACTATCGCCCCATAAGCCTGACTAGCTTGGTCTGCAAAGCTATGGAAAGGATCATCATGGACCTCATAAATAAAGATATTGGGGACCTACAGACACTGGATCCTACCCAGTTTGGCTTTGTTAAGGGCAGATCCTGCCTCTTAAACCTGGTTGACTTCTTTGAAACCGTCACCAAGGCCATTGACGAAGGGAAGGTGGTCCACACAGCCTGCCTGGACCTCGCAAAAGCCTTCGATACAATACCCCACTCGGGCATTATAGATAAGCTCACCAGCTTAAATATAAACCTCTCTGTCACTAGATGGGTTGCAAACTGGCTCAAGGACAGAACCCACATGGTTAGAATTGCTGGAGCCATGTCAGACTCCAAACCAGTTACAAGTGGCATCCCACAAGGCTCAGTCCTGGGACCTCTCTTGTTCGGTATATATTTCTCTGAGGTACAGGCCAACATGGAAGGACTGTGGCTGACCAAGTTCGCAGATGAATGCAAACTGGGCGCCATAATCGACTCTCCAGCCGACACAAGCATCTTCCAAAAGGGCCTCATAGAAACAGACAACTGGTGCCAGAGCCATGGCCTCAAGCTAAACGCCAAAAAGTGTATAGTCATCCCCTTTGGCAAAAACAAAGTGCTCACAAATTACCACATAGGTGGTAATCCATTAAGTACAGAAGAAGTAATTAGGGACCTGGGGACCCAAGTTGATAGCAATCTCTCATTTGACAACCACATGGCCAAAGTGGTTAGAAAACATTTTATATAGCCCATCTAATCATGAAGGGATTCACATCTAGATCAGGGAGGTCATCGTGCCTCTTTACTCATCCCTCATCAGGCCCATAATCGAGTACAATGCCTTTTAGGATGTACCTTACCAGACACCTGCAGCAACTGGAAAGACCCCAAAAGTACCTCACCAAGAGGATCAAAGGGCTCAAACAGATGCCATATGCTGCCCGGTTAAAGAAACTCCAGCTCTACTCAGTGGCATACCGCCTGCTCAGAGGCGATCTGTGCCTGACGTATAAAGCCATGTCCAACCCAGAATTAAGGGACATGCTGCACCTCAAAAAATCCAAATCCCATCGAGCTACGCTCGAGACTTGAACCTCAGCACTGAAATAAATAGGACATGCTGGAGGGACAGATTCATAACCCAGAGGCTCCCTTCACTCTGGAATAAAATCCCAGTCCAGGTTAGGCAGAGTCCCTCATTGACTCTCTTCAAGAGGAATCTTGATGAGTGGATCGGCAATCGTAGGTTTACCCCGGGTATCACTTCTGTGTCACTGTTAGACAGAGGCACAGTATACTAACCTCAAAAAAGGGCATAGCAAAATTAATTTAAAATGGGTGGCGAAAGCCAAACATACTCTAGCTAGGCTTATAAATGCCCTAGGGCAGATAGCCTAGTATGAACCTATGAACCTATACAGCGTGAATTGTGTTGTTTCATCTGAGACTGACAACATATGTGGTGACACTGTTGTAATTGTCCTTGGTGGCATGGATATGTCTGATTTGTAGTCAAAGTCAGCCTTACAGGATGTCACCTGTGAACTTGCATGCTTGCTCAGATAGAGGTGGACTTGCTTCCCAAGTTGTTGCCTGCACCTATGTGTCCCTGTACAGCCAATACAGAAACCTATTATGTGGTTTGTGTATTGCTGCTGTCCACCAAAGGGGATTCTCTACCTTGGTGGAGGCTGGTTATATAGGTCAGGTACTGCTGAGTCCATATAGCTACAGTGGATATAAAGTGTACACACCCCTGTTACAATGCCTGCTATTTGTGCAATTGAAACATGACACCACAATAACTCATTTCAAAACAATTCCCACCTTTAATGTAACCTATAGCCTGTATAATTCAATTGAAAACATAATCTGGCCTGTGAAATCATATGGAGATAATAATCAGTATAATACGCCAACTGAATGTGTGCACACCCTTAAATTGATATGTTGTGTATGCACCTCTTGAGATGGTTAAAGCATTCATTCATCTTGGTTTGGACTCCAACATCAAGGCACATCTTCACTTGGCAATAGTTGCTCACCTTCCTAGAAACACTTTTGACTGTTTTTCAATGGACTTGTACAGGTTAGGGGTCACATTCAAGATGAGAAACATTATGAAATGATTTTCAGTGGTCTCACTGTCATACAGCACACAAACCTGGCATTCCAATGGGGGTGTGTACACTTGTGATATTCAGTGTATATAGGTGGGGTCTATATTAGAACATCGAAGTTTCAAAACTTCGAATGTTCTAATATCGAACCCTATTCAGCGAGAGCTGAAAACATCGAACATACAGAACAGCAAATTTTTTCCTAGGGAAAAAATTTGCTGTTCCAAAACGCATACACACAACACAAGCACATCAAACAAACAGCAATCCACACACATACACCTAAAATCTTACACCTAACCCTACACTAAACTATACACACACCACTATCCTTAACCCAAACCCTAACCCTAAAGTCCATCACTATCGCACACTCACCTCACCCGCGCCCTAACCCTAACTCACCTACCCCACCCAAACCCTCACGTCCACACAATCACACACTTGCCTGACCCACACCCTAACCCTAACCTCACGTCCACACAATCGCACACATACCTAACCCATGCCCTAACCCTCACATCCACACAATCGCACACATACCTAACCCGCACCCTAACCCTAACTAACCTAACCCACACTCAATCGCACACTTAACTGAACCCAACCCGTAACTTTCCACCACAGCGCTGAAAATACCAAAGAAAGAGAAACAGACAACCAAATTCTTTCCCTAGGAAAAAATTTGGTTTTCTGTTGCTTCGATATATTCAGCTTTCGCTGAATAGGGTTTGATATTAGAACATTCAAAGTTTTGAAACTTCGATGTTCTAATATAGACCCTATGGGCGTTGATATAGCTGTTAGTAGTAGGCATGGACAGAGGGTCATAACACAGTTGGACACTACTCCGATTACTACTTGATAATCATGCCTACTCTAGTACCCATATCAGTGTAAGGGCAACGCAACAACCAGTAGCTTTACAAATTTATGTTTGTTGTATGCACTGATATTACACACAAGTGCAACATGCACAACCTATGTACCTGACTGCTTGAAACCCATGTGATTAGTTTTGTGCCTTCCAGCTGAACATACGCATACATACATGTGCTGAGGGGTTACCTGGTATACATTTCTGTTCTATGTTAGTATGGGACACTGTATTTACAGTCTTGCTGGTCAATCATAGGTTCATAGGTTCATAGATAGGTACTAGGTTATTGGCCCTAGGGCCTATATAAGCCTAGCCAAAGGTACCCTGGCTTTCGCCACCCAAGAAAATTATTTTCCTGTGCCACTGCCAAGCAAAGCCACAGAAGTGATCCCCAGGGTGAATTTCCTATCTCCCATTTTTCTTGAAGAGTGTTAATGAGGAGCTTTGTTTGATATAGATAAGTAGCTTGATCCAGAGTATGGGAAGTCTCTGGGACAGGAATCTATCCCTCCAGCACGTTTTGTTCATTGTGGTGACAAGATTTAGGTCCCTAGAGTGTGTAGCTCATATGGATTGGGATTTCTTTAAGTGGAGCATGTCTAAAGGCTCTGGGTTTGACATAGCTTTGTGTGTTAGGCAGAGATCGCCTCTGAGTAGGCGATATGCGACGGAGTAAAGCTGAAGTTTTTTGAGACGGTCTGTGTAGGGCATCTGTTTGAGGCCGGTAATCCTCTTTTTGAGATATTTCTGTGGCCTTTCCAGTTGTTGTAGATGTCTTGTGAGGTACATACCAAAAGGGGCACTGTACTCTATAATGGGTCTAATGAGTGACGAGTAGAGAGGAACAATGACCTATTTTTTCCTGGATGAGAAACCTTTTGTGATGAAGTGTGCCACATAGAAGGATTTCCTGACTGCTGTGGTGATGTGATCAAATGAGAGACTAATGTCCACCTGTGTCCCAAGGTCCCTTATCACACTTTTGGTGTTAAGTAGACTACCACCTATGTGGTAGTTCATGGGTACAGAGTTTTTACCAAAAAGGATGACAATGCACTTTTTGGCATTGAGCTTGAGGCCATGGCTTTGACACCAGGCACCTGTTTCAGTGAGGCCCTTTTGTAGGATGTCCACATCCTAGTTCTCAACCTGTTATAGCAGTATGTCTGGACAAGGGCACACATAAATGGGTGACAAAAAGCACATCAGTATTGACACTGTATTAATATACCTGCACCATACATTACTAGGTTTATTACACAGTAGGCTTTGGCATCACTGTGATAATCTGGACAATGTCCAACAGTCATAAGTAAGCTATTATGTTACATTGTCATTGCTCACAGACTTGCCAATGGTTTGGCTGACATAACACAGGTATATGTATGTGCCTACAGATATCAGTCACAAATGTGCTTAAGGAACAAAAATGAATTTAGTCCTGTGGCCAAACATTTTTTGGAAAAACATAATGGTGACCCTAGCAGTTTAAAGTTTTGTGTTTTGGGTAAACCATTTAATTGTGAAGGTGGGGGAGTTTTTGTTCAAAAATTACTTGAATTGGAGACAAGGATGATTTTGAAATTTAAGACACTAAAACCACATGGATTGAATCTAGAATTGAGTATTTAAAGAATAATAATAGAATTTATGTATAGCATAGTATTATGAGACAATATTATTGTTTATATTATATGAATTTTATGTTTAAATTATAACAGATTATTAATTTTTGACATAATGAATTGTAAATGTCTTATGAATAATTATGTGCACTTTAGTACGTAGTAGGAGAATTTATATAATATATATAAAAAAATGTATACAATTCATAGCATTTGTTCACCTTAAAAGCCAAAGCATAAGTTATTTGAAAGCAATTAAAATTATATTTGTTTCATATATTTGAATAAAAATATGTGGGACTTTATAGTATAAGCATATTTAACTTGAAGGTATTTTAGTTTTGATATTTTTTATACATAAGAAAAATACTGTGTAAGCACTTTAAATTATGATCAATTAATTAATTAATGTAGTTAATTGAATAATTAGTGCTGATCAACTTAATTTTTTCTGTATAAAAAACAATTGGTTGCACTTTGTATTTGTGATCCTTTGAAGGCGAAAGGCCGAGGTACCAGATCGCAATAAAGACACATTACTGGTATGGTGTTGGTTGGATTTGTGTTTTACTGACAGTTGCTGTTTTTCGTGTTTGTGGACAAATGTGCTTAATGTCCAGCAGAACACTGTACAGCTGAATGTTATTAATTCAATATATAACATGCAGTTCAACACACGTCTGCAACAGAACTTTACTATGCACATGCCCTATATAGGTCTCAGCTTTACAAGACAAACATGTATCATATTCATATTCACATGTAACATATGGATATGGACAACATTCCATTAACTGGCCTACCAGTGGCACAGTCAACTGTTTGACAGACGCCGCAGCAGTTATCATATGTGAGCTGTCCTTTCCCAGAGTGAGTCAGGCTTTTGAGTTGTGATCCTACTTCGTATCCTCGTAGAGCATCACATCTGGACAAAGCCTAAAATGATGGGGGGATAAATAGGGACAGACTTTAAACATTCCTGTTACAAACTTAGGAAGTTTGTAGAATGATACATTTTGCATTACCGTGAATATTCTTAAGGATGTGGAGTCTTAAACTCAAGTGTTTGTCATTACTTGATGACTTCAATCCTCAGCTATTTGCCAGAAAAATACAGATTTCAGGAGGAACAGACAAAAACTATGATGGGAAAATCTGGACATTCTGTGAAGATCTGTACAGTTGAGAGGTATGGCTGTTATCTTTCCCACTGCAGAGAGGGCCAGATGCTATGGCCATAGCAGCTGTTCAGCAGGACATTAGTACACATCTTGTTGGGAAATATATTCTTTCAAATCATATTTCCCATTATTACAGACCAAGTACTACATTCAATTACATGCTTACATGTTCCACTTACCTTTTTTCTTTTTTTCTTCTCTTTTCCGGTTTATGTTTTGTTTTCTCTCTTTCTCTCTCTGTGCATTACAGGGACAGAGCTGGTTTGAATAGGTGGCAGCATGGCTTTTGTAGGTGATGCTCATAACCAGGTGATGGCCTGTGCACCTACTGGTGTTTCCCACTTGCTAATTGCATGCAGAGTAGCTGTGCAGTTATTCCAATAGCCAATGTCATGGCAACACACTCCTATAACTGAGTACTCCATGTGGGTGTTGGCCCTTTCCCTTACTTGTGAGGAAGACATCTTGGAGTTGTGTAGCTACTACCTCTTACAACAAGACTTGTGGAGACAAATTAAATGGAGGAGAAGGTTCAAGACTTAGGGGCAGAATGTGAGTATTGCTGGTATATGTTTGGAATACTGCTAGTTTAACAGAGTTTGTCTGCACATGCTACTTCTGCATGGGTTTTAGTTTGACAAAGTTCTGTCTCTGCATAGCTATCAACTGTAGGGCTATCCACATAATGGCCTCATGTTAGCCTGTTATGTTTAGTCTGTTCCCCAGACAGGTAATTGTCCTTGGCAAATCAGTAGCATACTCTGGTAATTGCAATCTGTAAATGCTAACATCCATTTGTTTTTCTGACTTTATATACCTCAGAAAAGATATGTTACAACAAACCCTGTAACACCAGAAACTTTATCAATGTATAATAGCAATAGTTCAAGTATGGCCATGTATTTGGGCCTCTGTCTGCCAATTATGTCAGGCTTTGTCCAGATGTCATACAGTAGGAGGTTGATAGGCATAATGGTCTATCATTATTTAGGGTTGTCATTTCTGCTGTGGGGAAAGGCTAGAAAACATCTTGAATTTGTACATTCAAGAGGATGGTGTAAAGAGAATGCTCTTAGATGCCCTTGTAACATATTTTATGTGGGGGAGAGTAACACATGTTTTAAAACTAGGCTGCTAGAGCATGTGAGACATATTACTGATAAGAAAGATGACAATTCTATAGCCGCACATTTGAATAAATCTCACCATGGGGACAGTAGTGACTCATTTCCCTACTGTTGAATGACTGTACTAACTGCTATGTTTGGAAAATCATCACTATTTTATAGAGCTCAGATGGTGTAATGGTACATTGATTTGATTGTAGTTTACAGGTTCCTGGGTTCAAGACTGGGCAAGACTTAGTATTTTGTTGCAAGGCAGAACAGTTGCTGCCGGGGAGTAAGGGATAAGGGCAATAATTAAAAGAGGTCCCTAGTTTGGGCCCCTTGACCCCCATTTTGACAGCCTTTGGACAAATTTGTTGCAGTAAGAGTTTCAGAGTGTGGATCTGAGGTCCAACTGCGCTATATATATATATATATATATATATAATGTGTATATATACATATATATATATATATATATATATATATATATATATATATATATATATGAAATGAGTATATATACACACATATATATATATATATATATATATATATATATAGATGAAATTTGTTTTAGGTACATAGATATTTATATGTATGTATTTATTATATATATATATATATATATATATATATATAAATCATATATGTGTATATTTTATATGTATATCTTTACATATATTACGTATTAATGTTTATATATATATATATATATATATATATATATATATATATATATATATATATATATATATAAATATACACACACACACATATACTGGTTATTTTGTTGCTGGGAAAAACAAGGGTTGTTGGATACAGAGTGATTAAGGCACTTTTACGCAGTTGTAAGTGGGTTTGTGCAGCAGTAAGCAATGCTAACTTCCAGTTAACTATGCTGACAGACAGCCTTAAAAATGCTTAACCTGTGTAGGCATCGCTTAGCACCGAGCAAACAGGCTTAATCTTGCTTACTACTTCTTACTCCCGCTTACCCTCGCACTAATTTCTTTAAAAGAAAAGAAAAAAGGGGTGATAGGAAAGTGGTGAAAAAGGGGGCACGAAGAGGGAAAAACATTATGAAAGATAGCTAGGGATGTGCAGGATGGGTGTTGGGAAGGTCCATAGCTGTCCATTTCTTCTACAGCAACAGCTGTGCATATATATTGAATTTGGAGGTATATTTGGACACTCAAACCCCTGAGAGAGGGGTGAGGACAACAATAATGTGTTGTGAAGCCAATTACATCAGATTATATGTGTCCAGTGGACATGTGTGTGAAATGGGCAGCTATGTATGGGGTGACAATTTTTTTGGGGACAGATTGCCCTTTTTTTTTCTAAGGTGAGAGTGGGATGTTGGTGAAGGTTAATAGGCATATTTGGGGAGGTAGGTTGGGTAGGAAAACAGAACAGACAGCATACAGGGGTGGTATATGACACATGTGGGGGGCAAACACCTTGGACGGGGAGGGGTGTTTGGTAATCAGAAGCCCATGAGCCCCCAAATAGATACAGTGGGACTGAGGTCCCCATTCATGGGCAGTCACCACTGCACCTTTACGGCCCCAAAGGTGGCTGTGCTGGGGGCTGAGCAGGAGAGGAAGGCTGACCCTCTAAGTGTGCCACGCAGCCCTCAAGCTTGTGTAGCATATCTCCCAATTCTCTGTGGAGCTCACTATGCACCAGTCCCTGGACCTGGCTTCGGGTGACAGGATCCTGTCCATGCCCACACAGGGGGGGCAAGCCCCATCCCCTGAGGCGGTTCCACCTGAAGGTGGTGCAGGACCAATGTATGAGGAGGTCCCAGACGTGCTGCGGCCTGGTGCCATGGCCAGATGAGGCGGGAGAGGTGGATCCACTGGGATCAGCCTTCCTAGATGTGCTATGGTGTTGCAGTTTTATAACATATGAATAAAATCATTCTGAAAAAGTCTTTTGAGACAAAAGTGATATTAAACTGTTTTTCACTACTGCTGGTGGTTTCCTTCATTGTTCGGTCAGACTGGTGGTTTGTTTGTTATTAGTTTTTGCTGCTGCTTCATCCTTAGGACTGTTGTTTTTCCTAGTTTCAGAACATATGTTGGTTAGTAATGGTAAACACATTCCAGGATTAGTTACAACAGCATGCATGAGTATTCCCATTAACCCAAAACAACAGATTTTGAACATTTGCATAGCAAACAGAACACATGCATATATGGAACCACAATGGGCATTACACCAGCATGCAGGTTACATTGACAGCAACAGGCCACCAATGATAGTATTTTAACAGGGAACATTAATTGGAATACATTTCAACATTTGCAGAACAATAGGACACATGTCCCAATGGTAGGTTTGGTGGAAAACATACACATTCATTATGTGTTTAGATTATTGGTGAAGATAAGGTGGGGGAGAGAGAGAGAGATGTCAATTAACAAATGTATATTCTTGCAGTGCTCACAGCTTTAATGATCATTGCTCTAATCATTATTCTACATGTATTATTACAACCTATGGTCTTGGTTTGGGCAGTGGTATGTTTGTACACAGTGTATAATTACAGCCTTCTTATAGCTACTTTATACCTTTTCTTATCTGGAAGACCTCTGGAGGGAATTTTTAACATTACCTGACTGTTTCTACCCATATTCACATAGGGTTACATATGTGCACTCAGAGTGTGTGTGTGTGCGTGTGCCCTACTGCCATACTCTGCCTTGATTTCTATCGGTTACCCTGGTTGTTGGCAGCAGGGACCAGTGGCTGTGAAAGCATGACACTTTTGAACATTTCTTGGGGGAGACCACTTGTTGTATGCACTTATCTTGCTGTTATTTGCAGCCTTGGGGATGGAGCGTGGATGTTGGACACAGTATAACTACAGCCTTCTTATAGCTACTTTATATCTTTTCTTACCTGGAAGACCTGTGGAGGAAATTTATGTTAACACTACCTGACTGTTTCTACACATATTCACGGAATCCTAGTTGAAATTATGCATACAGCTTACTACCACTCTCGGGATTAGAACCGTGGCTGTTTCTGCTAAAAATACAAAAAGTTTGTGTTTCATCAGAATGAGCTACTGAAAAACTGCTGTCTCTTCCTTGAATGTTTTCTGTCTCATTCTCTCTGGGTTGTACAATCTGACCTTATAATTACAACATTCTTATACATACATTCCTATACATACCTTTTGACATAGCACAGTGTGGAGAACAGTGGTTAACATAACATTACTATTCAGATATCAGATTTTGGTGCATGAAACATTTCATATCAGTTAATCTCATGTCTTACAGAGGCACTAACTTTGTCAGATGATACTTGATTGTTTAATGCTTTCAGTGCTATAGTTGTTGTGCAGAACCTGTACACATTTCAATTCATACAATACCAGAGTAAACACAACCAGTCCAGGGTTTTGAATTTTATTGACAGGCAGTTACAGTTTTATTTATATATAACCTATATGAGACTATTACTGTAATATTGTCTGGTTTACTCAGTACAAATCATACCTATTTTTAATACTGCCAGGTGACATTCTATTCCTTTATTTTTATTTGGTATGAATACTACAAGCTAGATTGTTACTCACCAGCCTCGCGATGCAGCCTTTGCAATCTGCTTGCATGGGCTTCCTGGTTCACAGCCCACTCATCTGCAGCTGTAAAGAAGATAGAGAAACATTTATGCATACCTATCCATCACATACACAGGCTGGACTTTGGTAAACAGATATTGATATGAACACTTACGCATGCCTGGAACATTACAGCTCTGCCATGCTTCTTGGTGCCACTGGTCCAAGAGCTCCCTCTTCCTCCACTTCATGTCTAGTGGTGCTGGACCTGCTCACCAGTCTGAGGGATCCCAGTGGCACTGATGAGATCATGGTCAAGACTTTTCCTGGCCTCCACTTTGCATTGGGAGCCCTGGTACTGGTCCTGCAGCAGTCTCACATCATGGTTTTTAACAAGGAGTCCTACCATGACCTTGGACTCCTGTATGCCCCAGCACTGAGCCTGAAAGCACATACTCTCTCCAACACCAGCCATACTGACTACATTGGGAAGCTACAACCAGTTATGAGCTGTATTCTCGCCTGTGAGGTTTAAATATGACCGATTTTCTGCACTTTGCCATGATTGGATGGTTTTGAATATGCTGAGTTAAGCTATGCTACGGGCACAACTGCTTAGCTAAGGTTGGCAGTGCTTAAAGGGGCAGGTTCAACACTGTTTACCAATGGGCAAATCCGCTTAGCTGGACTACTCATTGCTTAGCATTCATATTTAAGCAATGCATACACCTGGTAAGCATAGCTCTGCAATGCCTAGCATTGCTTAAGTTTTATTTTATAGACTATCAGCTGTATGAGATTGATTCATCATTTCTGACATATTATAATTTTGTTTACCTTCCCTGACATCCCCCTATGTGCTTTCATTACATTTATTCTTGTGTGACTATACTGTATAGGGCACTTGTGTTTATATGGGAGTTTCATAACTTTATTACACTGACACCTCACATCTGGGCCTACTACACTACTCTGGTTAACAAATATATGTTATTTACTACCTAATTATAAAAGAAAATTATGTACTGCTTTCACATGTAAAATGCAGATTGGCTTCAGTGGGGATCAAACCAGGACTGGCTACTTGCAAAGCAAACACTCTAACCACTTCGTATTTCCGCATTGCTACTTTTTGAAGTATATTCTTATTTAGCTCCTTGTGATGTGTAAGTTAGGCTGAGCAGAGCTGCATGATGCGCACACCCGCTGAGCTACGCTTAAACTCTATTGTGGACTGAAAAAAAATAAACAGATGTGTTTTATTTTTTTAATGTAGGGGTATGCACATTGCTTTCTGCAACATTATCTGTGGGGGGCTGTGCTTTTCAGATGGTGATGACATAAACAGGCTTTGCATTTGAGAGGTATGCTCCACAGACAGTAACAGTGTCCACTACACCTCTCAACTGTACAAATTTTCACAGAATGTCCAAATTTTTTCCTTATAGTTTAGGTCCATTTTTCATACGATTGTGGATTTCTGGCAGATTAGTGGCAAAGCATTAAAGACTGCAGTTAGGAAATAATGACGTACATTTGAGTTTTATACTTCATAACCTTTGGAAAATTCATGTTAATGTGACAGCCTGTCATTCTATCGACTTTATAAGTTTGTGAGAGCAATATTTCACATCTGTCCCTTGTTTTTTTATGGCTTTGTCCAGATTTCTTCTGCAGTTGATAGGTAATGGTGTCCGCAGACACACCCGCTTACTTTACATTGCTGTACGGCAATTATGGAGTGTATGGGGCATGTGTATTGTGAGAGTACTGCTCTCAGACACACCTCCTGTGCTTGTACACAGAACCATGTCCGTATTAGATGGCAGCACACCTTCATGAATATGCATGGCGCACTACTGCGCTGCACGGGAACGGTCCCTTTTGTGCAAAATAAGCTATTATTGCACGGAAGTTTGCTGAATCCCAGAGATTGTTTTTTTTTTTTTTTAAACAGTAATAAAAATAAAAAAGTGAGCCACTAAGGCAGTATTTGCATGAAACACTAGTTTATTTAACATTAAACACTGTCAAAGTAAAACCAACTAAGCATTTTCGCCAAGAAACATGAATTGGCTTCATCATTTTTTTTTTATATAAGCTGTTTGTACATTATTTGACTGGGATGTAGATGAATGAGGGGAATTAAATTATCAGACACTGTTTACAGGTTACCAAAGGTGTAAATGACAGACATTTATCAGTCCTGGATTAGATGGATAGCTGGAGAGAAAGCAGAAACTGAAAATGGGTACATCACTGGAATTGGAAGAGTTTTAATTCTCTATGTAATGTTCTTAGGGACAAATTCATTATTGTTTAATAAAAGGCAGCCCAGGTGCTTCTACAGATGTGGACAAAAGGAATACGATTTGTCAATATAAATTAGATACATGAGATTGTTGTTTTAGTGTGGAGCATGGCCATATTAATAAATAATGCTTCAGTGGTTCAAAATTCTTTTTATGCACCAAAGTGCACATAAATATGTACTCTCTCTGGAAAAAGGATATTTTTTAACAAATAGTTTTATTGCTGTCATACAACCAATTTCAAAGCATATAGACATACACATACAGTTCCCCTTTCCTTAATATCCACTTTAAATATTTCCTACTAATATATTTCCTACTTTAGACAGACATATTTTAATAAACTGTGTTTAATACTTCAAACTAGTTTTAGTAAGTTTGGAGACAGTTTAGGGCATATTTCTCAGTAAAACATTAAACTTAATTGACAAATCAATATTTTTTTGCTTGAACTTAAAAGTTTTATAACCTGCTTCACATTGTCATATTTAGGGTTAAGCTGGATACACCAAATTTCTCCAATCCCTTTTATGATTCTGTCTCTCATTTATCTTATTCCATCATTCATTATGCTTAGAATCCTTTTACTTCTCACCTAAAATACATTTAACTTAATCTTCATAAAAATACTGGCTATATTACTTACGTATCCACAGTACTGTCTATACCTCACTACTAGCCAATTTTCAGCTGACAAGCATGCCCATACCATTGCCATCAGACATCGTGTGTACTGCACTTCCCTTTCAGAATCTTCTACAACCCAATCCTCCTCTTACAACCAAACCTCGATCCACTTCAGTTTATATTGAATGGAAAAAAGCAAAAACTTTTTCGCAGTCCGGAATCAATCCTCATTTAATTTTCAGTTTTACATTTGTCCTATTGTTAGCTTAATACTGAAACTCTCTCTCTCTCTCTCTCTCTATAAAGAGAGAGAGAGAGAAAGACTGGCATTCCCTCCATTCATCTCACCCTTAACTTATGCTAACACTTGAAATTTTTCTACCAGTCATTGCCTTGTCATTCCTCTGCTTCACCCGTATGATCAATCTACCATCCTACTGAAACCAAAAGGGATCATGGAGATTCTGCTTTCCTTTAACAGTGTTTCTTAATGCATCACCATCAAAAGGGTACATCAGTCTATAAAATTAGGTGAGCACAACTGGCATGCATTTTTAAGCTACAGTTATGATTTACCTGAGAAACCAAACTTCTCCACACATCTTCTGCTATCATTACCGGACTAAAAAACATACCAGTAGCCAGGGACTTCAAAACAATATACCCTTCATGCCTGGCAAGCACGATGCCACATCTCAAAATAGTTCACCTCCCAAATGTTATACACATATGACATATATATATATATATATATATACACACACACACACACACACACACACACACACACACACATATATATATATATATATATATATATATATATATATATATATATATATATATTCAGTTTAGAACATCAAAAGCCCATAACACTGAAATTCAAAACATTGAGACCAAATCTGTTGATATATTTCAGTAGCGGGGGGGGTGTGGGGGGCTTGCACCCCTGCTTATATTTGGAGAAATGTACTATGGTTTGTTTATTTGTTTCTGTATGTAGTTGCGCTAGCGTATATTAAATGTTTGTTTCCTATGTTTTTTCAATGTTATGGCATTCAATGTTTTGAGTTTTCAGGATTTTGGTCTCAATCTTTTGAATTTCAATGTTATGGGCTTTTGATGTTCCAAAGAGAATTTATATATATATATATATATATATATATATATATATATATATATATATATATATATATATATATATATATATATATATATATATATATATATATATATATATATATATATATATATATATATATCCCATTTCTAATTCCAATTTTGTTTGCAACTTACATATGCTACACAGGTTTGGCATTCAAATCACAGATAACAGTATTTGTACTTGTATTACTAAGCCACTACTCATCTGAAATAGAAAACAATAAGCACTAAATTATTTACAACTATCCTTCCCCACTCTCTTAATGAATGTACAAAGTAACATTTTCAAACGTACCTTCTTACACTTTGCCCATACTAGATAACACAAGGAAAAATAACTTTTCAGACTCACTTAAACTACCAGTTTATAAATTAAAGTTACAAATGCCCTATGCACTTACAGAAACAAACGTACTGCTTGTGATACTAAAAACATTTCTTGCCTATACTTTATTGCATATTAATTTGCCATGTGAAATTTGAATGCAAAATTGTCTCTTGCAAGCAATTATTTAATAATATACATGAACTAATAGTTATCTGCATCCATCCCACACTGAGAGACTTACTGCAATGTATAAAATAATCTCTTCCATGTCTTGTTGTATACTAAGATGGTTAACACCCACCTTACTAAAGAACCATAAAAATACTACTTTAATAATCTGGCCCCTCAACTTTGTCTATATTCAATAAACTTCAATATTCATTATTATTATTAGAAAACATTTATTATAACTTACTAGTCCTACTTGGTTTTACAAATTTAAGTGGAGCCTAATACAAGTGAACAAACAAAGGTCACAGCCTTCTGCTGTACTTATCAATTAGTATCACTTTTCTTATACAGAGAATTACTTACTTTCAGGATACCCCAAATCCATACTCTCATGTACAGTTCTACAATTTACCTAGCCATCTTGTTCTTTGGACAGTATGCATACCAAAACATGTTTTCTGACAAATGTGGGTCTCCACCACAAAATCCCACTTTTTATAAACCCAAAATTGGAATCTGGATTACCAGGTAAAGTTGATGTTGGGGCCATACAGATTTTGGGTACCATTTCTCATGAAGTCTTGCAAGAGAATCAAAGTCATGAAAACTAAAATCCTGAGAAATTCCCTGACTGAGGCAGTAGTCTGAAAAAAATCGGGAATAGATCTAGATACAGATCTATTTTTTCTTGTGGAATAAAAGCTGTTTGAACTGAGGTGTTCAAGGCAACACCCCAGGAGAACAATTCTGTGGGAGGGAGTCAGACAAAATTTTTGTATGTTCACCTGGAAATCTAATCTGTATAGGAGATCCATTGCCCATGGGTGAGAGATTCCCGACACTTCAAAAACACTATGCAAAGATAAGCAAGTCATCTAAATAAGGAAAATGTAAATTCACTGCAGTCTGTAGTAGGCTATCACATGAACTATTCAATTTGTGAATATCCTTGGAGTAGTGAGTAATGCAGACATCTGATAATGTGATCTAGACATAGAAAACCTTAAGAAATGTCTGAAATCTGGAGCTATAGGAATGTGATGATATGCATCATTTAAATCTACGGTAACTAGAAAACTCAGTTGGGGAATGAGTGGTAAAAAGAAGTTATGCACTCACCATAACATTCTATTTGTGTTGTCCATTTTCATTCTTCCTTTACTAATGAGCTCAGATCAGACTTGGCGGTACACTAGCTCGTAGCCTCCAAAAAACTCTCAAGCTCCTTCTCTATCCACAACACACCAATCCCTAACATCCTTCAGATCTTGTTTGCTACTTGACAGGAAGACTATTATAATATGCCATATCTGGAGCTCAATATAAAGGACAGGCATGTCCTTGAAGTCTCTCATTCCACCAGAAGTCAGCCATTGAAAAGGTTGGGGGTTGGTGGGTGGGGAGTTGAGGAAAAATGAAAATGGACAACACAGATGGGATGTTATGGTGAGTACATAGCTTCTTTATCTGATTATGTCAATTTTCATTCATTCCTCAACTGAGACAGAATCCCCAGCTACCTAACATACTGGGTGGACTCTAAGGAAGGTTATTCCTAACTACAGTTGAGCCAAAAGCTGCTCTTCCCCTTGAGACCAGATCTATTTTGTAATGAGTGATAAAGGTATGAGGGTTTGACCAAATTGTAGCTGCATGTATATCATCCATAGAAGCTCTAGACTGGAACACAGAGGAAGTTGCTATAGCTCTGGTTGAATGAGCTTTCGTTATAAATAAATAAATACAATCTGCCAACCACCTAGCTAGGGTTACTTTTGTAACTGATTCACCCAATTTAGTATGTGCAAAGGAGATATAAGTATATTAGGGGGTCAGCCCAGGTTGGAAGGTTTGGAGACAAAGCCAGAGAGGAAAGATTACGTTGGTTTGGACATATGCTGAGGAGGGATGCAGAGTATATTGGGAAAAAGATGCTAAGGATGAAGCTGCCAGGTAACAGGAAAAGAGGAAGGCTTAAGATAAGGTTTATGGATGTGGTGAGAGAGGACATGCAGGTGGTTGGTGTGACAGAGCAAGATGCAGAGGACAGGATGAAATGGAAACAGATGATCCATTGTGGCGACCTCTAATGGGAGCAGCCAAAAGAAGAAGTATGTGCAAAGGAAATAAACATCTGATCTGTCTTTCTAATTTCTTTTGTTTAGTGTAGGTAGAAATGTAATGGTCTATGGACATCCAATAAGTGCACCATATAGTCTCCTTTATTTTCAAATTTTGGAAAGAATACTGGCAAGTTAATGGATTGTTGATGTTGGAATCTGACACCAATCTAGGAAGAAAGGAAGCGTGGGTATGTAACGTGACCCTATCTTTATGAAAAATCAAATATGGAGGCTTAGAAGATTAAGCTTGAAGTTCTGAAATCCTTCTAGCAGATGTAATTGTAACTAAAAAGATAGTTTTCAAGGTCAGGAATTTAAGATCACATTTAGCTGCTGGTTCAAAAGGAGAATGAATTAAGGCTTGCAATACCAAATTTAAATCCCATGGTGGAGTGGGGTTGTTATAAGGGGGTCTTAGCAGGAGAGTGCTTCTCAAAAAGGCTTTGTACAGCTTAGAGGAAAGGTAGTGAAGAATTTTGAAATACAACATGAAAGTTAGAAATTGCTGCAAGTTGGACTTTTATAATTGATGAACTAGCACCTCCATTAAACAGACCATTAAATGGACTTACCAACAATTCCAGAACTGATTGAACTGGGCTGAGATGGGTTCAATTTGATTTTGCTCTGCTCAACAAATTAATCTTTTCCATTTACTTCTGTAGAGTTTTGTAGTAGATGGTTTATGGGAAGATAAACATATGGATCGGACAGGGAAGAGAGTATTGGTTGTCTGACTATTAAAGGAATTGGAAAAACCACACTGTCAGTTTGAGATATCTGAGTGAACCATGCCTGACGGCTGGGACAGAAGGACTGGAGTTGGATTCAGAATCCAAGGTGGATATTGTAGGTGAAGCCAAAGGAAGGGAAACCAAATCTGTTGAGGCAAGTAAGGTGCAAAGAGGATGACTCTACTCTTCAACCAGGGTGCTTTCTGCAGGAATCTGGGGATTAGGGGAGTCAGAGGGTAAGTATACAAAGATTGGGGGACCAATCATGGAGTAGAGCATCCCTCTGTGATTCCTCCAATGGGGGATATGGGCAAAAAAGCTGTTGCTTGACGGGAAAAGACTGCAACAAGCCTGGCCCCAATGACTGAAAATCATTTTCGTCACCATTGTTGAGAGATCATTCCTGAGGTAGTAAGATGGACCTACTTAGTTTGTCTTCCTTCACTGGAGACTTCCTTGGAATATGCGTTACTAATAGAAAGCAGTTCGAAGATATCATCCACTGCCATACTCTGAGGCCTTCTCGAGACAGGGGATAAAGACCTGGTTCCCCCTTGTTTGTTGATGTACCAAACTACCAACATGTTGTCTGTCTGTATCAACTGTTCTGACAGGAAGAGAGTCTTGGAATGCCTGCAATGACAAAAGCACCATGCTCATCTCCAGAACATTGATATGTAAGTTGACCTCTTTGGGAGACAAAGTGCCTGGAACTATTTTCTCCAGGAAATGCCCCCACCCCCACCCCACCCAATCTGGGAAGCATACATAATCACTATGGTTTTGTGCTGAGGGAGGACAAAAGTACGGCCTTGTAATACCTGTTGCGATTGCATCCACCAGCAAAGGTAACTTTTACATACTTGAGTTATTCTGATCTTCACTGACATGGGGTGAGAAAGTATTGACCACTGTATTGCTAGCATTCATTGTAGAATTCTCACTATGGAATTTTGCTAAAGGAACTTAAATTATTACTGCTGACATTCTCCCCAGGGCTTGCAGAATCAGTTGGGCTGAAATTCTGGTACTGCAAATTATTTTCCTGACCTGCATCCTTATTGTTTGTACTCTTGATAGTGGAAGAAAAGCTACCATAGATGCTGTGCTGAACACTACTCCTATAAATTCTAATGTCTGGATTGGTTGTAATTCCAAGATGTGAACAAGCCTGTAGAACCTGATCTCATGCTTCTATCTGTCGATGCCTGGTCAGGGCAGTAATGAGCCAGTCTAAATATGGAAGCACCCATAATCCTTGCAGTTTCAAGTGAGCTGCTACCACTACTGTGCACTTGGTGAACACCCTGGGGGCTATGATGAGGCCAAAAGGCAGTGCTCTGTACTGATAGTGATTGGCTCCTACCCAGAAGCATAAGCACCTTCTAGATCATCTGTTCATCTATATGTGATAGTACACATCCTGAAGGTCTATCGAGCACATCCAGTCATCCTTGCTCAGAAAGGGCAGAATGGACTGAATCATGATCATCCGGAAGTTTGTGTGTCGAACTGACTTGCTCAATACACTGAGATCAAAAATTGGTCTCCAGTCCCCTGTTTTCTTTGGCACTAAAAAGAATTTTGAGCAAATTCTGGATTCTATTTGGTCTGGTGGGACCTCTTGGATGACTCTTTCTTAGCAGTTTTTGGATTTCTAAAGTTGCTGCTTTCCTCTGATTGGATGGAATATCGGGAAATTTTCTTAACAATGGAGGAGGTAGGAAAAAGGGAATTATATAACCTCTGGAAATAATTCTCTGCACCCAACTGTCTTTTTTCCCCAAAACACCTTTATTGATTATCACTTGTGACACAGGCAAATTTACATTCATATAAAAGTAATCAAACAATATTAACATAAACATTATATGTCACATATATTGCTATATATCGTATCAATTATTCAATTTTTGCTTTTTTTTTAAACAAGAAACATCGTTAATAAACCATCACTTACTACACTGGCAATCATACATTTATATAAATGCAAACAAACCTCATCAACACAATCCTAGTCACAAGCATTTTACTTCACAAACCATACTGACACTCCCTGTTGCAAACATTATGCATCACTTATAATCTACCCGATCTTTCTCAATGAAACATTACATAGCTCATTTAAGTCTTGCCACCTACCTTTTAGACCTTATTCCTCCTTTGTATGTATTGTTCCCACAATTCCCATTTTTCCTATGTAGTTTGCTCCTACCCTTTTCTAAAGAACCCAATTCCAGTTGTTTTATCTCTGTTACTACATTCACTACTTTCAGTATAGCTGGTTTAGATTTTGATTTCCATTTTCTAGTAATTGCTTTTTTGGCAGCCACCATTATTAGACACAGCAAGGCCTTACCATGTCTAGGCAATTCCGATTCTGTATCATAGCTCAGAAAAATAATCTCCCTCATCAGACTAATCTGCCCACCCAGCATCTCCGACAGTGCATCCCCTAAAGTCCACCACCACCTCAGTGGACTCCTAAAAAATATGTTCCCAATTACCTCTTTTTCCTCCTTCACACCTCCATTTACTGTCTGTCTGAGAATAAATTCTCTAGATTCTACTTGGAGTATAAAAATATCTATGTAAACATTTCCAGGTAAAAATCTTAAATCTTCTAGATTTTGTTGCATATTTGGGAGGCATACATATATCCTCCCATTGGTTCTTTGGGAATTGCTTATCCAATCTCTTCCCAATCCTTTCTAACGTCCTCTGATTGATTCTTATAGTTATCATGCGATATTTTATATGCTCTACTAATTATTCCTTTTTAATGGCAGCTTGTGTTCTAGATTCTATTAAAAACTCTACCAGTGCTGTTCTTTCATTTAAGACCCCCCCCCCCATTTCTTTCTCTTTGCCTATACATTGATATCAATCCCTGATAGGGAAGGAACTCTCTAACCTCCAATCCAAATAAATTCTTGGCATCTTCCAATTCTATCATCTTTCCCTCTGCAGTTATTTGCTCCCAATACCTTGGTTCCTTTGCCAGTTTTCTCCAATAAATTCTGGTCCCCTCTCGCCTATTGTCTGTATCCCTAATTGCAGTTATCCCTATCAGTAGAATCTTCCTTCTCCATTCCCGTGTTGGTTTAATTTTAGAATACTTTCTGCTACTTTATGGATATAACACTCTGCATGATTATTGTTATTTTTCTTAAAGGCCTGCATCCAAAATCCCAGTCTCTTCTTATTTCTTGAGCTTCCCCAGTGTTTCATCATCATTCCTTTCAACTTTGAATTATAGTTTTCTGCTTGTGCTATGTATAAGAGTCTTAACTGTGTAGCTCAGAAATACCCCCTTCAAATTGCGTAACCCCAATCTGCCCTGTTCTACTGGAAGAATCAGTTTATCCCACTTGACTCTTGCCATCTTCCTCTCACAGATAAAGTCCTTCAGCTCTTTTAATAATTGCTACCCAAAACTTCTCCTCTGGTTGATAAAAATATGCCTGACTTGTGTATAAGACTAAAGGGACTAAAAACATTTTAATTGCCTGTATCTTACTATCCATATAACAAAGCTTCCATTTTCTCATTTTTTTATTATCTTACTATCCATATATCAAAGCTTCCATTTTCTATGTTTTTGTATTATCTTTTGTTTAGTCTCTTCCCACATATCCTTAGCTGCCACACTATAATTATTTTTAATTCATACTCCTAAATGTTTCATGTTATCATGCCCCCATAAATATGAGTATTCCTGCACCAGTTCATGTGTAGCTACATAATTTACCACTATTTCCTCTGTGTTATCTTCATAAATTTTGTATCCTGAAAAGATCTGAAACTGTCTCAAAATATTCCACAACACTGTAATGTCTTTCTCTGGTTTTGTCAGGTACAAAATAATATCATCTGCAAAAAAAATAAACAGCTTTTCTTGACTACCATAGCAATTATATCCTTGAATTTTGAGTCCCTTATTTTCTTTGCTAATGATTCTAAATATAATGCAGAAAAGAGGACAACCCTGGCTGGTTTCCTCTGCTCAAACAGAAATTATCAGAGAGGACCCTGCCCACTTTAATTTTCGCCTCGATCCCCCATATATTCTTCTAATCAACCTTACAATTTTTTCAGGAAATGCAAATGCTTTCATACTGCTCATAATGTCCCAGCTTACTCTATCAAATGCTTTCTCTGCATCAAGACCCACCAACAACAATGTTACTTTCTTACATTCTGCTTCCCTCAAGATCATCAATGTTCTCAATGTTGTCAAATGTTTGCCACCTCTCCTCAAAACCACACTGATCCACATCTATCAGTGTTGGCATTACTTTTGCCATTCTTTTAGTCATTATAGACATGACCACTTTATAATCATGGTTTAGTATTGAAACGGGCCTGTATGACGTTGGATCTAATGGAGCCTTACCCTCTTTAGGTACTACAGCTACCACTGCCTTCTTCCAGGATGGTGGTACTTCTCCTCCTCTTAAGATATTGTTAAACAAAACCTTCCAGATTTTCATCAGTTTTTTCCCTTGGATTCCAAAGTTCCACACCAATGCTATCTTTTCCTGCTGACTTTCCTGTCAATTGATTATATTTTATCACATCTCCTCCTATCAACTGTTAGTAATTGAACCTCATCTACCTCTAACCTTGGCATATTTAATTCTTCCATAAACATTTCCATTTGTATCTTTTCTTGATTTCCATATTTCTCTGCTTTACAGAGACTCTCATAGAATATAGTTCACTACTCTTTCTTGTTTGTATTTATCTATGAGGCACCTACATTTAAAGACATTAAAGAAAGCATCATTGTAATAAAAAGTTATTTTCCCACCTTTTATATATAACACCTTTTTGTTAAATGTCTAGTTCCAGCTTTTGTGTTACATGCATACACTGTTTGGAAGGTTGAACTTTTATAGAGTTTCTTATCATATATATTTCAGCCTATGTCGCATCTTGTAAAATGTATTTTTGTTTTACTGAAAACCCTCAAACACACACATACAAAATACCCCCCTAAAACCCATTAACTTAATACTAACATACAAAACTATGTACACCTTCAAATATTGAAGCGTTACCCTCATAATAGGACAAAAGTCCCCAAATTAACAGCCACACTCACAGACATGAGTTAATCTAAAAGAAAGATCATCCATGCTAAGACACATGGTCCAGCCTATACTTCTACTAAGTGCTGATTAGTTTTATCTTATCTTTATAGCTCTCCCAGCTTGGAAAACCCCTTGAATATTTTCTGAGAACATTAACTACCTTGGGAAAGCCCCTGAATGCTTTCAGAGAACATTATCTACTTTGGGAAAAAACCCTGAATGCTTTCAGAGAACATTATCTCCTAGCCAATTTCCCTTTTTTCCCCTCAGCCAATCAGTCTCCACCAGACTGTAGCCAGTTTCTCTTTATCAGGTTGTCTCCACGGAAAAAGCCTCATAATGTTCAATGTTCTTTTTCATTTACTCGGTCTGTCTTAAAACTTGTTACTAAATCAATCTAAGGTCTTTAATCCAGTCATCCTCAATTCAAAAAATAGAAAAAGTGCATTATTTTTTCTTTTATCATGCTTTTTAACCAGGCTTTTTATAATCTGCAGTGCCTACATTTCTTAAAATTGAAGAAGAAGAGAGAGACAAAGGAGAAAGAAGAAAAAAAAAACAGCAGCACCTGTTTACAATCCCCATTACAATTAAAAATAATTGAAAAAACTTTACTTTATAGCATGTAAAGAAAACCGCATGGCACAAAATTGGTACTATTTAAGAAAAAAAAATCTTTACTTACAGTTCACCTTCTACCCTCTCTTCCCCTCTCCAAAGCACGTTTCCAAACATTAATGACATAAAGTAGGGCATATGCTTTAGAGTTCTGCACAAGTCCAACAAATTCTAAAAAAGTCCAATATGTCCAGATTTTCTTGTTTTGTCATATTTCACAAATATAATTATTGCATTGTAATCCCATATTAAGTTGCTGGTTTTATTACACTTTGCACCCAGCTGTCTTTTGTTATATCTAGCCAGGCTCTCTGGTGCAGAGATAAGTGATCCCCAACTGCCTTCCGAGATGGGCAATTGGGCCTCCTTTCAGAAGAGCTGAAAAAGTCTGTTGGAAAAGGAATCTCTAGACCACTGGTTTTGCAGGCCTCCTCTGCCACTGGGGCACTGCCTTCCATTATAGCTCCACCCTCTGCCTCTGGGGGAAGTATCTCCATGTGAGTCCTGGAAAGAACCATTGGACTTTCTGAACATTTTTTGACCTCCCCATTGATTCCTGCAAAAGGTGTTTTGAGGGGTTGAAAAATACACATCACTGCAGAGAGGATCTTTTTTGTCTTTCCCACACCTGGACAGTGTGCCCTTCACTGTGGGGCCAAACAAAGTAGTACTGTCAAAAGAAGGATTGACGAATGAGGATTTGAAGGGCTCCACAAAATCACACAGGTGCATCCAGGTATGCCTTCTGATGGAAATACCTGAACCCGTGACCCTTGAGATGCCTTCTGCAGCATGCAAGATAAGCCTCATGGGTAAATTAGATACAGCTTGTAGAGTAGCCAACTGAGAGACTACTGATGATTGAGCCTCAGCAGTTTCAGTTCCAGAAAGAGATTCTGAAAGCTCCTTAATCAGATCTCTTTGAAGTATTTTAAAATGTGCCAGATAGTTCAGCGATCTGAGTGCAAATGTTGCTGAAGCATAAACATGCTTCCCAAATCTGTCAGGCTCTCTGTTAGGAGGATGGACAGTGAAATTCTGTTCCGCAAGTTACTTTTTTGTAGCTGCTGCCATGACCATGGCATCCCTTTACACCAAAATTCCCTTCCTACTGGTGAAGCTAGAATTTGGTCTGGTCTCTTGGGGATTGGCTCAACCATATCAGGTTCCTTCCACACCCACCTAGAGGCCAAATCAATAAGCTCATTGCCAGACGGAGTAACCCAAGTGGTAGATGGGCCAGCTCCAAAATCCTCCAAAAATACTGATTCCTCTGAAGGGTCTTATAAAGACCAGCCACCCTTCTGCTTAAGGATCTCAAGAATGTCTCCAAATGAGACATTATTGGATGATGATTTCGGGGACCCCCTCTCCTTCATCGAAGTCAGTATCCTAAGTGACTGATTCTTGATTAGAGTCCAACTGCGTCCTTTTGAACTTCCTCTTCCTATGGACTTCCTCAGTGAGGTGATCCTGTTCAGTATCAGAAGAGATTAGGATACCCTGCTGGGTGGTCAGAAAGCTTTGGGCTGGCTGTCGCTGTGGGGTAGAAAGTTGAGGTTCATTGTGCAAAATCATCTGGGAAGGAGAGGGTGGATCTGAGGGGGTATAACCCATCTGTCCTGCCAAAGCAGAGAACAACCTCAACTTTATTGTTTAAGCTTCCGCCAGGCTTTATTTTTGGAGACAACGCTTATATCCATTGGTTCCTGCCTAGAGCATTCTCTTCTGGGTTACAGATATTAATTAGAACACTGGTCTCAGTTTCTTTTTATAAACCTGTGGTAACAATAATGTTTGGTATCCCCAAGGTGCATACGGATAGTTCAACCCCCCCCAGTGAGACCTTCTGTGTAAGCTAGAGGTTCTAAAATCTACCCATTGGCGGTTTATACTGACCGGAAGGTAAAGCAGACTGTTTGCAAATCTTCACATATTCTGAGAGATTCCTGGAACTTTTTGAAGTGTTTCACACCTGACCTCTTTTTTTTATGATGTTTTGTTCATATGTATAGATGTCATTGATTTATTTGGATGAATTCCCCTTTTGGAGGGTTTAGACTATTTTTTAGAGGCACTATTGCACTGTGATTTTTTTGACAAGTGAAGACATCACAATCTTAATGACGTTTATGGAATGCCTGCTTGATAACTTTTTAGAGGAATACTTTAAACAAATTAAAGGGTTTGCTATGGGTACAGTTTGTGCCCTTCTTTATGGTAACTTGGTGATGTGGGCATGAGAACAAAAGTTTATTTTTAAGTCCCTATATACACTATAGCTTGATGACATTTTTATATTGTGGAGAGATACACAGGTAAGTTACAGGAGTTTATGGATGACATTAGAAGTACTATTCTTTTTTTAAGGTTTATGCACACTACATCTAGTGATGCATTTAGTTACTCAGATGTAACTATTTATAAAAGTAATGGAATATTTGAGTCCAAGGTATATAGGAAGCCTACTTTTTCCAGTGCATATTTACATTTTCAGAGCTACCATCCCTTAACAAAAAAGGTCCCTGGTTAAACGCCAATTTGTAAGAATCTGCAGAATGACCACTTATGAAGTCACTTTTTAAACTGAATGTGATAAGCTATAAGAAATGTTTTCTGATTGGGGCTACCAGGTCAGTTTTGTAGAGAGTTAAAAGAGAAGTACTGTCTTTTAGGCATACCAGATTTAACCCTGTTTTAGGGAAAAAAGATATTACTTGATGTAGTCCCTCTCAGGTAGTGTTGGGTTTAACATGGGATTGGTCCTTAAATACTACCCCCTAAACCTGAATGTACAGAAGGTTATCTCCAAATATTGGTCTATATTTAGTATAAACACAAAAGTGTACAATGTTGTGGGGAAGAGATCACTGTTCATCTTCAAGAGAGGTAAAAATGTAAAAGCTTTTTTTGATGTACAGGCTCCTGTAAAAAATCCTGCATTGCGAGGTAGGAAAAAATGTGGTCAATGCAACCAATGTCCCTTTATTTTAGTACGTGAATTTTTTTTTTTTTATAGTTACCTGTTCAAAAGGTAAAAAATTCCATTACCTGATGGCTGTAACTACATGACAATGGGTATTGCATACATCACAATCTATGACCACTGTAATGTCTTTTATATAGGCAAGGCAGTGAGAACCTTAAGTAAGCATATATATGAACATAATTATGATACTGGGAGATGCAACGGAAAAAAAGGTTTTATATAAGCACAAAATGGTTTAAATGGTTTATGCTGGTTGCAGCAAATTCATTTTTACAGTTATAGAAAAGGTCAACAAGAATCAGAGAGGGGGTCCATGGAAAACAGTGACAGAGTATAAAGAACTGTTATGGAAGTTACAATTAAATGCACAAGTTCCACCAGGGCTTAATGGCAACATTTCCTTCCCAAGTGTTTTTTTATGATTTGTGCTAAGAAATTAAGTTTTTTTTTAGGTTGCATGAGTGCTGCATTTTATTTGTTGTTGCTTTTAATGTTTGGCTTATTCATTCATTTTATGGCCTTTATTATTGCATTTAACTTATGTGGAACTTTAAAATTGCATTGTTTAATTAATTACTTATGATGTGTTAGATTGCTTGGACTATTTAATCTGTGTGAGTATGGTGTTGTTGGTTCTGAAGTAGTCTTAAGAAATTATAAAAGGATGAAAGTGCTTAACCCTGAATAAAAAACTTGATTTTAACACTCTTTGTATGTCATGTGACTTTGAGGTGACCTTTGTTATTACTACACCTTACACTACCAAGTACTACACATCCCATGCTTCAAGTCACTCCACTTTGGCTCTCAGCTATGTTATATATCCTTTTTTTTGAGTACCTTCCCCCTTTCTGCATATAAAACATGCATTCCCCCCTGCATATTAGTATCCTCATACCCTTAGGACATTGCTAATCTTCTAGCAGACAAATTCAACTCCATTTTCATCCCCACCAATATTCTCAAATCCAATACCAGCATCTACCTTCAAGTCTCTCAGGAACAAGTTCTCAAGGCACTAAAGGCCAATAACAGTATATCTATGGGGTCAGATTACATACCAGGCTGCCTACTGGCTAGCCTGAGACATGAATTGTCAGACATCTTGCAGAGACTATTCAAGTTTAGCCTTAAAAAGGCTTTGTGTCAGCTGAATTGAGGTCAGCAATAGTCATTCCCTTGCATGAAAATGGGACTACAACCGACCTAGGTAATTACAACCCTATAATCCTTACTAGTCCCATATGCAAGGCTACTGAAAGAATCATTATGGAAGTAATATATAGGGTATAGGTGACCTACAGACTCTTGACTCAGCCCAGTTCAAATTCATCAAGGGTAAATCCTGCATATGCAGCCTGGCTGATTTCTGCAAAAAAGTCACCAAGGCAGTGGACAAAAGCAAATCACCCATTCCACACTTTGGCATCATAGAGAAACTCAGCTAAATGTTAATCCCTGCGTAACTCACTGAATAGCAAATTGGCTTACAAACAGAACACGAGACGTAAGGGGGACTGGCTCTACCTATACCAAGAGACCTGCCACTAGTGGAGTGCCCCAGGGTTTGGTCCTTAGCCCACTATATTTGCCATTTATTTCTTGCAGGTCAAACCCAATAATGAGAGATTCTAGTTGACCATATTCATCACAAACTCCACGGAGGGCAACATGATCCTACAAGAGAGCAAGACGGCATGTCCCAAATAGTTGGTGCCAAAACCATGGACTGAAACTAAATGCAAGAAATGTGTAATCATACACTTCGGCAAGCATGACTCCCTTTGTAACTACCACATTGACAACACTCCCCATGGAAACTGATCCTGTAGTTAGAGAGCTGGGAACCTATGTTGACACAACTGTCCTTTTTTTCACCATGTATCAATTACTGCAAGGAAATTCTTTTTCATTGAACAGCTTATATTGAAGGGCATTACTTCCAGATACAGGGATTTAATTGTTGTTCTGTACTCAGAACTCATTAGACCGATCATCGAATAAAATGCCACTTTCAGTATGTATCTTTCCAAACACTTGGCACAGCTGGAATGACCCCAACTCTTCCTCACAAAAAAATAAATAAATAAAATTCAAGGGCCTAAATCATAAAACTACTTCTGGTGAGAGAAGAAAACAAAGGAGTATTGTACCCAACAAAATGAAGCTGTGCTGAGACCAGCATTAGTAGTAGCCATTCATGCGACTCCCCTCTTTTTATCATTCTTGACAAGCTAATTCTTTACTTTCCATTAAGTACTGCTTGATTTCTTCCTTACTTCAGAATATCTCCCTAAACACTTCATCTTTAAATTTTCAGGGTCTACATATTAGTTTCCCCTCAAGTGTTTGGCAGTGCTTGAGTGACATTTTTCCTGTAAAAGGAATATATAAGGAAGCAGCTCCAGTACTTAGTTATAATGACCATCCCTCCTGGCATGTCTAAAGGTCAGTTCCTTGTGCTTTTGCCTATTAACCTGATGAACTTGTGCATTCTAATGCAGTGTAGCAACAGCCTCATGTACACAACCATCTCCTCTTACCTCCCAACACTCAGACTTGTGAGAGATGTACTTGTATATCCAAATTGGAAGCCATGCACTCTCAAGCCAAGACCGGAATAGCCGGTCAAGAGGAGAAGGTTAACATCTGCACCACCCCACATGCAACTCACAGCCCTCCAGAACACCCACCATCACAGCTCTCAAATAAAAACACAAACCACATACCCACCTTCATGGAGGCTCTCAATAGAAATCTACCCAAACAGCAGAGACCTCCAAGGCAGAAACACACTCAACCACCACCACACAGCACAAGCCACAAGACACACAGCTCACCTACACAGTGTGCCCCTCAACCTAAGCCCCGAAGGCAAAACAGCTTGCCCAATACTCTAATCATAGGTGACTCAATAGTGAGGAACACTGATGTCCCACTCACTAGGTTGAATAAGGAGAAGGTAACAGTCAGCTGTCTATCAGGTGCCAGAATCTGACACAACACATGCACTCAGGTCACTCCACAACAAGTACAAGTATGACTCTGTCACTGTCCATGTGGGTGGGAATGACCTGAGACACACCTCCCTGGACTACATGAAAAGAGACATGGAGGAGCTCTCAGATTATGTGGCCAAGGCAGGCATGACCCTAACCATGAGCAGCATCCTACCATCGCCCAGAATGATACCGCAGTACAAGCAGAAAATGATTGACTTCAACAATTGGCTAAGTTTCTGGTGTCATTCTGCTTGGGATGACATGATTGACAGACCTTGATGCTTTGCCAGAGATGGCCTGCATCTGTCAACCCTGGGTTTTGCTTCCCCTATAGTGCCTTTTTTAGGCGATGTTCCAAAGACCAAATTACCACTGTAACAGCTATAAATAAATGCAATCTGAGGGTCATGCTGCTCAATGCTAGAAGTCTAAATCTCAAGATGAACTTGCTCGAAGCACTCCTCAAAATGGAAAACATCGACATTTGTGCTTTAACGGAGACCTGGTTTAAAGCAGCAGAAAGCACCCCTGCGCTACCAAGGCTATATCTCATTCCATACCTTTCGGCCCCAGAACATGGAACAAAACTCCAAAGACGGTGGTGTCTCCATATTCATAAAGGATATGCATACCTCCAGACTAGTAACCCAGCATAACGCATCTGATATACTTCAGGTACAACTAACATTAGGTAAGACAGCGATTCAGGTCGTTGCCTGCTATAGGTCCCCAACCATTTTCCAAGGCTCTCACTCCACATTCCTAAGCACCCTGGAAACTATTAGAGTCCAACGCAACACTCTCATACTAGGTGACTTCAACTACCCCTCCATCAACTGGGAAAACTACTCATACACCAATACACTGGCCCAACGATTCTTGGAATTAATTAATTCCAATGCCCTGGACCAGCTCATTCTTACCCCCACTAGAGGAAGCAACATCCTTGACCTGGTTATTACTAACATGGGCAACTAATGCTCTACACCAATAGTTAATTCCTCCCTGGTTATATCTGACCACAAACTAATCACCATGAAATCCACATCTCACCCACACCCCTGCAAAGGTAACCACCATGAAAAACTTCTCCAAAGCTGACTTTGGGTTCCTAAAACAGAGGTGGCTAACTTCACAGCACCCATGTCAATGGAAAATAGATGCATGACTGTCGGATTTTACACCAATGCACTGTACGAACACTTACATAAATGCATGGAACTAGCCATATCCAATAGAACCAAGATGCTCTGGAAGCCAATCTGGTGGTCCCCTGCCATTAATAAATTCTACAACAGAAGGAAGAAACTGTTGCAGAAAAAGGTGAAGTCCCAAGACTGGAAAAACTCCCTTATTAGCCTCAGCAAAAAGTTGAGATCCCTCATCAAAACCTCTAAAGTCAGCTATGAAGGCAGAATTGCAGTAGACACTAAAAACAACCACTAAGCCCTCAATAATTGTATCAAGAATCTCCATGGCAATACCCAGGTTTTCTCTGAGTTACTACACAATGGTACCTCCTATACTGTGCCAACAGATACTGCCAACATACTGGCCGACAGATTCAGTGCCAACTTTACCCCTCTCTCCCCCCCTAAAGGACCAATCACAATACCGGAGGAATGCCAGGCACCCAGCATTACTGCAGCACAGGTTAAAGCTGCATTGTCCAAGGCCAAGAATACAGCTTCCATGGGACTCGACAATATCCCTGGATGTGTTTTACATGAACTACAAAGTGAACTGGCACATCTGTGTGCCCTGTTCAATCACAGCCTCAGCTCAGGCTTTATCCCTGCCAAATGGCGCACTGCTACAGTCATCCCTCTCCATAAAGGGGGACTGACTACAGACCCTGGGAATTATTGCCCCATTAGCCTGATGAGTCTGATATGTAAGGCTATGGAGCGCATCATCATGGACCTAATTAACAAGGATATAAGGAATCTCCAAACTCTAGATCCCACGCAATTTGTTTTTGTGAAAGGTAGATCATGTCTGTTCAACCTGGTTGACTTCTTTGAGTCAGTCACCAGAGCTGTGGATGAGGGCATGGCAGTTCATACAGCCTACCTTAATCTGGCCAAGGCCTTTGATACCATTCCCCACTCAGAAATTATTGTTAAACTCACCAAACTAGGCATCAACCCCTATATCACTAGATGGGTTGCAAAGTGGCTCATAGATAGAACCCACAGTGTGAAAGTAGCAGACTTCAAGTCAGACTGCTGACCAGTCATGAGTGGAGTCCCACAGGGATCAGTCCTGGTTCCTCTCCTGTTTAGCATCTACTTCTCAGAAGTCCAGGCCAACAAGGGACCTACAGGGACTCTGGCTGACCAAGTCTGCAGATGACTGCAAGCTGGGAGCCATTATCAACTCCCCAAGTGATGTAGACATCCTACAGAAAGGCCTCACTGAGACCAATGACTGGTGTTGAAACCATGGCCTTAAGCTTAATGCCAAAAAATGCGTCATCATCCCCCCTTTGGGAAAAACTCAGTTCCACTAATTACCACATCAATGGAAGCCCACTGAAGGTGTTATGAGAGATCTGGGGACACAGGTTGACAATAACCTCTTCTTCGACCACCACATTGCCACTGTGGTCAGAAAGCCCTTCTATGTGCCACATCTCATTACCAAGGGCTTTGCACCCAGGAAGAAAGAGGTCATCATCTCCCTCTACTCTTCCCTCATTAGGCCAATCATTGAGTATAATGCCCCCATTTGGCATGTACCTCACTAGACACATGCAACACCTGGAAAGGCCACAAAGGTACCTCATGAAGAGGTTCCTAGACCTTAAACACGTCTTACATGGACAGACTCAAAAAACTCCAGCTATTCTCTATCTCATATTGTCTACTAAGAGGTGATCTCTGCTTGACTTACAAAGCCATGTCTGACCCAGCTCTGTTAGAAATGCTACATCTAAAGAAATCCCAATCCTGCCGCACCACACGCTTCAGAAACCTCAACCTCATTACCACAATCAACAGAACATGCTGGAGGGACAGGTTCATAACCCAGAGACTGCCCATGTTCTGGAATAGAGTTCCCATACATGTCAGTCAGAGCACTTTACTGGCCTTCTTCAAGAGAATTCTTGAGGAGTGAATGGGAACTAGAAAGTTCACCCCGAGAATCACTCCAGTGGCTCTACTTGATAGAGGGACTGGGAACTAACATCAGGTGGCATGATGCCAGGGCACTTCCATGAGCTATGCTTGTAAAGGCTCCAGGGCTATTAGCCTAGTACACACCTATGAACCTATAAGTAGACCATCTCAAAGCCTTCTTGGTATCATACTGGCTACTGAGAGGCAACCTTTGCATTGCGTATAGAGCCTGAGCAAATCCTGTTCTATTAGACACAGTACACGTTTGTAAGTCCAATGGTATCAGCAACACTCGTGCAAGGCACCTTAATTTCCTTTGCAAGATTATCAGAACTTGTGGGATGGATAAGAATGTTTCACAGAGAACACCACTTCTATGAAACAGGCTTCCCCTCCACATAGAGCAGAGTACTTTCTCTTACTGTATGCAAAGTGAACAAACATATGGGTAACCCCAAAGTCACACATGATTAAGCTCCAATGCACCTCATGTAAGTAACCAAGATATATTCCTTGTCAGGAAACTCAATCTGAGAGTAATGTTGGATGAGCAGGGCAATGGATCTAATTCTAATTACCAGAAGTTGCCTAGCATCTCTAATCCACCACTGCACCCAGTTTTATATCATTTTGAACAGCTTTGTGAATTAGATCTTAGATACAAGGGGATGAACCATTTTTGACCAAAACATTGGAATTTAACTTTACAAGAGAAGAATGTGATTGATCAGATCCATTCCAGTCCAATATGGTCAATAAGAAGCATGAAACTGGATAAAGGGGGGTGGGGTTGTTGTCATGAATAAAATGGAGTATATCCAAAGGATGTACAATTTATTATTTGATGATGCTTATAAAGAAGTTTCTCTTAATGAGGTAGATATGACATACCATAAGATTGATATTTTATTGTATGATAATGTTAATGCAGGGGCAATTAAGCCCGGATGAATATAAGTATTTACATATTGCACACCCTTTCATTCCTACCATCTTTGGTGTACCAAAAATCCACAAGGACCTTCAGAATCCACCCCTTAGACGCAGTTAGTGTAGGTATCTCTAAGGCACAACCTATAGCAAAACACACTGATCATGACTTAAAAATCTAGCTTATTAGAATCGTGTACTTATGTAAAGACTCTTGGGATTTCTTATTAAAGTGCAATAATAAAAGACCAGTTGACATATTGTACTTTATAACCATAGATGCTAAGGATTTATTTACAGCTACACCACGTGATATTGGGCTTGAATGGTTTTCAGAATTTCTCACTGAAAAAATGGGAATTTCCCAAAATAGAATTAGCACTTATGGAATTAGCATTATTGAACAATTTCATTTATTTTGAAGGCCAATATTTTGCCAAGCCACTGGTGTGGTCATGGGTGCAGCCTGTGAGCCTTTGTTCGCTAATACAGTCATGATCCAATGGGAGACAAAGTACATCATTAATAGCCCTTTTGCGTCTTCTTGGGCTTTATATACAAGGTACTTGGATGACATATGCATTTTTGGATAGACGAACAAGAGAAGATAGCAGGATTCATAGAGTACATTAACAGTACTATAATGTTTTTATCTTTCTCTCATACATTTACAGAAACAGAATATTCCTTCTTGGATGCCTTGACCATGTAGGAAACCAACAGAAATATGCTTATTTCCTGCATTTATAGAAAACCAATATATTCCAAATCTTTTTACATTGTTCTAGTTTCTACACTTTCCATAAAAAAAACAAAAAACCGTCATTAAGGGCCAAATGGTATGGGTGGCACGTATGACCTCCCTAGTAGAGAATTTTATTTCTGAATGTCATTTTTAGTTAATATGTTTAAAATGAGAAGGCATCCAGTTAATTTGATTAACAATGTTATGGATGAAGTCATTTTAAAGAGACAAAAAAGGCTATATTCTCCACTTCTGTTTCAAAAAGAACAAAATGGGGATCAATTGGCAGAGTGCCCATCACCTAACACAGCATCTGGCCCTAACAGTATTAGTTGTAAAGAATTGGGTATAAATAAGAGGGGCAATTTTGATACAACTTTTACCAATACTTGCCCTGATAGCCCTTTTATTAATGAAGTTTTTTTAAAAAAAAACTGGAGCTTAATTACTGCACATCTGGATATAGTTCAGAAATTGGGTCCCAAACCACATGTTGTATATAAGAAAGGAACTCCTTTTAAAAAAAACTTTTTGAAAATTTACCAGATGGTCCTATTAATCGTCCCCAATGATGTCTATTTGTGGGTGTTATAAATACTCCAAGTATATACATATATTGGAGATTCTATTTATATTCAAAAATGCATCATGAAAATTACAGGGAAATTTAATTATAATACCAAAAGAGCAGTTTATTTAGCTACCTGACAACACTGTTCAGCCTTTTATATAGGGAAAACTGAAAAGAAAATAAAGGAATGTGTGTACGAGCATATTTATTATATAAATAAAAAAGATGTACTACTGCTCTGTACAAACATATAGAAAAAATCCTACCCATGGTTTTCTGTTTTTTTTTTTTTTTTTTTTTTTTGAACAGGAGCTGCTGTAGAAGAGGTCCAAGGAGTTTATCATTAGAGAAGAGGGAGCTTTGGTGGCAACTTTTTCTCAATTCCTCACCACCACAATGTTTAAATGAATTTATTTCTATTACTTGTTTTTTAAAACTTAAATCACACTGTTATGTAGTGTTTTGTGTATTTTTTTTATTTTTTTAGACATCTTGGGTATTTATTTAGTTCATTTAATATGGTCATAGCACACTGATTATTTTAATTAGTTAAGTGCCTATGCAATTAATATTAGATTTATTTTTATTTGATTGGTCTGTAATGGTCATCAGTTTAATTAATTTGAGTGTTTGAGTGGTTTTATGAAGCATTTTTCATTCTGAAGAAGTCCCGTGATGATTTTGGACGAAAGAGCTTAATAAACTACACTTTATTTTGAGAAAATAGTCCATTTGTTGTTCGTCTTGTGGATTTTATAGGTTTTTTTTTGTTTTATTATAAGTAAACAAGATATACTTGTGCAGCACATCTTTGGAGATTCATTTTGCAAAATAAGTGCTAATAATTACCACAGAAATGTGGGGCTAGGCTTCTTAAGAGCCTAGTAAGTACCTATGAACACATAACAGCTGTTCTAGGTAGTCTTTCTGGTCATTAATGAGGGAAAGGCAAACTGTACATGCAAGGTTCACTTTTAAGGATAAGCTATAGAATGCAGCTCAGTTGTGTGAAATTATACATGGTAATTTGTTACAGTTAGACATTACAGAGACATTAGGTTAACTAATTTATTTTCAACAGGGTAAGGGGTAAAGCAAAAAAGGGCCTTGTAGAGAGACTTCAAAAGGAAAGGTAATTCAGAATTTGAAAGTCAGCAATCTTGTGGGGGTTGAGAATTTCAGGTATTCAACAATACAGCAATACTGGCTGAACCATTTACAGCAGGCACATCTCTTTACAAAGGAAAAAAAATCACTGTTTTTTAAAGATAAAAACTGGTTTTGGATATGAAAGCAAATAGTGGCAAGACCCCATTCACATATTATTCCTGGAAAGATGAGAAATGTATCTCACATTATGTACAATTATGGTAGAAGAGATCTACCACGAAAATGTATAGCTAGTGAAGAACTACCTAAGCATCAAAGACATACTTGGTGAATGAAGAAGAAATGGACAGCTAAAATGGTAGCATAGTGGATGGAGATGAAATTGATAGCTAAAATTGTAAACAGCTGATTAAGGAGAACACAAGACTCTTACCCACATTTTATTTAACTATGTCATCACATACCACAGGCCAGCCATTAAAAGACACCATAGATCAAAATCATTAGTGATATCAACAGGAAACAACATTTCACAGAAATCTACACTGAACAAGTAACTATACAGATTGCAAAATACACTAAATCAAAAAGAAAACCTAAGAAAGTTTTTTCATAGGGCAACACCCTTCACCTAGCATGTAGGAAATTCACTTCTATACTTGCTGAAACTAATATAGACCAACTCTGAGGTCACCTAAACACAAAGAAAGGGAAACCACTGGTATTATGTAATCAAAACATTTCCTCCTCTATATGCTAGCATAATCTCCCAGATGGAAGTAAAGTAATGCTACTGCTTAGTGATTGGGACTTGAGATCAACAAGAGATGAGACAGTCAGCATTCCATCAGCAGGACCTGATCAGTGCAAATTTACTAATTAGGAAGAATAATCCAGTATCATTTCAACTAGGGACATTTGAGAGAAAGTTTAGAGAGTCTTGGGGAAAGACAGATAACTGGAGCAAAACTATATAAATCAGCTTGTCATATGGGCATGCTAAATGTGTTTTGTTTAAATAAATTATTAAAGAATCACTGCTTATATGCAATGAAAATCCAAAAATATGCAATGCTTATGATTAAAGGAGAGAGTAGTAATGTGAACAGACTTTGCTTCAGCCGTACTAAATGAATCTCTCTGGAAGGAATTTAGTGAAGGGATAAAATGTTCATGAGAAAAGCACACTTTAAAGACAAAACATTTCCTGGACTGGTTTCAAGTCCTAATGAATTTTAGACTGTATTTAAGAAATGAAGTACTGACATTCAATTTCTTTAATGTGATGACAAAGGAAAAGCTAAGGAATGCTTTAATAGTCTATTTTACTTGTAACCATTTGCAAGCCCTGCTGTATTTCCTAACGCTTCAAAATCAAAATGTGAATTGTGCCTTTGCCTCCCCAGCTAGAATCTCTAGCTCATTTCAACCTATCTATATACTATAACTGCCTAAGAGAAAAAAAAAGGCAGAACACAGGGGCTATTGGTAGCAACTAAGTGATACAGAAAAATTATTCCTTTCTGATTCATATAAAGGAGACAGCATGCAGTGATGCTGAGCCATTGAAGACAAATGTATTGCCACATGTTTACTGACAAATGTGTTGTATCCCTTGAGATCAGCAAACAGATCTTGCACTGGTTGATTTTGCTGTATCTCCAAACTTTGCAAAGTACTGTGGTATCCATTGTCATAATATTTAATCCTTACCAAATCCCGATAGTGACATCATAGGTCATCAGCTGGTCAGACTCATCCAACCCAGCCAGCTTGTACAGTACCACATCTGTTTATCAAACAGAGGCCACTGACATCACAATTAGCAGTAAAACCCTGGAACCAACTTTAGTGTTTATCAAAAAAGGCAACATTAAGCCGATAAAAATAGAGACTTTTACCACTGGTAGAAAGGACCTGTGAAATATTACTAATTATTTTAATGGCATATTAAGAAAATGACAAATTGAAACAAATGAAGTAGAAATATTATGCATTTAATAGCCTTAAGTAGGGAAGATACATAATGTGCATGACTGATATATCCAAAACAATTGGTGAAAGGGGAAAATATAATAGGAAGCATGGAGGTGTTTCAAAAACATGAATAAACACTCTGAAGCACCCGATGTACAACTGCATTATAGTACGATCATATGCACTGTGGTGTTTGAATTCACCTGAAAAGATACAGTTTTAGTGTACACTCTGAGACTGTGGGACAAAATCAGAACTGCTTATAAGTGTGCAGCTCCAACTTCAACTACTAACATCAGACCCAAAACTAAAAGTGTATTTTGCCAATGCAAGTAACTGCTGAATGGATCAGACTATTAGAAATGAACTGTGCTATCTATAAAATAGAAGAATAATTGGAAGTGTATTTTAATATAGTTAAGTAAGGGAGTGTGGGTGTAGTGAGGGTACAATCCCATTAAAACCCTTTCTCTGTGTGCTGTAAAGGCTTTCACAGAAGTGAATTTGGTTCCCTGACATTTGGAAAGCCAGCAAACACTGGCAGTAGGGTGAAGGCTATACAAGGTTGCCTGCTTAGTCTACATTTTTGGTAGCACTTGCTCTGGTAGTAAAAACAAATATGGAAATGTTGAAAGATTTGGTTACTGAAAGGTGAGTATATGAAGAAAGTTGCTTAAGTAGGCGGCTAAATGGTAGTGAAGAAATGGAACTGGTAAAGGAATTGATAAATGATTTAAGCACAGCTACAGGGTTAGATCTATACGACGAAAATGTATGGAATTTTTGTGGCTAGATGGGAAAGGAATAAGAATATATGTAAAAGTAGTTTTTTTCTCATTAATTTATACACATGTACAAATAAAGTCTGACAATTGAAAACAGTGAATAATACAGTTGTAGTACCATTAGAGCTACTAAACTCTACCATATCTAAGACAACTATGTACACTATCTACAAAGTGCTACTAATACAAAGGGAGCAGTACCTGTGAACACATAAGGAATAAATTTATAATGATTGTAAAAAATGAATGTGTATTATCCAGATTAAGTAGAGAGGCCATAGTGTACTTCAATATATAGATTTGCAGCGCTGGTTCTAACTTTTATCTAATCTGTGAGAATGTGAATACAGCTTAATTAGAGAACAGATAGTGATCAGGAGATGGTATTTCAATTTAGGGAGCTTAAAGTCTGTAATATGAAGAACAGCTAGTTCCCATGATAGGGTTGATTTCTGATACCCCATTTTTTCTAAACAAACTTTCAAAGAGCACCAAAGTTTAAGTACGTTTTCAATACATAATACATGAATAACGTCAGCTTGAGAAAAAGAGCAACATGTACAAGAAGGTGATTTTTTTAGGATCAAAGGAGTAAAGTAAGCATCATTATTAATCATTAATTGTGTATAGAGAAGTTTTTTAAATGGGGAGAATTTGTTATTAGATTCTATTGCTTTGAGTTTCTGTTGATCTGAAAAAAACACAAATCTGTTGATCCCAGTAATTAGAATATAATATTAAGGAGTCATATTTAATGGAGCTAACTAATTTAAAAGTGTTTGATAGCATTTTCTTCTTGTCAGATAGGGATTCTATGATTTGTATTAAATTGATTAAATCCTCATCACTAATGGGTAGCTCTCTAATTAATATTGTTAGAAGCTCCCTAATTGGGCTTGTAATATGATATATTTATTGTTTACATTTAGAGCCAGGCAAAATTCTTGCATCGTTTTACCTCTATGCTTATGTATGTCCCAGACCATAGTCTTTAATTAAGGAATATTCGTTAAGGTTTAACAATTTGTTGTTCATTTTAATAAAAGGATTCATATGAATAGGTTGAAGCAGAGGTAAGGCTTTATCTAATTTAAGATATTTTATTAAGTTTTGGAAGACTTTTATTTTCTGCTTTAGAGCATAATTTATTTAGTGTCTCTAAAATTCCTTGGAGTTATGAAGGGGAGCGCTTTCGGGTTAATGTTGTCCGTGGACACAGGATGGGACCAGATTTCTACCCATAATGGGGACCGACTATCTTTCGTAGGCCTAAAGTTTGAAATTGAGATGATTCTGTTAGCATGTATAATCATGTAATATAGCTGAAAATCTGGTAAATTGAATCCCCCTTTTCCTATTAAATGTCAGTTTTGAATATTTTATTCTAACTGATTTGGGAATCCAGATAAAGTTGATGAGTTCTTTATTAACTTTGTGAAAGAAATTATTTGGGACAGCATAGGTCAATGCATTGAAGTGATATAATAATTTGGGTAAAATGTTCATTCTGATAATTGCTGTTCTGGACAACATAGAAAGTTTAATTTGCTGCCATCAATGTAGATCTTGTGTGATAGTGGTCCCTGTTTTAAGTAGATTGTTCCGATACATGGATAATTGGTTATGTTCATAGAGAATCCCTAAATATTTGAGAGAGTAAGCTGTCTTGTAAGGAGAATTCGGAAAATAATTTTCTTTGTGGCTTAGGTGATTGATAGGAAAGATATGAGATTTCTTTTCGTTAACAATATAGTTTGAGACACTCGAAAACTTACCTGTTGAATCAACTATCTTTTTTAAGTCTGTGTTAGGAAGTTCAAAATAGATGACTAAATCATCTGCAAAGGCAGAAAGGGATATTCTGGTATTTAAGACTCTGGGTATATAGTGAAAGGTATTATGTAAAATGTGTAGATACAGGGGTTCAATATATAAATTAAAGAGGGGGGGTGAGAGTGGGCATCCCTGCCTCATACCATTAGATATCTTTATGGGGTGCGATAAGGTTTTCTTGATGTATAGGATTTTTATCAGATTGATAAATTCTTCAGGAATATTAAAATGTGATAGGAATGGGAATAAAAGATCCCAATTAACTTTGTCAAATGCTTTACAGGCATCAAGAGTCGAAGCATATCTCAGATTTCTGTCCATCTTAGTGAGTTGTATTATAGAGTCAAGGGTTAGGGTACTGTCCCATGTGTGTCTACCTGAAATAAATCCAGATTGATCTGGGGAAACTATAAAGGGCATAACGTTTTTAAGTCTCTCTCTGCTAGTAATGAGGAAAAAATGTTGATATCTATATTGATCAAAAAATAGGCCTGTAACTCAGTGGGTTTGATTTATCTAGGTTGTTTTTAGGAATAAAAATTGTTTTTGAGTTCTATATATATATATAAAGATCAGCTATACTGTTTAGTGTAATATAATTACATACATTTAACAGAATGGAAGACAATTTATTACTGAAAGTTTTGTAAAATTCTGATATATATCCGTCTGGACCTTGCCTAATTTTAATTTCCGTATTGTCTCAGTAATTTCTTGTTGGCTAAACGGGACAGCAAGTAGTGTTGCCTGTTTGTCATTTAATTTGGGAAAGGTAAGATTTTTAAGGAATTCCTCAATATCATGGATAGGAGTTTGTTGGGTGTCCATTCCATAAATCTCAGAATAGATTTACTGAAATAATCTTATAATTTGTGTCTCTGATTTATAGAATTTACCTCTGAAATGTAACATTGACATCCTGTGTTTTTTTTGTTTACTTTTTATTATTCTTGCTAGGGTTTTAGAAGGGTTTTGTGCCCATTCCGAGTACTTGGCAATAGACCTGAACTGTTATAGTGAATAGTTATATTGATGTAGTTCAAAAAGTTCTTTTTGAATATTGATTTCTCTAGATCAGGAATCTAGTTTTGCTGATACTTCTTTTCTAGATCTTTGAATGTAGCCATTACTTTATTTTTTTTTCGTTCCCAATTTGTTTTAGATAAGAGGCTTTTTAAATTAGTATCCCTCTAAGCCTTGATTCACAAGCTGCCCATTAAATGTCATATGGGATATCAGTGGACTCTAAATTATTCTCAAGCTCTGCTAATATATCTGAAATCTCCTGAATCACTTCTGATCTTAATAAGTTATTGTTTAGAGACCAATTACACCTATTAATCATACATGATGATTTATCTGACCAGCTTAATTTTAATGACATTTTTGAGTGGTCTGATAGATATCTGGGTTCAGCTGAATATTTTATTTCCTGACTAGTCAATAGTTCTGAGATGAGAAAAATGTCTAGTCTAGACCAGGAGTTGTGGCACTTAGAATAATAGATGTAGATAGTTTATTTGGGGATCATAACCAAAAGAGATGGGATCAATAAGGGAAAAAAATCTGACATATGTTTGGCTAAGGCTAATGAGGCTTATTGATTATGTTTGGCTGGATTGCTGGTACGATCTAGACCTAGGTCAATAACTGCATTCCAGTCACCTCCAATTATGTGATAATGATCAAGGAATAAACACAAGAGATTATAAATTTCTAAAATGAAATCATGTTGTCTTAGACTTGGGCTGTATAAGTTTAAGAATAAAGTAGTTTTTTCCTAAGATGGGGTTAGGGCCGTGAAATAGCACCATCTATCACATTCATCACATTTATACTCATTGATTCTTGAAAATATTTTTTAATTATAATAGCCACCCCTTTAGAGTTCGAGCTGTCCCCCACTGCAGCTATTAATTTTATCCATTTCCTATCGGCAATATTCTTCCATTCGTCTTTAAGCATGTGTGCTTCTTGTATAAAGCATACATTTGCCTTAGATTTAAATAGTAAATGTAACACTAATTTGCTCTTATTTTTGTCTTGTAGACCTCTCGCGTTCCACAAACCTATCGTCCACATTCCTAGGGTATAGAGTGTCTCTCAAGTAGTGTCAGTTCTATTATCAAATATTCATTTGTTCTGTTGGCCCTTAGATTGTTTATAGCAGGTAAATTGAGAATGTTGCCTAAATTAGTAAAACCCATCTCTTTCAAAACTAACCCTGTGCCTAACCACCTAAACTCCTTATTTGAAAGAGCATGGATTGGGAGGGTTACTAAATGAGCCATGAACATGTAATGTCTTAATAAAAGGGGGGTGTAACCTATAGACATTAATAAATTTAACTCTTTAGACTCATGAGTAAAACACAAACTATTATACATCTCTAAAATTACCCCAAGACTAGCCATCCTTAACCATACGTGAGGTACCCACACCCTCCTGCATGTGTTATGCCACAACTACCTAAGAAGAGAGTGATCGTTAATGAGACTATTTTACTTAGATAATTGTTAGGGTGTAGATTATGGCTTCTGCCGTGTTTATACTGGGACTTAACTAAGTCTCAAGTGAGTTTAAAGATAGTTAGCTACTGTTTAGTAAGGAATCATACTTTCATTATACTACAACACCTCCACAGTTCAGGGAGCAAAATTATCTCACTTAGTTCTAAGCCCTATCTTTGAGTTACGTTAGGCATAGCTTCAATGTTAACACAGGTGAAAAACCAAATTTATCTTATTTAATATATAACAGGGCTCCGAGAACACTAGCTCAATTTATGTTAGAACTATCTAAACTCTCACAGTTCTCGAAGCATAGAAGACATATAGTCCAAGCCAATAAGCAATAAACATTAGAATAGCTTATTAAACAAAGACAGAGTAACTAATTTGAACAATAGCTTGTAAGAGCTCATAGAATATGACAATACGGGCTGACATCTAAAGTTATTCTGAGATGTGTTAGGTGCTTGCAAAAGTTACAAACTACAAACAAGTTAGTCTAACATACCCCCAGTGTAGTAGAGTGAATGCAAGTAATAGCAACTGACCTCAACATAAAGTATCATAAAGTACAATCTCGGTAACTTAGATGTACTTAAAGCATACACAGAGTGCACAAATCAATCAGATTCGAGCTTATAGTGAAATAAATCTAGCCTCATTATCACTAAATTACAACTAAGATCGAGTATAGAAATTATACTATAGATTAAAATCTGGAAACTGATTGGACTAACTTGCAAAGCTCAATAGTGCTAAGAAGAAAAAATCGGGTTACATCTCATAGTCTATAATTTATAGGTTCATAGGTGTGTACTAGACTAATGGCCCTGGAGCCTATATAAGCCTAGCCCAAGAAGATTCCCTGGCATCATGCCGCCCAAAGTTAGTTCCCAGTGCCCCTGTCAAGCAAGGACACTGAAGTGATCCCCAGGGTGAACTTCCTATTTCCTACCCACTCGTCAAGATTTCTCTTAAAGAGGGCCATTGAAGTGCTCTGTTTGACATGAATGGGAAGTTTGTTCCAGAGTATGGGAAATCTCTGGGTTAGGAACCTGTTCCTCCACAATGTTCTGTTTATTGTGGTAATGAAAAAAGTCAAATAAGATGCTGCTTCACAGGTAAATGCCCCTGCTCAGAAAAAATATAAAGAGAAGTATAAATGAAGAACTTATACTGAGCAGGAGAGAAAGTGAGAAAATAACAAAAATTGATAAATCCAAGATATAAAATCCACGTATTTATTGCAGACAGAAACAAACGGATAAGCGCTTTCACTATATTAGCTTCTTCAGATCCATGAAACAAACACCTAATGCAGACTTAGTCTGCATTAGGTGTTTGTTTCATGGATCTGAAGAAGCTAATACAGTGAAAGCGCTTATCCGTTTGTTTCTGTCTGCAATAAATACGTGGATTTTATATCTTGGATTTATCAATTTTTGTTATTTTCTCACTTTCACTCCTGCTCAGTATAAGTTCTTCATTTATTGTGGTAATGAGTTTAAGGTCCCTGGAGCATGTGGCATGGAGGGATTGGTATTTCTTTAGGTGTAGCATATCCAGCAGCTCTGGGTCAGACATAGCTTTGTAGGTCAAGCAGAGATCGCCTCTAAGTGGGTGATAAGAGACAGAGTATAGCTGGAGTTTTTTTAGTCTGTCCATATAGGGCATGTGTCTAAGGCCTAAGATCCTCTTAGTGAGGTATTTTTGTGGCCTTTCCAGTTGTTGTAGGAGTCTAGTGAGGTACATACCAAATGGGGTATTGTATTCTATAACAGGTCTAATTTGGGACGAGTAGAGAGGGATTATGACCTCTTTCTTCCTGGATGAGAAACATTTTGTAATGAGATGTGCCACATAGAAGGACTTTCTGACTACAGTGGCAATGTGATTATCAAAGGAGAGGTTGCTGTCAACCTTTGTCCCCAGGTCTCTTATCACACCTTGTTTAGTGGACTACCGCCTATGTGGTAGTTCCTGGCACCGAATTTTTCCCAAAGGGAATGACAATGCACTTTTTGGCATTGAGCTTAAGACCATGGTTCTGGCACCAGTCATTGGTGTCAGTGAAGCCTTTTTGTAGAATGTCTACATCAGCTGGAGAATCAATAATGGCTCCCAGTTTGCAATCATCTGTGAACTTGGTCAGCCAGAGTCCCTTTGTGTTGGCTTGAACTTCAGAGAAGTAGATGCCAAACAGGAGAGGACCTAGGACAAATCCCTGTGGGATACCACTTGTAACTGATCGCTAGTCAGATTTGGAGTCCGCTGCTTTCACAGTGTGGGTTCTATCAGTGAGCCATTTGGCAACCCATCTCATTACATAGGGGTCTATGCCTAGTTTAGTGAGTCTATATATGATTCCTGAGTGAGGGATGGTGTCGAAGGCCTTGGCAAGATCTAGGCAGGCTGTGTGAACTACCTTGCCCTCATCCACAGCTCTAGTGACAGACTCAAAGAAGTCTATCAGGTTGAGCAGGCATGATCTACTTTTCACAAACTCATACTGCGTGGGGTCCAGAGCTTGGAGATTCCCTATGTCCTTATTTATAAGATCCATGATCCATGATTATGCAGTTCATAGCCTTACATATCAGACTAGTCAGACTAATGGAGTGGTAGTTCCCAGGGTCTGTAGTCGCTCCCCCTTTGTGGAGTGGGATGATCATTGCAGTACACCATTCGGTAAGAACAAAGCCTGAAATGAGGGTGTGATTGAACTGGATACCCAGGTGTGGTGCCAGTTCAGTTTGTAATTCATGTAGAACACAGCCAGGGATATTATCAGGTCCCATGGAAGTTGTATTCTTGGCTTTAGACAGTGCAGTTTTTACCTGTGTAGCCGTGATAATAGGGACTTGGCATTCCTCAGGTATTTTGATAGGCTCTTTAGGGCGTGAAAAGGGGGTAAAGTTTGCACTGAACCTATCAGCCAATATGTTGGCAATATCAATTGGTTCAGAGCAGATCTGAGTACTGCCAAGTAGATTCTTGACATAACTATAGAATGCCTTATGGTTGTCTTTAGAATCTGCAGAAATTATGTTTTCATAGTTAGCTTTAGAGGATTTGAAGATGGATCTCAGTTTTTTGCTGAGGCTAACAAAGAAGTTTTTCCTGTCTTGGGACTTCACCCTTTTCTGAAACATTTTTTTCCTTCTGTTGTACAGTTTTATGGCGGGGGACCACCAGATTAGCTTCTATTTTTTGGAGGAGAGCATCTTGGTTCTGTTTGGTTTGGTCCATTCCATGCACTTGTGTATGTGCTCATACACTGCATTGGTGTATGATTCAGCAGTCATGCACCTATTTTCCATTTGCATGGGTGTTGTGAAGTTAGCCACCTCTGTTTTTAGAAGCCCAAAATTGGCTTTGGAGAAGTTTTTTTTAACAGTGTTTTCCTTTGGGGGGTGAGGGTGGGATGTGGATATCCATAGTGATTAGCTTGTGGTCAGATCTGACCAGGGAGGAGTTGATTACTGGTGTAGAGCAATGGTCACCCATGTTAAAAATGACCAGGTCAAGGATGTTTCTACCCCTGGTGGGGGTAAGAATGAGTTGGTCCAGGGCATTGGAATTAATGAATTCCAGAAAACGTTGAGCAAGTGTGTTGGTACAGGAGTAATTTTCCCAGTTAATTTAAGTCGGCTTTTATAATGATATTCCTAATTAAGCTAATAACAAACTTTATAGCAGTAGTAAAGAACAGAAGTGGGCATGTAATCATAGACACCCATCTTTTTAGAACATGTAAGCAGGCTAACCAAACTAAGTAGATGAACTTCCTTATGCATTATATATTATCGTATTTGCAGAGATGAAAAGTGCAACAACAGTATGAATACAATAAGAAACAGCGGGTTGGCAAGCATAAATCAGCGAATTTATCTTGAAAACATGTCACTACATCATAAAGGTAAGACCCATTCAGATTATTACCTGTATTCCTGTTCCGTTAAATGAAGGCTCCAAAGGTAGGATCGATCATGTATTGTATAAAAAATAAGGTAGTTAGTGGATTTTGCAGTGTCTTTCCACAAATCTGGACTTTCCTGGAAAGTGGAATGCTATCAGCAATAGATTATTCCAGTATCCATTCCATACTTTGAGAGCCTCCCAGTACAGTGGGAATGAATGCATACAATCTTGTTTGCTAATATACCACATTCCAGACATGTCTGTATGGACTACTAAGAACTGGGGTATAGACAAAGGACAGAAAGTAGAACAGCACTGATTTCTAGTACATTTAAATGAAACAGAGATCTTGAAATGACCACCACATTTTCTCAGTCTTGTCTGGGAACCACTCTATCCACATTAGGGAAGACACATTTGTGTTAAGTATAAGAGTGCATTAGGGTTCAGTGAAAATTTGTTCTGATACCCAGCTTGTGGGAGTGGAGCCACTATTGCAGATACTGTGCACACCACTGAGAGGATGATTGTGCTTGTGAGTATTCATGCTGCCTGCACTGCGTCTCAAGTGCATCTTTGCATGGGGAACCATTGAGATGGCAACTGACAAAAGAAAGTAATTACAGTGAACCATGGATCCCTAAGCTAACAAAACCTGTGTAATAATTCTTCACACACACACTGTGTTTACTCAAAATCACAAGGAAAAAATAAAACATGCTTTAGCTGGTAAAATGACCACCACTGAATGTATATGCACTTTCAGTCATAGGAAATATGAGAACTTCAAACATTGATGTTCTCATTATATTTCTATGATTGAAAGTGTGTACATAATTAATTTAACAGATGAAGCATATTTTATTTTAACTTTTTTTTTTTTATAAAACTTGGGTAATAATTGAAGGGATTGCATCTGCTGCTGGTTCAAAAAGGTCTGTACTGTAATGATATGCAGGATGTATCCTAAGAAAGTAAAGAGCTATGTGGGAACCAGCTACAACTTTAACTAATTATGACACCCAGTAGGATTAAGTGTCTGAACAGAGACTGCATTTTCGTTATCCATATTTCTTTCATTGATAGGACCCAATGATCTAAACACGGAAACACCTTGGTCTGTTACATTTTATGGTGGGCTGTGATTGCCATGCACACAATTTGAGCACAAAGGGGGCTTGAAGTGCAGCTAAAATGCAGGCATCTTAATGACAGGCTCTAACCCAGAAACCTTGACTCTGGGCGATGTGTGTGTAAATAGGCATCTTGAAGATCTACAGTACATATCCAGTCTCCCCTGGCAAGACAATGAAGGATTGTCTGCACTGTTATTATGCATCTTTTTTTTATGCAAATAGGTGTAGGCCACCCACTGCGGTGATGGTGCTGCGGTAGCGCTGTCGCCTCACAGCAAGTCGTTGTCCCGTTCGATTCTCAGCTAGAGCGTCTTCTGTGCGGAGACATGCGTGAATGGGTGTACCTTCGTTGAAGATTGTGCATCAGGGCTGGCAACTCGGCACGTAAAAATCTACTGCCAATCATGAGCGGACCGGAGTTCCACTGTGGCGACCCCTAACCGGGAAAAAAGCTGAAAGACACAACAAAAAAAGGTGTAGAACACCCAGACCCAAGTTGTGCTTCAGCTTCTGGATTTTCTTTTCCACCAGAGAGAATATTGAGCAAAATCCTTAGCCTCTGGGTCCAGCAAGATCTCTCAAGATGGCCTTTTCTTAGCAGAGTAGCCACCTCCTTCTGTTTGCCTTCATGCCTGGGGGAGGATGGGTCTGAGAAACAGCTCTCTCCTTACACAAGTTTAAGAAACTCTGAACTTGAAATTGCCAAGAAGGTGACCCAGGGGACACCAATCCCTCCTCACCATCCAGGACAGATGGGAAGATTCACTGGAGATTTTACATGCTTAGTTTTAGATGTGCCCTCTGGAGACTTTTTGGGATGGCTCTGGCTCAGATGATAAACACATTCTTTTTTGATGATTTGTGTGACGTCCAGATAATATCCCACTGAACCGCCACCATATAATGTGACGTCCAGAAAATACCCCACTGAACCGCCACCATATAATGTGACGTCCAGAAAATACCCCACTGGACTGCCAACAATAACGTGACATCTCCCACTATCTTGGGTCAGTAACTAAGGAGCTGCAATCCTCACTACTGGCTATAATGTGAGACTGTCACTTAAACAGGAGTAATATTTCACAATTTTTCCCTAACAAGCACAACTAGAATATGCTCTCTAACTTGGGACTGGGCTGTATACTTCTATCCAACCCTAATGTAACTTTGTATTATACACTTCAGAGCAATCTTCCTCAGTTTAAGACCTCTGATAAACACACTTAAATTAAATCTCACACAGCCAAACACTTCCGGGAAAGCCTGACAGATTTCCAACTGTGTCCCTTCCCCAAAATAGTATGGTAATGCTGCCACCAATCAGGGTGTCTTCATGCCCTTTTAAAGGGGTGTTCAACTATGAAAATAAAATATTAAAACAAATAGTAGAAAATGACCTAAGCAGCCAGGCTTTCAGAGTGGCCTGGGAAATTATCAAGGCAAGTATAAGCACTCTCAAATCACTAAAGAAGACACTGATTAACCAGCCACATTGTAAATTAATAAAAATATTAAATGAGTAAAATGATTAAAAATATAAAACACCAATTTCCAATAAACAAACGGAACTCAATCACCAGAGAAATGAAATCAGTACTGAAGGATAGAAATCCAACATTTAGAAAAACTCTGATTAGTTATGATTTTCCTTTCTGACTAAAGAACACTGTCCGACCTAAACTAAATTACAACAAAAGAGCAAAGACAGGCTTACAGTTCTTGGAGAGTCCTTTTGGGCATCCACTACACAGTACATCTGTGAACAACTTTCAACTGGCTGTTAAACTTACAACTAACAACCAACTGTAACAGACTGTTAACTGTCTTCAGCAGGCTGTTTTATAGACTAGCCCAACTGTCACAACTGTTCCAGTTCAAATTTTCAGTTCACACTTTGAAAAATCAACCAATAGTTGCTTACTAAAGTTACTTCCTGTATTTTAGCTTCGGACAGCAACACATGGCAAATGTCAACATTTCGATGACATCTGCAGATCAGCTGAATCTGAGATAGTTTACCTTTAGAATTTTTCTTCACAAACATGCACAGTTTGAAATGTAAAAGGACAATGTTCAAGTCTTTAAAACATTCTGTACAGATCATAAATCAACATGTAAGAACCTATTTACAATATCATAGCTAGTCAGCTGGCATATAGTACACAGATCAATCTGAAATTATACACAAAACTTCAGCAAGACATGCAAGCACAAATAACAGTGTCCAATTTTTTCATATTTCTCCCCCCCATGACTCAAACATGGTTTCTAGTGACCCTTGAAAAATGGGTCTGTGAATATCAACCCACTCCTCTCCTGAGCAATCCATTTACTGTGGTATTAACCCCACTGCAGTGTTCTTCTCCTTCTGAGGAAATTTGGCTGAGCACAGCACCCACCCCACAATCCAAATCATCTACTTGCACAACAAACTCTTCACTATAATCTGGGCTGGCCAACACAGAGGGCTTCCATACAAAACCTCCTTAAGTTTTTTGGAATGCCTGTTTGCAATCTGTGGTCCACAATACCTTATCCAGTTTATTTCTCCTAGATGGGTCAGTAAGGGGTGCAGCCATTGCACCACAAATGGGCACAAATTTTACAAAGTACCCCGCTGTCCCTAGAAATACTCTCACTTGCTTTTTAGTAACAGGAACTGGCCACACTTGAATAGCTTCTACTTTAACAGCTTCTGGCCTAATCTTACCACACCCACTCTGTGTCCTAAGTAAATGGCCTCTGTCATACCCACCTGACACTTACTAGGTTTAATGGTTAACTTTGCCCTTTTAACTGGTCTTCAAATGGCTGTGGCATAGTCTTTAGTGTGGAGTTTAACCTCTCCACAAGACCATTAGTCTGGGGTTTGCAGGGGTGATCTTTAAATGTTTCAACCCACAATGCTTCCACAAACAAGTCAGCAGGTCTGAGATGAAGTTGGCACCTTGGTCAATCAGTATCTCCCTTGGAAAACCTACTCTGCTGAAAATTTCTAGCAAAGCATTTGCCACCTTTTCTACATCAATATCACCTGGAAAAGGAATTTTAGGAACTATACTAGAAGTGGTAGATGGTAGGCTCTAGGCACTACCAACTGCCTTACTACTTCACCTTCCAGCCCTCCCTTAGGAGTCCACTTTCTATACAGCAAACCTTCCTTCTCTGCCTCAATATCACCTGCACAAGGAATATTAGGGACTATAACTTGAAGTGGAGTACAGTAGGCTCTAGGCTCTACCAGCTGCCATACTACCACACCTTCCAGCTCTCCCTTAGGAGTCCACCCTTTATGCAACAAACTTTTGTTCCTCTATACAGACTTCCCTCTTCCTTGAGCCTCAAGTGCTTCCTTAGCAATCTCCCTCAAGATTTGTAATATAGGGTCTGTAAGTTGAGCCTGTCTCAGCTCTATATTTGTGACCCTCCTGCACTCCCCATCCACAGGAAGCATAGTAATTTCCAAAAGCTGCACCTCACTGTCAGTCTGGGTACCATCACTTCCCTGTCCTTGCAGTCACAGTGTCCAAGGGAACATCAGCACCTCCTAGCAGCTGTGGCTCACTTTCAGACTTACTGCTCAGAATAGCTCCTTCTCTGAAACAGCCACCACACAAGTCCAGCTTCAGGTATGAGATCTGTCTGGGTCTCCCTAAGGCTACCGGACCTACATGCCTGTCTCCAAGCCTGACTACATGTCACTGCATGTACACAAGGCACTACATCATCACAGTCATTCCCTATGAGGACATCTGCAGGAATATTCTCAAACACAAGCTCACCTTCCACAAGAAGCCTAGTAACTTCCCACAGTTGTGCTTTACTGTCAGTCTGGGTACTATCACTTCCATCTGTCCTTGCAGTCACTGGGTCCCAAGGGGAACATCAGTACCTACCAGCAGCTGGGGCTCACTTTCAGATTTACTGGTATAGGATAGTTCCTTTTCTGAAACAGTCAACACACCAATCCCAGCTTCAGGTATGAGATCTGTCTGGGTCTCCCCCAGGCTACCGGACCTAAGTATGTGTCTCCAAGCTTGACTGCATGTCACTGCATGTACATAATCTACTGCATCATCAAAGGCATTCCCTATCAGGACATCTGCAGGAATATCCTCAAACACACCTACCTAACTTGCTTCCTCTTCCACCCTGCCAGTCAAGATGAACCCTAGCCAAAGGTATTTGGAATGGGGCCCCTCCCAAAGCTCTAACTGGAGTGGACTGTCCAAGCATGTACTGCTCTTCTCTAACCACTACATGCCTCAAAATGGTTATATCAGAAGTGCTCTCTCTCTCTCTCTTAGCAGTAACCTGTTTACTATCTACTAAGATAGGATATAAATTCTGGTGATAGACTGGTACCCCTGTTGTTTCCAAACAACTTACCACTGGCAATTTGTCATCACCACTTGCTGGCTCCCTCACCTTCTGTTTCTTACATTGCCTCGATGGACATTTGACTGGTGTGTGGTCACTCTGGTTACATTTTAAAACATCTAATCCCGAACAGTCTACTTGGACTTGTAGTTTCCCCAGTTACTGGTAGTGTTTTAGACTGCCCTCATGGGTTCCCTTACATCCGTGCAACACTGGGTATATCCCTTTCTTATGTACTGATGCTGTGCTTGTTAAGTAGAGATCCCCTTTTTTCTCCAACTCCTCTGCAGAGTTACACACACTGTCTGCTAACCAGATTCTCATCTCATCAGGCAAAGTACCGAGGGCTTGCTCCCTTAACAAAAGGTCTGCCAGTCCCTCAAAAGTGGTGATCTGACACTCACTCACCCATCTGTGAAATTAAGTACTTAAATCAGCAATATAATCACATACACTTTCATCTGCCTTGCATCTGTGTTCACAAAACATTTTCCTATAAGCTTCAAGTGTTAGTTTAAAACAATCTGCTTTACCATGGAGTAAGGGAGTCAGGAGCCAAACGCAGATCTCATGGTCAACATCCTACTGTCTACATACCCACTCAAATATATGAATAAAACTATCAGTCGTCCCCATCCCTGTATTGAGGAAAATGTTTACTGACCTTTACAGCTGCTGGGGTCCAGTTATTCTCTTCCCCATTACCTCCATGACCCTCTCGAAGGGTAAAAAGCTCTACTTCATGTTGTTGCTCAACATTTTCCTCAGCTTCTTAACGTCTAGCCTCCACTTCATATTGATGCCATTTCTTCTCAGCCTCCAGTTCATATTGATGTTGTTTCTCCTCAGCCTCCAGTTCATATTTGGTGCTGCTTCTCCCTTTCCTCAGCCTCCAGATGTCACATTCTCTCCTCTGCCTCCAGGCGTGGTCTCTCAAACTCCAAATGGATTCTCAGGTCCTCTGAAGAAAATGTGGATGGTCTTGTCCCGGGGCAGGCTGCACATCCCCAGTACCAAACTGGATATCCTCCGAATGGATGGTCTGAGCTGAAGATGCAACTAAGGCTGAAATCATTCCTTCTTTAGTCAGGTTGGCATGCGTTAGTCCTCTGGCTTCACACTCCTGGTCATCTGGTTCTTTGTCTGCTTACTATAGTCTTCTGCTGGCATATTTGCCTGTCTCTGACTGACTAAAAATAAATAAAACTGTTGTGGACTGAGATTCTGTATGTTTGCTTTGTGGCTGTCAAGAGTGCACACCCTAATGACAACTACCCACAGGCTACTGAAGTCCAGTTAAAAATCCCACACCACTGGCACCAATTATGTAATGTCCCCACTATCCTGGGTCAGTAACTAAAGAGCTTCAATCCTCACTACTAACTCCAATGTGAGACTGTCACTTAAACAGGAGTAATATTTCACAATTTCCCCTAAGAGCACAACTGGAACATGCTCTATAACCTGGAACTGGACTATTTCTATCCATCCCTAATGTAACTCCTCATTATATGCTTCAGATCAATGTGACCCAGTTTAAGACCTCTGATACACTCACATTTAAATAAATGTCACACAGCCAAACACTTCTAGGAAAGCCTGACACAGATTACTAGCTGTATCCCTTTCCCCAAAATAGTATGTTAATACTACCACCAATCAGAGTGTCTTCGTGCCCTTTTAAAGTGTCCAGTTATGAAAATTAAATATTAAAACAAATAGTAGCAAATGACCTAAGCAGCCAGGTTTTTGGAGTGGCCTGAGAAGTTATCAAGGTAAGTATAAGCACTCTCAAATCACTAAAGAAAACACTGATTGACCAGCCACAATGTAAGTTAATAAAATATTTAATGAGTAAAATGATTACAAATATAAAACAGTAACTTCCAATAAACAGAACTAAATCACCAGAAAAATGAAATCAATAGTGAAGGATAGAAATCCAGCATTTAGAAAAACTCGTAACTGATTAGTTATGATTTCCTGACTAAAGAACACTGCCCCTGACCTAAACTCAATTACAACGGAGGAAAGGCAGGCCTACAGTTTTTGGTGAGTCCTTTTGGGTATCCAATGCACAGTACATCTGTGAACAACTCACAACTGGCTGTTAACTGACAACGAATTCTGACCATTAACTGTCTTCCGCAGGCTCTTTTACAGACTAGCCCAACTGTCACAACTGTTCCAGTTATAATCTTCATTTCATATTTTGAAGATTAACCAACAGTTGTTTACTAAAGTTCCTTCCTGTCTTTTAGCTTCTGACAGTAACACACAGAAACTGTCAACATTCCCATGACATCACTTGCAGATCAGCTGATTCTGAAACAGTTTGCCTTTAGAATCTTTCTTCACAAACATGTACAGTTAGAAATGTAAAAGGACACTGTTCAAGTCTTTAAAACATTCCGTACAAACATATCATAAATCAACATGTAAGAACTTATTTACAATATCACAGCATGCTGACATACAATACACAGGTCAATCTGAAATTATATACAAAACATCAGCCAGACATTCTAGCACAAATGACAGTGTCAATTTCTTCACAATTTGAGCAACAGAAGACTGCAGACACCACTCAGGGAGTCCTTCTGGAAGTGACAAGTGGAGTACCTCATGGTTCAGTCCTGGGACCACTCTTGTTTGGCATCTACTTCTCTGAAGTACAGGCCAACATCAAGGGGCTATGACCAACAAAGTTCGCAGATGACTGCAAACTGGAAGCCATTATTGAATCCTCAAATTATGTGGATATTCTACAAAAGGGCATTACAGAAACAGATGCTTGGTGCCAGAGTCATGGGCTCAAGCTCAATGCCAAGAAAAGTATAGTTATCCCCTTTGGGAAAAAACATGTACCCGTTAATTACCACATAGGTGGCAGTACACCAAACACCGAAAGTGTGATAAGAGACTTGGGGACACAGGTGGACAGTGGTCTCACCTTCGATAACCACATCGCCACAACAGTCAGGAAATCCTTCTATGGGGCACACATCACTAAGGGCTTTTCATCCAGAAAAAAGGAGGTCATTGTCCCACTGTACTCATCCCTCATTAGACCCATTATAGAATACCTGTTTGGTATGTACCTCTCAAGACATCTGCAACAACTGGAAAGGCCGCAGAAATACCTCACTAAAAGAATCACAGGCCTAAAGCAGATGCCCTATGCTGACCATCTAAAAAAACTCCAGCTATACTCTGTCGCATATCGTCTACTCAGAGGCGATCTCTGCTTAACATACAAGGCCATGTCAAACCCAGAGCTTTAGGACATGCTCCACTTAAAGAAATCCCAATCCCTCAGAGCCACACACTCCAGGGATCTAAACCTTGTCATCACAATGAACAAAACATGCTGGAGGGATAGGTTCTTGACCCATAGACTCCCCATACTCTGGAATTAGACTGCCCATACATGTCAAGCAGAGCGCCTCTTGGCCCTCTTCAAAAGGAACCTTGATGATTGGATGGGAGATAAGAAATTCACCCTGGGGATCATGTGAGTCACCCTGCTAGACAGGGGTCCAGGGAAGTAAATATCATGGGAAGAAATAGCCAGGGAATTGTTATGGCTAGGCTTGTATAGGCCCTAGGGCCAATAGCCTAGTACCATCCTATGAACCTAAGAATTTTACTGTTTGTTACTGGGGGAGTGAAGCTAGGGACTGCACAGGCATCTGAAGATGTAATGTGTCCTAAGGTTTAACAAGCACATGCTGCAGCGTCAGGTCCACTGCCGGATCAGACTCTGAACTGTCAGAGGGTGGGCAGGAGTAGTTGAGAAAATATCTGTTGCTAGGAGAGATATGCCAGTAATGCAGTTACTTCCAAAATCTGACACAGGGCCTTGGAGTAAGCCATGGGGGAAGTAAATAAGTGTCTTTAAATTAATTTGTATAACTAATAGCAAGAGCCACATGTGGGATGGTGCAGACCCTAATGGCCTATGGGTGATGGCAGTTGTATCACTAGATGGAGATTGTATTTCTAGAGATGGCTTGTCACAGAAGAACTCAACACTGTCATAATGTACCCTACTGTACTGGTGATTACAGAAAGTCAATGGGAAAAGCCAGGGAATACTGAGAATTGCAGCTCTCTGGAGTTCTGTAACATGGCTGACAATTGCTCTTCCTTTACATCTCACAAACTTGAAAAAGCTGGCTTGGCAATTTGTAGCATCAAGAAGGAGAAAGAAAGGGTCTAATGGCTCACCTTATTGTTCCAGTGGCTGCTCCAGGAAGTGTGGTCCACCAGAGAAACAAATTCCTTCATACCCAAGTGTTACTCAGTGGAGTGCTCTTGCTGAAGGGCCACTATCAAAATATTATTCAACACTGAAGGAGCAACCACTGGTTGCATTTGTGTCATCTGAATATCTGGACTTCTTAGTAGACTCAACCACCAGGAGTGTTGGCTAGTGGAGTCATTAATGATGACCTTTAGTGTCTTCACTTCTTCCATGAGTAGGTAGCACAAGATGGATTAGATAAAGCATCAAAAATGGTTTCCAAGCTCCAAGTCATGCAAGACAGCTTACCTGAAATTTCAGGCTCAGACTGGGAAGCAAGGGCCTGCTTCATTAAATATGCTGTGTCTTTTTGGTGTCAGTCACCCAATTAAAAACCATGGTATAGAGAGCTTGCATTGATCGTGGAAGTCCCCTAGACAAATGATACAGCCTAAGTGCTCATCACTTGGAGGCTATTGCTACCCAATAGATGTACGTTTGAAACAGGGACTATTGTCACTTTGAAGCCAGGTATGGGACAGATCAAGGCCTGTAAGCTAATGTAAAGGAAAATACAGGTAAAAAGCAACCCTCCAATCAAAATACACAGCCAAAGAGACTGTAGGCAGTTTAGGGATACTACATTAAAAAAACAAACAGCAGCTATGTGCCAATAATCATAAATTTATAATGGATCACAACAGCATGAAAACTGGAAATGGAAGCAGAATTTAGTCATGGCAGAATTTGAGGAAGCTCCACTCGCCAAGCAGATGCAGTGCTTGAGCCATCAAGTGCTGAATGTTGTAGAGGATTTCCACCTTTTACAAGATCCAGTGCTCCTGAACAGTGATAGATCTTCTCCTGAAAGACAGATGGATGGGGAAGTTGTATAGTCAGCTACTGATGGTAACTGATTTGAGTGGCTGGAGGTCCACTGCCCCATCTCCATCTGTTCCCTGCCTCAGACCAACAATATTCCAAAAGCCTTGTTTTTCTAAAAGCTTTCTTCTGTTGAAACTGATCATGTGGGCTTTCTACAGAAGGGCCATTTAGTGATAAACTACAGTTGTGTTAGCTGCACTTCCTAACACTAGATGTTTGAAATCCCATTGCTGCAGAAGCATTTAAGCTATATAGGTTTTGTCCTAAGCAGGTTACAACTGACATGCCTCACAAAGCTCTGGCTCCCTCCCATACGTTCACTGACTGCAGTCCAGTGTAGGGAAATTAACAGTCAAAGTGAAGAAATCTTCAGGATTTTCTTGCCCATACAGAGAGAACGACATACTCATTCTGAATCTCTAAACGATATAAACAGTAGCAAATAACTTTATATACCAACAATTAACTAGAGACAGAAGTAGGGGGATGGCAAGTGAGTACGGTTACTGCAGCATCTACTATTACTAGTAAGTACAACTTACACAGCTGTGCCATGTTCATCACTCTCTACTGCAGTACCCTTTAGGCTATATGGGTTGATTACCAAAATCCTATGTAACCTGGGAGTAGGAAGGGATATGGGCCTAGATGCCTAGCAAGCCTATCCTGGACCTGGAAAAGGAACCCAGTGTTTAATGCTTTGTAAAAGTATGCACAGAATCATGTAGAATCTAATCCAAAATCAAATGTAGTCAGGCAGCAGTAGTCACACGGCACTTCCATAGTTAAGATCTTAAGTCAAATAAAGCCACTATATTTAAAAGTGTTTTAATACAATAATCACTGGCTGTCCAGTGATTGGTGGTTCTCATACAGAAATGGAAGCAAAATTGGTGGGGAAGGTTGATATCTAAAGGTCTGTGCCATGCGCTGGTCAATAAGTCAAATAAAGCCACTATATTTAAAAGTGTTTTAATACAATAATCACTGGCTGTCCAGTGATTGGTGGTTCTCATACAGAAATGGAAGCAAAATTGGTGGGGAAGGTTGATATCTAAAGGTCTGTGCCATGTGCTGGTCAATGACAGATAGCTGTGAAGTAGCATCTGGTTCTGATACAGCAACTGACGTGCAGGACCGGCAAGATGAAAAAAAAAAACTGATATGCTGCTATAATACATCAGAATAGTTTCAACAGTTGACTGCATCTGAGAACTAGGAACTAGGGGCTTATGACAAGGTACTTTCATGGTGTCAGAATCCTCTAGGCATCTGCAGGACTGATGGTGCTACTTCGGACACCCTGCATTATTCAAAATAACAGCTTCCTGGGCTTTTCCACTTTGCTGTAGTGTTAAGGTTACCAGATGATGTCTCCATCAAGAAAGTGGATGAGGGGAATGTCCCCTTTACTTTTAGTGCTAAAGTTCTGGAGGTGTCACCTTGTTCCTTTAAAAAACTGTGCAGGATGCTTTAATCAAGGCCTGTAATTCTGAGATTCCTCTTGCCGAGAACTACTAGAAAGTGTCTTTCACAAAATGAGTATCTGCTGTCTCAAATGTTGGGTACAACTCTCTACTACAAACTCGAGGCCTCAGTGAGGGAACTGGTCTTTAAAGTTTTACAGGAAATATCCCCTTAAAAATGTTTGAGGGAACAGAAGGCAATGGAAGCTCCAGGGTCAAACAAGCTATATTTTCAGAGACAGACATACAAGGTGTCACTGTTTTAAAAGGAAGACATTCAGGAGCGAGACCACCTTAGAATGAAAACCATGGTCAGAAAACCATGCAATAAATGTATTGCACATTCTTAGGCAGATTTCCCCAGTGGTGGACTAAAGTATACATACCAGGGATGGAACTCCAGCATAAATCCTAGTCTGCTACTTGTGGCCCTTTTGATTTGGATGTAGTAGCCCACTGGGTTAGCAGCATGCAATGGTTTGGGCAAGGGGAGGGGATCAGCATTTTGTTCCTGTTTTAACATTAATACCCGAGTCACCTTGGCCAAAACGTGGGCATTTAGAACACATTCACTTGGCCTTCTCTTGACCTGACAAGGTGCAAAGTGAGGAGGATGAGGTGTACAAAAGCCCTTTGTTCCACTAGAAAAGACATTCAAAGCCTGGTCTTTCTGCCTATGTAGTTGGTGCAGAACTTTAAGTTGGTGACTCAAGGTTGAAGTAAGCAGCTCTATCACTTGATTCCCATTTTAGTCAAACTGGTAACTCTCTGGGGTTCAGTTTTCACTTGGGGAGTTGCAGTGATCTTACTCAGCTGGTCCACCAATGAACTGTCAGCTAAAAGAATGAAGAAAGACTGTAGGTTCTGCCAGAAGCCAGGCAACTGTGGCCAGTCAGCATAAAGTACAGTTCTGTACACTTACCATAAATGTAAATGTTCAAGTGTATTCACTGTTGCAGTCATCACACTTGGGTTATCTGCCTGCTGGTAGCCCTCAGTCAGCCTGAATACCAGAGACTTAGTATTTCTGCGTTGGATGCTGTCACTCCAGGACTGACGTCAGGTCATCAGGGGTATAAAAACAGGCAGTCGACACCATTACATAAGTTTTTCTTGCCCCAAATAGGGAGCTAAGTTATGTTGGGGAAAACACCACCAGTAAAAAATTAAATACCAACACCCCTGAAAGGGGTGAGTAATAGCCATAGAGAGGAGAGAGAGGAAAAACAGGGGGCTGGAGGGAGGGAAACCAGGACTGCAACAGTGAATACACTCGAACATCTACATTTATGGTAAGTGTACACAACTGTACTATGTTCTTCATGTTTCACTGTTGCAGTCATCACACTTGGGTGGATTCCCAAAGCTAAAGAAGGGTGGAGGCCATCAAGAAGAGTTAGGGCTGGCTAGTATGTCTTGCAGGACTGCTGTTGCAAAACCTGCCCTGGATTTGGAAAAGATAGGCAGGTGGTAATGCTTGGTGAAGGTGTGTACTGAACTCCAGGTAGCAGCTTCCAGGATGTCCCTTGTAGGGACTCCCCTGAGAAATGCTGTAGAGGTAGATGTTGCCCTAGTGGAATCTGTTCTGACCCCCCTGAGGGGTTGGTTTCCCATGGAGCTTTTCGCAGAAATGGAAGCAGTGTGCTATCCATTTGGAAATTGTTTATTTTGAAATGGCCTTGCCCTCTGCCCCTGTTGCAAAGCTGACTAGTAAATGGTCAGATTTTCTGAAGGGCTTAGTCCTATCAATGTAGAATCTGAGCTGTCTGTGCACATCCAAGGAGTGCAGGATCCTTTCCCCCTTTATTATGAGGATTAGGGAAGAAAGTTGGCAAATGGATGGATTGGTTGAGACCCACATGGACACCACTTTAGGCATGAAGGAAGGGTTAGTCTTGAGGGAAACCCTGGCAGCATGGAATATAATGAAGGGTTCCACAGCCATAAGTGCTTATAGCTCAGACACTCTTCTAGCTGAAGTAATGGCCAGAAGCAAGGCTGTTTTCCAAGAGAGGAATTTTAAGTCTGCTGACGCAGCAGGTTCAAAGGGGGGAAGCGTGAGCTTTTCCAGTACAAAGTTAAGGTTCCAAGCAGGGGTGGGTGCTCTTCTTGGTGGCCTTCAGTTGTTTGCCCCTCTCAGGAACTGTTTGATAAGAGGGTGAGAGAAGACAGGTGGCTCAGTGTTGTAATGAGCCAAAATGGCTGAGGTATGTATCTTAATGGAGGAGAAGGACAGGCCTTTGTGGAGGAGATCTGATAAGTAATCCAGGATTAGAGACAAGGAAGGGCAGAACTGTGTCCTCTCCTTTAGATAAAATCCAGGAGCAGAACCTTTTCCACTTATCAGCATAGGATTTTCTTGTACTGGGTCTTCTGGCTTCAAGAATGACGTCCAGCACCTGCTTGCTTAGGGTTGCTAGGGGAGCATTCAAGGAATAAGCCAGGCTGCAAGATTTAGGGTTTGTAGTTGGGGATGCAAAATCTGTCCCTCCTGCTGAGAGAGCAGAGTTGGGTTCTGGTGACAGGAGTGGGTACCAGTGCTGGGGTGGCCAGTCTGGGGCAATCAAAATTGTCCTTGGTCTATCCTGTCTTATCTTGAGTAATACTCGAGAGAAAGGACAGAGGGGGAAAGGCATAGATTGAGAGATTTACCCACTGAAAAGATAGGGCATCATCTTTCCAGGCCCTGCTGTGAGGATTCCTGGTGCAGAATTTGATGACCTGGTGGTTGTAGGGGGAGGCAAACAGATCCACCTCTGGGGTCCCCATTTCTAAATCAGAAGGTTGAAGGTGCTGGGCTCTAATTGCCACTCGTGTGAGTCTAGAAGATTTCTGCTCAAGTTGTCTGCCAGTGAGTTTTGTTTGCCTGGCAGGAAATGCGCTTGCAGATGGACTTGCACTGTCCAAGGCGGTGTGCCACAAGGCCATGGCTAACCTGCAGAGTGGGTAGGAGTGGGTTCCCCCCTGCTTGTTGCTGTACCACATAACTGTGGTGTTGTCTGTTTTTATTAGCAGTTGTCCAGGAAAGAGTAGGGATCTGAAAGCTGTCAAGGTGTTCTGCACAGCTAGCATCTCTTTTTGGTTGATGTGCAGATGAATTTGACTTGGGCTCCAGTGACCCTGAATGCATTTGCCATCCATGTGTGCTCCCCAGGCATAGTCTGAGGCATCTGTGGTTAGGGTCTGGGTGGCATGGGGTTGAAAAAAGTGCAGTCACTTGTTGTGGTAGCATGCTTCTGCCCACCAAAGGAACTCTGTCCTTAGACAGGGTATGATAGTTTCCAGGTCCTGAGAATGTTGGCACCAAAGACTTTTTAAGTACCATTGAAGTTTCCTCATAGGCAGTCTTGCATATGGAATTAGCAGTATGCGAGACCATGAACCCTAGGGCCTGCAGTATTCTTCTTGAAGTAGGCTGTCAGATAGACTTGTTTTTCCGAAGTGAGGAATGCCATCTGGGATGTTGTGTCCAAGCTTGCTCCCAGGAATACAATCTTTTGACTGCGTACCAGGTTTTGACTTCTTTTCGTTGATTGTGTAACCCCAAGGAAGTGAGGAGGTGTTTCACAAATGTCAGGTGCTGCAACAGCAACTCCTGACAGTCCGCCTGAATCAGGCACTCGTCCAAGTATGGAAAAATTTGGATATTTTTCTGCTTGCAGTATGCAATGGCTGGAACAAGGCATTTTGTGAAAACTCTGGGCACAGTAGATAAGCGAAAGGGAAGTGCAGAGAACTGATAATGCATAGATCCTTCCCTGAAACTTAGATACTTCCTGCATGACTCCCTTATGGGGATCTGCAGATAGTCTTCTTTTAAGTCTAGGGTGACTAACTAGGCATCCTTGGCTAGCACAGGAAGAAGCTGTTGCAGAGTAAGCATTTTGAATTTTGGTACCACCAGGAAGGCGTTGAGAATCGAAAGATCAAAACAGTGTAAGAAACTTCTCTGTGTGGAAGATTTTCAGTACATATATTTCTAGTTAATCACTGTATATTAATCAGATCAGACAATAGTAGTAGAAGTAGCGAACGTAAACTCGTCTTTTTAGACCCACTACACTTTAGTGGGTTGTTTTGAGACTTTGGGGATACCACAGAGATTACTTGAGAATCGAAAGATCCAGGATTGGGAGCCAAGAGCCCTCTTTCCTGGGTACCAGGAAGAGTCTGGAGTAGAACCTTTGACCCCTCTGTTCTACTGGAACTAGCTGAATAGCTCTGATATTGAGCAGGGAAGCTACTTGGCTTTGAGCCTCTGCCCACTGGTTTGGAGGAAGGTCTGGAAACCCACTTGGGTTTGGCAGTGAATGGAAATAACATTTTTACCCCTGGGATACAATGTTGAGGACCCACCGGTCCTATGTGACGGACATCCAATTTTTTGCATAAAGGGCAAGTTTTCCTCCTAGGGGCACAAGCAATTGGGCAGGGCTGGGGAATGGAGTGAAGAAGTCATTGAGTTTTCTGTAAGGAGGTGGTTTACCACTCCCTTGCTTTAGTGGTGGGGGCACTCCATTGCTTAGATCTCTGCATACCCTAAGACTGCAGTCTGGGTGGTCTGTTTCCCCTGGGTCTGGTTTGAGAAGGCCTGGAGGGGGCTGGAAAGGACCAGTGTTTGGAAGGGCAATGTCTACTGAATCTAGGGGGTTGCGCTTGTAAGAATTCTTTAACAGTCTGCATAAACTTAACTTTTTCTTCCATCTTTTTAAGAACCTCTTCTGCTTTGGTGCCAAACAAACTGTCCTTGTTCAAAGGAGCATCTAGTAACTTTGATTTGACATGGTCTGGCAAGGTCTGCTCATTGAGCCAAGCATGTCTTCTCAGTACAGATCCACTCACTGCTGCCCGGCAAGATGCTTCTAGGGAGTCAAAGCCACACTGCAAACTATGCTTACTGACTTGGCTTGCAGAATGCATAAGCTCCTGCAATTCTTTATTTTCTGCACAGTCTGTAAAGGTTGCCACTTTTTATTTTTATGCTGCTGGTAATTCAGCATGTGAAACTGACAATTCAATGCCCTAATAGCAAGAGTTGCAGAGGTAACTACCTTCTTACCCCATCTGTCCAAAGCTCTGGAATCCCTGTCCGAAGGGGTGGGATTCTTGGCTGTAGTAGCCTTGATACCTTTAGGGCCCTGGGAAATGATCTCTAGGTCAGCAGTAGGATTCTTGAAAAGAAATTTGAGTGTCAGGTACTCTGTAGTACCTGTCTGATTTCCTAGGGGCAGGAGGTAAAGTGTCAGGAGTAAGACTGGATTCCATAAAAACATCAACATCATCTAGGACAGGGGGTTATTGCTAAAGGCCTGTGCTGAGGCAACTCTAGGAATACTCTGAGTCTCTTTTTGGACTGAGGATAGTCTTGGCATTCCCAGTGGAAATGCTCTCTTACGGTATGCAAGGTTTCACCAAAAGAAAAATCCTCTAGAGGGGAGGCAGAGGGAATGGATTCCACTGCATCAGGAGGCAGAGGGAATGGATTCCACTGCATCTGAATCCTCATAAGCAGATAACGGCATGTCTTCATAATCAGAAATCTGAGTCATCAGACTCCTGGTCTGTAGAAGCTGTAGGGGACTGGTCTCTCTCTCTCTCTTAGCAGGGGAAGGCTGACTTCCCCTAATCAGCGTCATAAGGTCTTCTGCCATTCTAAGCATTTGTTTTTGTGGCATGGGAGCAGGTGAATGCGCGCTCTGGTCATCAGTTTTCTAGGTGTAGTGCGTACTCTGGGCCTAAGAAACTCAGTAGTTTTGGTTAAAAAAGAAGTCGGTTTGAGTCGAACATCGGTTGAGCGAAGAACTGCCTCAGAAGCCGGTGCCTGCACAGCAGCTCCGGACCCATCCAAGGTCGAGACATCCGCAGGTTCCATAGTTGAAGAAGAGTCTCAAGGCATACCGGACTTCTAATGGGTCTCGGTAGAGGCCTGCGATTCCACTGAAGTGGACATCAGGGGCTGCGAAAGCGCCTCACTGAATACCGGCGGACTGGCGACTAGCTTAACAAAAGCGTCGTCAGCAGCTTTGGATCTATGCGGTCTGTCTCTGTCTTTATCCTTAAACATTTTTGGAATATAAGTTTATTGGCGTCTTGTTTGCTTATCCCTTTGGAATTTTTAAAAAGACCTGCCTCAGTGAGTTTGGCTATCTGGCTGTGTTTATCTTTGATGAGTTTCACCTCTCTGACTGTGCTTATTGGAAGTGTTTAGTTCTGCTGCTTGGAATTAGGAACTGTGTTGACTTAGTAGCAGCTCGTTGCTTTTGCCTTTGACTTCCAGAACAAGCATACGTGTGTTTGGGAGGCGTTTAGTCCTGCTGTTTGGCATCAGGAGCTGTGCTGGTTTATTAGCATTTTTGGAATATCGGTAGTCGGATGGCTTACCGAAGCCATTTCAGAATATGGAGATCGAGAGCAAAAGAATTTAGCAACAAAGAGCCCGCCGACAAATGGTTTGGGCGTTAAACAAGGCACAAAACCGACAGTGAGGTACGTTGTGGTCTGGGCCTAAACAGGTGATGCAGTAAGAATGAACATCTCTGTGAGGTATTTGCTTTCCACAGGCAAGACAATTGTTAACTTTTTCTAACATCGGTTAGAGCAAGAAAAAAGGCTCCCCAACGGGATATGTGGCTTTAGAAGACTTCAGGATTATTCAATTCATAAGTGAAAATTCAGGTAGCAGCCAACTGGCACTTGCGAACTGCTTCGGGCTCCTGAGCAAGAAAGACTGATGTAATGGTGTCGGCTGCCTATTGTTATACCCCTGACGACCGGACGTCAGTCCTGGAGTGACAGCATCTGACGCAGAAATACTAAGTCCCTGGTATTCGAGCCAAATGAGGGCTACTTGCAGGCAGATAACCCAAGTGTGATGACTGCAACAGTGAAACACGAAGAACATCTGGCCAGAGCAAGTCCCCCTCTTTGCTTACTGAGGTGGTATGACTGTGTTGCTGTCTACAGCTGCTGGGACTTCTGGCTTCTTGGTTGCATTCAATATATACAGGACATTAGGACTAACATTTCTGACACTGATGTGCCTTGCCCTATCCTGGTGGGTCAATCTTCCTCAGTCTTCAATGCTTTGTGGCTTCCCAAGTGAAGTCTGATGCATTTGTGATCTCTAGGTTGTTTAAGGAAAAGGCATACCTAAGCTGGATAGCATCTGGGATGCTCACTATTTGAATTTCTTTTAAACAGTATAACAAATATCACCACCCGCAATGAGTGAAGATGCTGGTATCACAGGTTTCTCAGCCAGCACCTGATCATTGTCATGTAGCCTGGTTATAGGAACAAAGAGGATGGAGGCTGACATGTATGCATGTGTCTTCAGGATAGCCCCTACTTTCAAAGCAACTCCTCTCTACTAGTTACCAAAAACATGAGCTACGTAAGAACAAAATAATTGGCTCTTCTTGGTGTCTAGGATTATTCCTAAGCAGGTGTTACCAGGAGAAGGTACAAGACAAAGTACAGTTGTGTAAAATCTTACCATAATAGTAGATGTCCTTTTCTTCGCTGTGGTAGTATTTATTATACTAGGGATCCCCTGTCATGGGTGGCCCAACGTCCAGCCAGTATACCAAAGCCTTTATGTTGCTTTATGGTACACCATACATCACACATATGCTTCCTTGCGTAGCGTAGGGCATAAAGGTAAAATCTGGATGTACCACTCTCAGAACTGAGAGCCCTAGTAGGAACACCAGCCCAAGGAGTACAGAGGCAATCAATACATCCAGAAGAAAAATAGACCAAGGGGCAGAGGGAGGGAGTGAATACCGCAACAGTGAAGAGAAGGACATCTATCATTATGGTAAGACTTTACACAACTGTACTGTTATTCCATTTCACTGTTGCAGTGCAGAGCTCTCTAGGACGCCATGAAGGATGGCCCTAGCAAAAACAGCTCCAGCTTTGGTAATTTCATCAACTTGTAGTGCTTGGTAAATATATGCACAGAAGTCCAGGCACCTGCCTCAGAATAGTCAGGATCCAAACCCTTGAAAAAAAGCACCAGAAGAAGCCATGGGTCTAATATAATGAACCTTAACAAGAGGAGGAAGGCTCTTACATGAAAGGAATAAAAAGAAATGGCTTTAGAAATCTAAGAAAAAACAGTTTGCTTGTATACAGCCAATCCTAAGGACCTAGGGTGAAAAGAAAAAGCTGATCAGATTTATGAAAAATCGTAGTCTTAGCTAAATAAAATCTCAGTTGTGTATACACATCCAACATGTGGAGCTCTATCTCACTAGCAGATTGCGGAGAAAGGAAAAAAATGGGCAAAGGAACAAACTAAGGGACAACTCATTTACCACCTTTGGCATACAAGAATTAGTACAAAGGGACACCCTGTCCTTATGAAAAAAAAACAAATGAGGAGGACAAGACATAAGGGCTTGAAACTCAAAACACCCATCTGGCAGAAGGGCGGGCTAACAAAAAGTACAGGCTTCCAAGAGGAAAGGAGCCCGGGTCAATTTTTGCAAAACAAAATTAAGATAAGATGTCACAGAGGAGGAACAGGCCTAATATGTGGGATGCTATTGCTTAGTGCAAAATCTAGAAGCTGAAGGAGGTGATAAAGGCAGACAAACAGAGATAGCTGATAAGTGGGCCTTAGCAGAAGAATAAGCCAACCCAGCATTGAGCAATTCACACAGATAGGAAAAAAAGCAAAGGAATATCCATAGAAAATGGATCCAGGTTACGAGAAAACACCAAACAGAAAACTTCTTCCATTTGGAAAAGTAAGACTTCTTAGTATTGGGTTTCCTGGCCTCCTGCAGGACCCTAAGCACATCCTCAGAAAAAAAGGCATCTATGTGCAATCAAAATCCTATTATCTACACCGTCAGATGAAGGGTGGACAGGTGGGGATGGAGGTAACTTGTGATGACTGTCCTTGGCAAAATGCAGAAGAGGGAAACCCATGTTGTCTCGGCCAAAGGGGAGTCACCAGCAGATTTTAGGAGAATTATGTTGAATTTTGAACAGGACTTTTGGAATGAGAGGAAGGGAATAGAAGGCATAAAGAAACATCCACTTCCAAGAAAAAGGGCATCCACCTTCCAAATCAGAGGACCAGGGACTCTGGCACAAAATAGAGGAAGTTGTCTGTACAGAGGGAAGGCAAAAAGATCTACTTGAGGAGTACCCCACTGATAGACAATGTCCAGAAACGCATCCTTGTGAAGCATCAATTTGTGGGATTGAGTTATGGACTGGCTCAGAGAATCTGCCACAATGTTTTGGCCTGAGGGAATGTAAACTGCTTGAAAAGTCAGTTGATACTGAATAGCAAGTTCTCACACTAGGAGTGCCAACTGGCAAAGAAGGCAGGAGTTTGTCCTGTTCCCCCCCCCCCCCCGTTTGTTTACAAACCACATTACTGCAGTACTGTCTGTAAACACCTTGAGAGGTGCTGGGGAGAAGAGCATGAAAAATCTGTAGAGCCAGAAGAGCAGCTCTCATTTCTTTGGCATTGAGATGTTCTTCCTTTTGATAAGGTGCCCAGACACCATGCATCTTTAGGGAACCAAATGCTGCTCCCCATTACATGTCTTAAGTGTCTGTGAATGGCTCCTGGGAGGGAAGATGGAGCCCTGGATTGAGTCAACTGCTGAATCCACCACTGAAGTTCCTTCTTGAGACCAGACAGAAGAGGAAGTACAGATTGGAAGGGAAGAGCATGTTGAAGCCAAACTGACTTCAGAAATCACTGAAACTTGCTCATGTGGAGTTTGGCCAGAGGGAGCATAGGAATACTGGAGGCCATGAACCTCAAAACTCTCAGAAATCCCTTGGCTGTTAATGAAGCCAGAGGAAGAAGGGACTGAAAAATAAGAAATACTCCTGGGAGCAGGCAGGGATTCCAGCATAGGCACAGTCTGGATCCTACACCCCAGAAAAAACATGATTCTGAAAAGAAGTCAGAAATGACTTTTTGAAAGTTATAGTGAACCCCAGGCTTTGCAGAAGGGAAATGGCAAAATGCAGACTTTACAATAAAGTCTCTGGAGGGGATGCTTGAAACAGGTAGTTATCCAACTAGGGAAAGACTTGAATCCCTTGCAGCCTGTACAAAGCAATCACGAGAGAGGGGCATTTGGTGAATGCCCTTGGGGCAAGTAGAAAGGACAAGGGGCAAAGCAAAGAACTGAAAATGCCAGGAAGCAACAGAGAAACAAAAACTTCCTGAAATGGGGATGATATGGAGGGAATCATCCTTGAGATCCAGACACTATATACGCTTGAGCAACAAAACAGGGAAAGTCTGAACTGACATTTGAAAAGAGGAAACCTTCAGAAATGTATTTAAATAAGAGAGGTCTAAAATTGGTCTCCAAGTATCCTCTTTTCTGGTTATGAGGAACATTCTGAAGTAAAAACCCCTCCCCTTTTGGGAAATTAACTTCTTGAATAGTGCCCTGACTCAAGAGATCCTGAATCACCACTGGAAAGGATGACAGCTGTTCCTGAGAGGGCTAAGGAATTCACATAAAAGGGGGAAGAGACTTCCAGACCATGAAATACCCTTGGTGGATAATGGACAGCATCTAGGAGTCCTGAGTAATCTTTAACCAAATAGGGAGAGAGAGAGAGAAAGAGGAATGTGGCTGGGAAGAATAGGATAGTCAGATAGCACCTGGTTTATCAGGAAAAGGGGATGTTTGGGGCACAGAAGTTTGAGCAGCTTTAGCAGAAGGAGCCTGTTTCCCACCTTTCTTGCCCTTGGGGGAGAGGGAGATTGCCTACAAACAAAGGCTGGCTTACTGGAATAATTCCTCTGAAACTTAGGTACAGGAGAAACAAAAACATGATGAGGTCCTGTAAGGCCTTACCCTGAAGAGACAAAGCAACAGCAGCCTCACCAAACAAGTGTTCATTATCCAGAGGAGCATCCATCAACTTAGCCTTAATATCAGGCAAATGTTGAAGTGAAACAAAGAATATCTCCTCATCACAGACCAAAAAGAAGAAGCTCTAGAGGAAGTATTGGCTGTATAATAACCACACTTGATAGAATGAAGATCCACCTGGGAGGAACTCACTAACAGGGAAAGAGCAGATGTCTTCCTTTCAGAGTATGGAAGACCACCACTTACCTGACAGGCCTGAGAAGGAAGAGCCAACTTGGACGTATGAGTCTGATAATTGACAGCCCTAAAAGTTACAGTAGCAGAGGTATAAACCTGCTTCCTAACCTTTCCATGGCTCTGCTATCTTTATCAGAAGGCAGTAGTTTAGGAGAAGGTATCAACTGAGATGGCTTGTCAGAAACCACAGACACCACCGAAGGGTCAGCAGAAGGGTACTTATAATGAAAATTACAGTCCTCAGGCATCCTATAGAACCTATCAGGTTTCTTTGAAGCAGGGGGCTAAGAATCTGGAGCTTTAGAGGCATTAGAAAATGCATCTAACAAGGAAGCCAAAACAGGAGGGAGAGCAGAAGGTCTGGGAGAATCTATCAGGAGCTCATAATACCTTGTCTGTATTTCAGAAAACTGAGCACAACCCCATTTAAAAAACACCATTATAGAGATTGTATCCCCAAAACAAACTTCCTCAAAATGAGTATCAGGACTAGTAGTTCCTCTTCCTTAGACCCATAATCTAAAGGAGAAGAATCAGAGTAAGCAAGAGATTCCTCATTTGAATCCACCTCCTCCTCCTCAGAGGAATCCTGATCCTTGGGTCTTTTAAGGGGAGAAGAGAACCAAGGAGGAACTGGAACAGAAACTCCCTGAGGAAGTTTTAAAGCCATCAATGGATTAAACAACCCCTGATTTAAGTGTTGTCATTCACTCTGTGGGTCCTTAGGAGCTGGAGTAATATGTTTAGTTTCCTGCTTTTTTCTTTAAGGGGATATCCGCTTTATAAAATGTAGAAGGCTCTCTTTGTCTGACATCGGTCTGAGGCAAGAAAAGTTTCCCCAATGGAGTACTTAGCTTTTAAGAAGACTTCGGTTTCCAAATTTTTGTAATCTCAGGAGCTGGCCGACCGGCACTTGCGAACTGCTTCTGCTTCGGGCACCGCGCGGCAAGAAAGACTGAAGAAAATGGCGTCGGCTGGTTCCTTTATACCCCTGTCGCACTGACGTCAGTGAAGAAGCGACGACAACCGACGCCGGACCTAGACTTTGGAATTTGGCCGACCGAGGACCCGCCTGACGGCAGGAGAACCCATCTGTTATGACTGCAGCTGTATGCACGATGAACATCCAAGGAGGAATTGGAACAGAAACTCCCTGAGGAAGTTTTAAAGCCATCAATGGATTAAACAACCCCTGATTTAAGTATTGTCATTCACTCTGTGGTTCCTTAGGAGCTGGAGTAATATGTTTAGTTTTCTGCTTTTTCTTTAAGGGGATATCCGCTTTATAAAATGTAGAAGGCTCTGATCTCAGCATTCGGTAATTGTAGTAGGGACTTCTCTGACCAAAATTTGAGGAGCACCCCTAGGCCCCACAGAAATAGTAGGGACTTCTTCTCTGACCAAAATTTGAGGAACACCCCTGGGCCCCTCAGAAATAGTCAGCCGCTGCTCCCCTGAACATCTGATGCAGATATCTGCAAGGCCTCCACTGATGTGCCTAACATCAGATCCCCACCAACCTCTAAACCAGTTGTGGCTGAAAAATCCAACAATGGAGCAGGGCAAACCTCCGGGCTTTCACACTCCTCAGGAGAGACATCTGGTAGAGGCTGAACAGCAGAAGAATCCAGCCTAGAATTTTTGGCCTTTGTCTTCACAGACAGCTGTCCCTCAGTGCAGGAAGTTACTTCTATTGTGTCTTTAGCTAAGAACTTAATATGATTCTCCAAATACAAAGCCAAAGAAGAAACAGAACAGGCATTCAGACTGACAATCAAAAGATGTAGTTCGGAATAGCAACAAAGTTGTTCTGAGGGTGGTACGTCCTGACATCAACTTTATGCCCTACTCTACAGGAGCATATGTGTGACATATGGAGTACCGTAAAGCAATTTAAAGGCTTTGGTATACTGGCCCGACATTGGGCTGCCCTTGTCAGAGGATCCCTACTGTAATGACTACTGCAACAGTGAAATGGAAGGACATCTACTGGTAGTCGAGACAGGTTCTTGCTCTAGTCAAGAACAAGGTGGTAAAGCCTAGGGGACACCTTCAAGAGCATTTCTAACTTCTCCTGGGAAAGATCCTGAGGGCCTAAATCAGGCACATCATTCAAACAAGGAAATTACAGTTGTGTAAAATCTTACCAGAACAGCAGACATCCATCTCTTCACTGTTGTGGTATTCCTTACTAAAAGGAGAGTACAAAAGCTCAAGAGGAAACTCGGGAGGAGGAAGGCCCAGCAGGGCCCTCAAGAAAGCCATGCAGTTTAGCTCTGGCAAAACCAGATTTAGCCCTGGAAACTTGATCCAGTTTGTAATGCTTAGGAAAGGTATGAACAGAACACCAAGTAGCAGCCTCAAGGCTGGAACTGGTATCCAAACCCCTGAAAAAAAAACAAGAGGAAGCCATAGTCCTGGTAGAATGAGCCTTTACAGAAGTAGAAAGGTTTTTCCAATGAAAGGAGTAACAAAGAAATGCCATTAGAAATCCAAGAAGAAATGGTTTCTTAGAAACAACTAAACCTAGAGATCTAGGATGAAATGAAACAAAGTTGCTCAGATTTGTGAATGGCCTTATTCTTATCCAAATAAAAAGAAGTTATGTACTCACCATAACGTTCCATCTGAGTAGGTACTTCATTTGTCTGCAACCTGTGGTATCGGATCCGAGCCGGCAGCTTACCAAGCTCCAAGATCTGAGCTCCTAGCTCCTCCCCCTACCCATAATCCCCTGCTACCAACCACATTACCTCAGATCGTTTTTTTTTTGCCTTACTAACCTGTAAACATGAAATATCAACTGCAAAGGTGATCAGAAAATCCCAAAAGGTTCGGGGGAGCGCAGGGGGGGGGGTCGGTTGCAGACAAATGAAGGACCTACTCAGATGGAACGTTATGGGGAGTACATAACTTCTTTATCTGAAGTAGTTACTTCATTTGCTCTGCAACCTGTGGGACAGAGTCCCCAGCTACTTATAAGAACCTGGGTGGTCCTTACGGAAGGATATTCCGAAGCACCGCAGAGCCAAAAGAAGCCCTACTTCTCAAAATCACATCTAATTTATAATGAGAAATGAACGTATGAGAAGAGGACCAAGTAGCTGCTGAACATATGTCATCTACTGGAACCCTAGACCAGAAGGCTGTTGAAGTGGCTACAGATCTTGTAGAATGAGCACGGATATTAACCGGGGCTGGTTTGCCAGACGATATATATCCCTGAATAATACACTGACAAATCCAATTTGCCACAGTGACTTTGGAAATGGCTTTACCCATGGCTGATTTTGCATACGAGACAAATAACTGGTCCAACCTGCGAAACTCTCTAGTCCTATGCAAGTAGAAACACAGCTGTCATCCAATTTGTGTAATGTGTATTCTCCCTTGTTCTGAAATGTGGGAAAAAACACTGGTAGATTTATTGATTGATTTATATTTGCTTCTGAAGCAACCTTAGGCAAGAAAGACGGGTTTAGTCCTGAGGGACACAATATCTTTGTGAAAGATAAGGTAAGGAGGCTTCATACACAAGGCTTGTAATTCTGAAACCCTTTTGGCCGAAGTAATAGCCACTAAGAAGGCTGTTTTCCATGACAAGAATTTCAACGGAATTGAGGCTGCAGGTTCGAAAGGTGGACTCGTTAAGGCTTGCAGGACTAGAGTGAGGTCCCATGGGGGAACCACAGACTTTATTGGTGGATTTAAAAGGAAGATGCCTCGTAAGAAAGTTTTGCACAGCTTTGTAGATGCTAAGGAACCTATGCCATCACCCACATGAAAATGGGAGATGGACGCCAATTGTACCTTAACCGTAGAAGCGCTTGCTCCCTGTTGAAAGATTAATGAGAGGAAGTCTAGGATGGTTGGGATAGGGACAGTAAATGGGTCCAAGCCCTTATTTTCGGCCCAAATGGAAAAGCGTTTCCACTTACTGTTGTAAAGTTTTCTGGTAGATGGCTTATGAGCCGCAACCAGAATGGCCTTAACGGGAGATGAGATACCTGGAGTCCTAGCCATTAATGGAACTGGATCAGCCAAGCCGCAAGCTTGAGGTTGACCAGGTTGGGCATTGGGCAATCCGCAGGATGAGAAATCAGTTCTGGACTGGGATCCAGAATCCACGGAGGAGCCACACTGTGAGACCGCAGAAAGGGGAACCAGATCTGCCAAGGCCAGAATGGGGCTATGAGGATAACTCTGCTCCCCAAACGACAGGCTTTCTGAATGAACTTCATCATGAGAGGAAGGGGAGGATAAGCATAAAGTAGCCCGGGAGGCCAAGCATGGATCAGAGCGTCTCTGGGTGTTTCCCCTCTGGGGGGAATTATTGCGAAGTACTCGCTGCATTTTGTGTTTAAAGGAGAAGCAAAAAGATTGCAGCAAGGCTGACCCCATTTGTGGAAGATCTGTTTTGCAACAGATGGATTCAGAGACCACTCGTACGGAGTGAGGAGCACCCGACTTAGCTTGTCCGCTAATATGTTGGATCGTCTCGGGATGTGCGTTGCTACCAGAAAGCGGTTGGTGGAGATTGTCCATTCCCAAACTCTCATGGCCTCTCGACACAGGGGGTAGGATCTGGTTCCTCCCTGTTTGTTTATGTACCAGACTACAGACATGTTGTCTGTCTGGATCGCAATAGTCCCCAGGGGAAGAAGGTCGTGGAGAGCTTGCAACGCCAAAAGCACCTCCCTCATCTCTAGGACATTGATATGCAATGCAGTCTCTAGGGGAGTCCACGTGCCTTGAATGGATCTGCCTGAACAACGCCTCCCCACCCAAGGCGAGACGCGTCCATGGTCAACGTGGCTTCGACCAGGGGGATCACAAAAGGCCTCCCTTCTCTGAGTTCCCGCGCATGCAACCACCAAAGAAGGGAGTCCCTGCAAACTCTGCTTAGCAGTATGGATGTGTTCAATGGGTGGAGCAATAGGGACCATTGGACTTGAAGGGTCCATTGCAATATTTGCATTCACAGGCGGGCATGGAGGGAAAGACCGATCGTGGCTGCCATAGACCCTAGTGCCCTCAGGACTAACTCCGCTGGAGGAGAAGGATTCCGGAGAAGGGCTAATACCTGATAAGACAAGCTGTTTAGTCTGACTGATGTTAGGGTAGCTCGAGAGATTCGAGTATCCAACCTGGCCCCTATGAATTCCAGGGCTTGAGTGGGGCACAGGCAGGACTTCTGCAGGTTTACTGAAATGCCTAGGTTGTGGTATAGAGTCAGTGCGTAATCTCTCACTACCGAGAGCTGATGCCTGTTGGTTGCGGTAAGGAGCCAGTCGTCTAGGTACGGAAAGACCTGAATGCCCTGAAGTCTCAGGTGGGTAGCAACCACCGCCATGACTTTGGTGAACACTCTGGGGGCTGAAGTGAGGCCGAATGGAAGAACCCTGAATTGATAATGACTGGCACCAAGCCAGAAGCGGAGAAACCTCCTGGATCATCTGTCCATTAAAATGTGGTAGTACGCATCCTTAAGGTCTATGGAACACATCCAGTCATTCTCCCACAGAAAGGGGAGGATAGATTGAAGAGTGACCATCCGGAACTTTTCCTTGGGAATAAACAGGTTCAGAGCGGAAAGGTCTAAGATGGGTCTGAGGTCCCCCGTTTTCTTTGGCACCAAAAAGAACCTTGAGTAATAACCCAATCTAGACTGATCTGGGGGGACGGGCTGGATGGCTCTTTTTCTTAGCAGCTTTAAAATCTCTAAAGCCGCCGCCTCCCTCTGATTGGGTGGTACATCGGGGAGGTGTCTGGTTTTGGGGGGAAGATTTAGGAAAGGAATGAAGTAACCTCTGGAAATGATACGGAGCACCCATCGATCCATTGTAAGGGACTCCCAGTTTGACAGGTGCTCCGTCAACTGCCCCCCGACTGCCTCCAGAGAGGGACAGTCGGGCAAGCCCTCAGGGCTGTTGCGCGGGTCTGTCCGAGAAAGGTTCTCTAGACCCGAAATTACGCGGCCCCCCCCCTCTGCCTCTGGGCCGGCGTCCACCTTGTCCTCCTCTGCCTCTAGAGGACGAGTGGTCCACAGCTGGATGGGATTGCTGAGACTTGCGGAACCACAGCTTCTTTTGTCCCCTCTGATTCCTGGAGAAGGATCTTTGGGGGCTAGAGAAGCAGACTCTGATGGCAGACAGCGTCTTCCCATCCTTTTCACTTTGGACCAGCGCATCGCGAATGGTCTTGCTGAAAAGAGCAGAACTGTCAAAGGGGGCGTTCGCAAAGGACGCCTTGAAGGGATCCACGAAGTCGCAAAGACGGAGCCAGGCGTGACGTCGTAAGATGACTCCTGCTCTGCTGGCTCTAGCGGCTCCCTCCGAAGCATGAGAGAGGAGCCGCATAGACGTATTGGAGATGGATTTCAGAGTGGCCATTCGTGTCATAAACACATTCCTGTCTCCGACCAACATGGACTCTGGGGGGGATGCAGCGTATTCCTTGATCAAGTCTCGCTGTAGCCTGATGTATGTGCCATATAGTTCAGCGCCCTTATAGAAAAGGTCGCTGAAGCAAACATCCGCTTCCCAATCCGGTCCAACACTCGAGATTCTTTATCTGGCGGGTGGACCAGAGAACTCTCCTGAGCGAGTTCTTTCTTGGTGGCCACCGCCACCAACATGGCATCAACAGGGGATCCTTTGGCCCACAATTGCCTATCTGTGGGGGGGCTCAGTATTTTGTCGGTACGCCTAGGTATTGGCTCCACGGTGTCGGGCTCCTTCCACACCCCTGGTGATAATTAAGTCCACCAGGGGGTCAGCCAGAGAGGACACCCAGAAAGTAGATGGGCCTGCCTCAAATGCCTCCAGGAACATTGATTCATCAAGGGAAGGTTTTTGGGCAGACCACCCCCCTCTAATACGCAACATTTCCATGATGTCTCCAAAGGAGACATCTTCAGGGGGTGACCTTGGGGAACCCTCCCTATCATCTAAGTCCGTGTCAGTGGTAACTGACTCGGGGGAGTCCAGGTGCCTCCTTTTACACTGACGTTTCCGAGGAACCTCCTCGGTGGGGCTATCGAAGAGGGCACGTCCATGGGTTGTTGTTCCTCAACAAGAACTAGCTGGAGGGCTTTGGCAGGCTGTCCCGATGGTCGGATGATGGAAGACAGACCCTCATACAGTGGGGGTATGGGTGGATCCACAGCCCGAACCGGGGATCTGGAGGATCTCAACAGTACCCTCTCCACTACCTCAAATCCAAAGGAGAATCACCCTTGCCAGCCTCTGAGAGCAATCTCCTCGGCTCCGAGGAAGGGATCGGGGTCAGAGCCGAAGCAGTCAGCGCCGAGAGAGAGGTGCACTCCGAAGCCAACAGCTCCGAAGATACAACTCCTCCCTTGGATCCGATGCTCAGCCCTCGGCCCCAAGAGCTCAGATCCGACAAGCTCGAGGGCATAGTCGGTGTTGAAGAGACCAGTGCTATCGGCGCCAATTCCCTGGGTCCGAATGGGCACGGATCCGATGACTCCGAGATCCGAAAACGAGTCAGAGAAGGAGTGATCGGGGCAAACATTGGGGCCACGCTCCCCCCCCAGAGGGAGGGGGAGGCAAGAGCACCTCCATCTGCATTTGGATCTGTAAGAACCGACGCATCATCCGATCCATATCTGCTTCGGAGATGCTTTTTGTTGACCTGGAAGAGCCGGCCTACCTCGACGACCTCGAGGGAGACCGATCTTCCTCCTCTGGCTCCAGCGAGAAGCTAGGCGAATGGAGCCAAGAGGAGAAGGATCCGGAGACCCCCGAAGGAGATTTAGTTATTTTAGCTGGCGGAGCCGAGGGGTGAGACTCGGCCTGCCTTTTATGGGATCTATGTCCCTCCTTATCCTTGTGCCTCTTCTCCTTAGTTGAGGAGGCACTAGTTTCCCCAGAGCTCAAACCCGAAGTGGGAGGTTGAGTCCCGGGTTGAGCTGAGGGAACAGAGGGCGCCGAGGCCGCTGAGGCAGCCAGAGCCCGAACAGGAGAGGAAGAAGAAGCTGACTCCTGGGGGAGCTTTCCCGCCAGGATCAGCTTGTTCTTCCTATCCTGAAGTGCCCAGGGGTTAAAGGCTGCACAGATCTGGCAGGCCTCTGAGAGATGGGCTGCCCCCAGGCACAAAACGCACTGAGTGTGGCCATCAGCTGGGGAAAGCTTGTGGCCACACTCAGTACATTTGGAAAAAATGGCCTTAGGCCCTTCCGCCATGTTGAAGCACACACACACACACCCAAACGCTAAGGGGGGAGGGGGAGTGATAAGAAAACTAATTACTGTACCAGTAAAAATTTAAAAAACTAACACTAACAAGGGGGTAGAAGGTTTTACTACCACACACACACACACACACACACACACACACACGATTTTGAAAGTTTTTGGTGAAAAAAGATGGAAACGATCTCACCCAGCCAGGAGCTCTTCAAAAGTAAAGCTTCTTCAGCCGCAGAAAAAAACGATCTGAGGTAATGTGGTTGGTAGCCGGGGATTATGGGTAGGGGGAGGAGCTAGGAGCTCGGATCTTGGAAAGCTGCCGGCTCAGATCCGATACCACAGGTTGCAGAGCAAATGAAGTAACTACTTCAGATTATGGGTTTACCAGGCAATCTCGAAATACTAAAATGTTGCATTTCAGTATTTCAAGACTGAATAGTCAAAAATGCAGTGCACCATCTCGAATGTGGAAATGTCAAATCCACTGTCGTGGTGTGATTTGTGGATTTAGCTGGGGATTCAGGTAAGTGGTGCTTACATAAGGGTATTGGGTAGGGATTTCAGTGTGTGTGTGTGTGTGTGTGTGTGTGTGTGTGTAGTTTTGTTTTTTGTGTGTTTAGTGCAACGTCGGAGTTAGTATATATATAGTGTGGGGCACAGCCCCATTTAGGTGCAGGGGCTTGCCCCCTGCTTATAGGTAGGGTAGGTGTGTTTGTATGTTATGTTGTGTGTGTGTTGTTTTATTTGTTGTAGTATAGTTAGGTAGGTGTTTGTGTGGCGGTGTGTGTGTATGGTCGCGATTTTGGTTTTCACGGTTGTGGGTTTTCGGGTATGTGGAATTTCAATTATACAGTCTTGAAATACTGAAAGTCGACATTTCAGTATTTTGAGATTGTCTAGTAAATCCAATATCATCTGAGTTTCCTATGTAAATTCAAGGTGTGAAGAACCTTCTCACTTGCAGACTGCAGAGAAGGGAAAGAAAGTGAATTAATAGACTGAGAGAAAATTCATTAACCACCTTGGGTATAAAAGAAGGATTAGTACAAAGACACTCCCTGTCCCTATGAAAAACTTAGAAACAGGGACAGCCATAAGGGTCTGTAGCTCAGACACCCTCTAGCTAAAGTAATGGACAAAAGTCTTCCATGTACAATTCTGCAAGTAAGTTGCAGACTCAAAAGGAGCCTGAGTTATTTTTTCAAGAACAAAATTAAGGTCCCAGGAAGGAGGAATAGGCTTCCTGGGAGGCCTAATATAAAGGATGCCTTTAAGAAATTGTTTGAATTCAAACTTAGAAGCCAAAGGAAGAGCCAAGGACAGATGAGCAGAAATAGCTGAAAGGTGAGCTTTAACTGAAGAATATGTAAACAAGCATGGAGCAATTCACACCAAATAAGACAGAACCAAAGGCACCTCCACGGAAAGTGGATCCTGATTACTAGCAAGACACTAGACAGAAAATCTCTTCAATTTGGACAAATAAGATTTCCTAGTAGTGAGTTTTCTGGCCTCCTGGAGAACCTGGAGCACATCCTCAGAAAAAAGGCACCTAAGTGGGATCAAAATCCTATTACCCACAGTGTCAGATGAAGAATGGGACAAGTGAGGATGGATGAGAGATCCCCCGTCTTGTGAGAGTAGGTCAATCCTGTCCGGTAACTTGTGGTGATTGCCCTTTTCTAGGTGCAGAAGAGGGAAGCAATGCTGTCTGGGGCAAAAGGGAGTCACCAACAAGATTTTGGGAGAGTCCTGTACTATCTTAAGCAGGATCCTCAGTATTAGGGAAGGGGGAGGGAAGGCGTAGAGAGACATCCTTTTCCAAGAGAAAAAGAGGCCATCCACCTTCCACTCCATATAACTTGAGACTCTGGTGCAAAAGAGAGGAAGTTGTCTGTTCAGAAGGGAGGCAAACAGATCTATCTGAGGAGTATTCCACTGCTGGACAATACCCAGAAATTCTGGGAAGCATCCACTTGTGAGTGTTATGGACCTGCTGAGAGAGTCTGTCACAATGTTTTGCTCTGAAGGAATATAAACAGCCTGAAGAGACCCTTGATACTGGACAGCCAGTTCCAAAACCAGAAGAGGTAGTCTGCACAGGAGGGTAATACCACATCCCCCTTGTTTGTTGATGTACCACATTCACTGTGGTATTGTCTGTAAATATTGAGAGTCCCTGGAAGAAAGAGTATGGAAGGCCTGAAAAGCAAGGAAGAGAAGAGCTCTCAACTCTTTGTTGTTAATACGGTCTACCCTCTGATGAATGGGACAAAGCCCTTGAACTTTTAGACGGCCAAAAGATGCCCCCCACCCCATATCTGAGGTGCCCAAAAAAAGGTTACTGAGATGGGACTGGGGGCTGAAAAGGAAGCCCTGAGTTGAGAGACAGCTAATGAATCCACTACTGAAGCTCTAGTCTGAGGCATGGAAGAGGAAGAACTAGAAAGTCTAAAGGATGACAATGCTGAAGCCACACTGACTTTAGAAATCACTGAAACGTCCACATATGGAGTCTGGCTACAGGAAGCAGCAGGATTGTGGAAGCCATGTAACCCAGAGCCCTTAGAAACTATGTGGCCATAATGAAGACCTGAGGAAGAAGGGATTGAAAAAAGGCAATTTGAGTCATAGCCTTGGGAGGTGGCAGGAAAGCCAGCACAGGAATGGTCTGGAGCCTGCACTCAAGAAAAACATGATCCTGAAGAGGAGTCAGGAAGGATTTCTGGAAATTTACCATAAACCCTAGGCTTTGCAAGGAAATAGCACAGCAAAAGTTATGATTCAGGGTATCTGGTGTGGAAGCCTTAATGAGCAGTTCATCTAGGTAAGGAAAGATTGGTATTCCCCCTCAACCTGCAAAAGGCAATCACAAGAGTGAGGCACTTGAAGACCATTAAGGCAGCAAGATAGGCCAAGGGCAAAGCAGAAAACTGAAAATGCAAGGAAGAAACAGAGAAATGCAAATATTTCCTGAAACAGGGGTGAACAGTAATGTGAAGATATGCATTCTTTAGATCCAGACAGTTTAGGAAAGTCTGAGGTAGAAGAAGAAACAGACACTGAACAGATAGTATTCGAAATGAAGGATCCTTCGAGGAAGGTGTTGAGCTGAGAAAGATCCAGAATGGGCCTCCAGATGCCTTCTTTCCTGGGAACCAAAAACATTCTTGAATAAAATCCCTTTCCCCTTTGAGGAGCAGAAACTGCTTGGATGGTGCCTTGAGACGAAAGGTCTGAATTACATCTGGAAAAAAAGGGCAGCTGTTCCTGAGAAGGCTGAAGAATGCCCAAAACAGGAGGAAGGGATTTCCACACCATGACACATCCCTAACAAATGACAGAACACAAAAAACCTGAGTTATCCTTAACCAACTGAGAAGAGACTGGGAAAGACAAAGGAACCCGACTTAGGATGGAGGGAAGATGATAGAACGACGCTTGTTTGGAAAAGGAGACTTCTGAATCGTAGGAGTCTGAGTAGCCTTAGTAGGAAGAGCCCTTCTAGAACCTTTTTACATTTGGGGAGAGGGGAAGACTGTCCATGTACAAAGCATGTTTAGAATAATTCCTCTGAAATTTGGGAATAGGGGAAATGTGTTTTAATTCCTGCAAGGCCTTACCTTTCTCCTGCAGGGACTTAAAAAGCTCAGCAGCTGCAGAACCAACATTTTTTTATTGTCAAGAAGAGCATCCATCAATTTAGCCTTAATATCATTAGGGAAAGGTTGAGGTGATACCAAGAGTAACGTCTTAACACAGAACCAAAAGCAGCAGCAGCAGCTCTAGAGGCAGCATCAGCTGCATCATAACTACATTTAATAGAATGGTGAGTCACTTGAGAAGAGGAGCTCAAAAAAGACAGGGCCAAAAACTTTCCCTTCAGAATCAGAAAGGCTAGAGATAACCTGATAGGCCTGAGAAATAGGAGCTAAGACATATTTGGTCATATGGGGATGATAGTTAATAGCCTGAAAGGCCAGGGTAGCACCCATATACACCTTTTTGCCCAGCCATTCCATGGCCAAATGTCCCTGTCAGAAGGAAGCATTTTAGTAGAAGTGTGGAAGGTTTGCCAAATGAGACAGGCAACAGAGGGATCTGCAGGGGGATATTTGTAAAGAAACTTACAATCATCAGGCACCTTATAAAACCTATCAGGTTCTTAGGGGCTGGAGGCTGGGAATCAGAAGCCTGAGAAGCTGCTGAGAAAGTGTCCAACAGGGCAGCTAGGACAGGAGGGACAGCAGAGGGCTTAGGAGACTCCATCTAGAGGAGTTCATACCACCTCTTCTGTACACCAGAAACCTGGGTTCAGACCCATTTAAAGAATTCTATCATATGAGAGTATCCCCAAAGGAAAATTCCTCAAAGGGAGAATCTGGACTATTGGAGTCCTCTTCCTCAGAAGCATGGTCCATGTATCTTAAGAGAAGACTAACAAGGGGGGCAGGAACAGAAACTCCCTTGTGGGCTTTAAAGCAATCAGTGCATTAAACCGCTCCTGTGTAAAATCTGGTCATTTACCCTGGAGATTTTTAGAAGCAGGTGTAAATATGTTTCATTTCTGCTTACTTTTCAATGGGACATCAGCCCTAAAGAGCTTAGTAGATTCAGATCCCTGCCAACAATCAACATAGTAGGAATCTCCTCCAGAAAATACAGTTTTGTACCTACCATAAATGTAGATGTCCGATAGATATGCAACTGCAGTCATAACATATGGGTTGTCCTGCCTCAGGCAGCCCTCGGTCGGCCGAATTCCAAAGTCTGGGTCCGGCGTCGGCTGGTGTCGCCTCCTCCCCGACGTCACAACGGCTGGAGTATAAAGGCATCGGCCGATGCCATCTTCTTCAGTGTTTCTTGCCCCAGATGCCAGGTGCCCTCCAAGGAAGGCTAAATTTGGTGAATGGATAAACAATTCCTGACATGCACAACAGTAATAAACAGATACACCATAGGAGATACCCCCAGCTAAAAAGGAAAAGGGGGAATGGACCCAAATGAGGAAAAAGTGAGGAAGGAGCGAGGGAAAATCCGACTGCAGTTGCATATCTATCGGACATCTACATTTATGGTAGGTACAAAACTGTACTATGTCCTTCAAGAATGCAACTGCAGTCATAACATATGGGTTGAGTACCATAGCCAAGCTGGGGGTGGATGGAGCTAAGAAAAAGATGGTGTAGCTAAAATGCCCTGCAGGACTGCCGAAGCAAAGCCCGCTCGGGATCTGGAGTATAAAGGCAGGTTGTAGTGTTTGGTAAATGTATGCACGGAGCGCCATGTAGCAGCCTCTAGAATGTCCTATGTAGCCACTCCTCTTAGGAAAGCTGTGGATGTGGCTATAGCTCTGGTGGAATGTGGCCTAATATTGGCTGGCACACTTTTTCCATGGTAAGAATAGCAGAATTTGATGCAGTGTCCAATCCATTTTGAAATTGTTTGCTTGGAGATTGCTTTTCCTTGTATTCCAGCAGCATAGGCTACAAACAGCTGGTCAGACTTTCTGGTGGCCTTAGTTCTGTCCAAGTAGTAGCGTAGTTGCCTGTGTATGTCCAAGGTATGCAGCAGTCTTTCCCCTCTATTGTGAGGATTGGGAAAGAAAGTAGGAAGGTGAATAGCTTGATTTAGAGACACCCTGGAAATTACCTTTGGCATGAAAGAAGGATTTGTTTTTAGAGAGACTCTGCCTGATGGAAAATGAGGAAAGGAGGTACTGCCATGAGTGCCTGTATCTCCGAAACTCTTCTTGCTGATGTGACTGCCAATAGAAAAAATGTTTTCCATGATAGAAATTGCATCTCCGAGGTTGCTGCTGGCTCAAAGGGAGGCAGAGATAATTTTTCCAGTACAAAATTGAGGTCCCATGCAGGTACTGGTTGTTTTCTGGGAGGCTTGATATTCTTTATCCCTCTCAGGAACTGTCTTAGCAAAGGATGTGAGAACACTGGTGGATCACAATTGTATCTTGCTGAGATTGCTGAGGCATGAATCTTTATGGAAGAATATGAGAGTCCAGTACGAAACATTTCTGCCAAGTATTCCAATATCTGAGGTATACTCAGTACTGTTGTATCCTGACCCCTGTTGGCAGCCCAGATGCTGAATCTCTTCCACTTGGCTGAAAAGGCTTTTCTGGTGGATGGTCTGCGTGCTTCCAATAAGATATCCTGAACTGCCTTGGAAAGATTGGATGCGGAAGGAGTTATAGTAACCTCCAGGCTGTCAGATGTAATGATTTCAGGTTCTGGTGAACAGTTCTGTAGTTGTGTTGTGTTAGGAGCAGGGGCCATAGGGGCAGAGGCCACGGTTTGGTCCGAGTTATGCTCAACAGCAATGGGTACCAGTGCTGCTTTGGCCAGTCTGGAGCTATCAAAATGCCTGTTGGTTGTTCTGCTTTGATCTTCAGGATCACCTTGGTCAACAGTGGCAGAGGAGGAAATGCATACATTTTTAGGGAATTCCAGCTGAAGGAGAGCATATCCGTTGTCCAGGCTAGTGCATGGTGGGTCCTGGTACAGAACTTTTCCAGGTGATGATTCGTGTGAGACGCAAATAGATCTATGTCCGGTCTTCCCCATGTCTTTGTTATTTGTGAAAAAATGTGGGGATGCAGCATCCATTCGTGTGGATCCAAGAAATTTCTGCTTAGCTTGTCTGCCAGTACATTGTCCTTGCCTGGCACAAACTGGGATTGCAGGTGTATCTTCAGACTCAGTGCTTTTTCCCAGAGAGTCATTGTTAGCCTGCAGAGGGGGTATGAATGAGTCCCTCCCTGCTTGTTTATATACCACATGACAGTGGTGTTGTCTGTCCTTATTAGCAAATGTCCTTGCTGCAGTGATTTTTCGAAACTCTCGATTGCATGTATCACTGCCATCATCTCTTTTTGGTTTATGTGCAGATGTCTTTCCTTTGGTGTCCATTGACCTTGAACGCATCTGCCCTCCATGTGCGCCCCCCATCCATGATCTGAGGCGTCTGTTGTAATTGTTTGACCTGCTTGAGGTCTGTTGAAAGACATGCCTTTGTTTGATTGACTTGCTTGAGCCCACCACAAGAATTCCTTTTGCAGACATGGAATAAGTGGGATTACGTCCTCTAGGCTTTGGCTGTATTGGGACCATAAGCTTTTCAAATACCATTGCAGCTTTCTCATTTGAAGTCTTGCCAAAGGTATCAGAAGAATGCATGATGCCATGAACCCCAGGGCCTGCAGGAATTTCCTTGCAGTCAGCTGGGTGAGCCGTGCTAGACCTTTGAAGTACTCTGGTAACTGCTGTTGTTTTTCCTCTGTGAGGTAGGCCATTTGTGTTTGTGTGTCCAGTTTGGCTCCTAGGAAAGTAATCTGATGGGATGGCAGTAGTCTTGATTTCTGAATGTTGACTGTGTATCCCAAGGCCTGTAGTAATTGCATGACATAGTCCAAGTTTTTTATTAAGGTTTGTCTGTTGTCTGCTTGTATGAGACAGTCGTCCAGGTAGGGGTATATTTGAATTCCCTGGAGTCTGCAGTGTGCCACTACTGATGCCAGGCATTTCGTGAACACTCTGGGCGCAGTAGATAAGCCAAACGGCAATGCTGAGAATTGATGGTGCTCTGTCCCTGCAAGAAATCTGAGGTATCTTTGGCAGCTTTGTCTGATTGGGACATGCAGGTATGCCTCCTTGAGGTCCAGAGTGACCAGCCAAGACCCCTTGCCCAGCATGGGAAGGAGTTGCTGTAATGTCAGCATTTTGAACTTTGGCACAATGAGAAAGGTATTTAGAGTAGACAAGTCCAGTATAGGCCTCCATTTGTTTTCCTTTCTTGGAACAAGGAACAGTCTTGAATAGAAACCCTGGCCTTGTTCCTGGGGAGGTACCTTTTCTATTGCTTTTATACTTAATAGCTTTGAAACTTGAATGAGTGCCTCTGCCCTTTGATGGTGTGGCAGGTTTGGCATGGCTTGTCTTGTAGGTAAAGTATGGAAGTGGAATCTGTAACCCTTGTCTATTAAATCCAGGATCCAACTGTCCTTGGTTAAGGTATGCCAGTTTGTTGAGAATAAGGATAATTTTCCGCCCAAGGGTGCTTCTCTCTGAGCCCTTGTAGGCGGTGTGAAAGTCAAGTCATTGTGATTGTCCTTGTGGTGCAGCTGGACTGGCTGCAGCACTTCTTTGATTTGTAGGTTGCCATTGGCGTCCCCTGTAGGAGCCTCGGTATTGTCCTTGGCCACGCCTGTTCTTTCCCCTTTGAAACTTGTCTGAGTCTGGGAAGGACCAATTCTTTGAAGGCCAGTTTCTACTGAATCTGGGTGGCTGAACCTGGAGGAAATCCTTGACTGTCTGTACTGACTTAGCTTTTTCCTCAATGGACTTCAACACATGTTGTGCATTTGCGCCAAAAAGCTTCTGTTTTTCCAGAGGTGCATCAAGTAACTTTACTTTGACATGGTCTGGCAGTGGCTGATCTTTTAACCAAGCATGTCTACGTATTACAGCCCCAGTCATAGCTGCCATACATGAAGCTTCCAATGAATCATAACCACACTGAAGAAAGTGGTTGTTAACCTGCTGAGTGTTATGTATGTGATCCTGCAATGCCTTTCTATCAAGGGGCTCAGGAGAGGCTAACTTTTTCTGTAAATCATCCAGTAAAAAATCCTGGTACTGAAACATATGAAAAAGACAGTTAAGAGACCTCATGGCTAGAGTGGTAGAGGTATAAACTTTTTTACCCCATCTCTCCACAGACCTGGCTTCCCTATCCGCTGGCAAAGGATTCTTGGCAGAGGAGGTAGCCACTCCCTTGGGACCCTGTGAAATAGTTTCTAAATCCACGGAGTGGGCCTTAAAGAGATGTTTGTGAGTGTCAGGGACTCTGTAATATCTATCTGGCTTGACAGGAGCAGGGGGGAGAGAGTCAGGGTTAGCACTGGAATCAGAGAAAACATCATCCAAAACATCCATCACAGGAGGAATAGCTAAAGGTCTGTGCTTGGGAAGCTTTAGGAAGGTACGGAGCCTTTTCCTGGAATCAGAGAATTCCTGACCCTGCCATTGGAAATGCTCCCTCATTGAGTGCAGGACTTCACCAAAAGAGAAATCCTCTGGAGGAGAGGCAGAGGGAATTGATTCCTCAGCATCAGAGTCCTCATAGGCCTGGAAAGATTCTTCTTGAATGTCTGAATGCTCAGAATCCCCAGAGGCCTCATCTGAGGAGAGGTTTTCAGTCTGCTCAGTTCTAGGCCTTTTCTCTGCAGGAGGCTGAGAACCTCTGTCTGGGTGAGACTGAGACCCCCTGATAAGGGAAATAAGGTCTGCAGCAAGAGACATAATCTGTTTATCAGAAGAGGGGGCCTGGACAGCAGGTTTAGGATGGGCCTTGGCCTGGCTGGTGGCCTTAGCACGTGCAAAGGCCTTGATGGACATAGATACAGGAGGCCTAGCAGCCCCACGTGCAGGAGTGACCTTGTCCACCGGAATGGTGTCGGGTAAATCAAGAACTTCGGTATCCGGAGGAAAATCGACAACCGGCACCAGAGAGGTCTCCGGGACTGAAGGACTAGTTATCGCTATGTCGTCGGTCTGGAGCGGCTGAATTACCGCTTCCGCAGGGACCGAAGCACTAGTGGAGGGTCTAGGAGTAGTATCGGTAGAGGACGCGGGCCGAGGATGCCGGTCCCGGTCCTTCCGTTTTTTGGAAGACTGAGCTGTCGGTAGATCTGACGGCATGATATACACGAAGGATTTGCCAAAAAAGTCATCAGCAAATTCTGCCCAGCGCCTGAGAGTGCGCTTATTGAAGCAAGCACAGGCAGCGCAGGCCGAGACGTCATGGTCTGGGCCCAGGCAAGGAAGACAGTAAGAATGGAAGTCCTTATGAGGTATTTGTTTACCACAAGACAAACAATTATTAACTTTCTCAATTTGTTCTGACATCGGCTGAGGCAAGAAAAATGTTCCCCAACGGGGTACTTAGCTTTTAGATGACTTCGGTACTGAAAACACAGGAGCTGACCGACCGGCACTTGCGAACTGCTTCTGCTTCGGGCACCGCGCGGCAAGAAAGACTGAAGAAGATGGCGTCGGCCGATGCCTTTATACTACAGCCGTTGTGACGTCTGGGAGGAGGCGACACCAGCCGACGCCGGACCCAGACTTTGGAATTCGGCCGACGAGGGCTGCCTGAGGCAGGACAACCCATATGTTATGACTGCAGTTGCATGCTTGAAGGACATCAAGAATCTACAGAACACCCCTCGGGCCCTTGGATATGATTAGCAGAGATTCCTCCTCAACATCCACAATGGACATCTGCAGAACCTCAGAGGATGTGCAAAAAGTTGAATCCATGCCATCCTGTGAAACAGTTGCAGCAGAGGAATCCAACAGAACATCTAGACAATCTTTCAGGCTTTCACCAGCCTCTACAGAGAGATCCAGGGGAGATGGTACAGCAGCCAAATACAAACTGATTTTTTGGTGGTCTTCTTGGCAGATGGCTGACCCTCTGGACAGGACAATTCCACCATTACACCCTGCACCAACAACTTAAAGATGCTGGTTTTCTAGGTAGATAGACAAGGAAGACACATGACTACAAAGGGTCTTGGGAACAAATACTTGACAAATCGGGCAAATGTTGAAAAGCACCCAAGCAAAATAAACATTCCTTATGATAATCCTTATGGGGAGACTGTCTCCCACATTGACACTTTCCCTTTTTGGATGGCATGCAACCTCAAAATAAAGAAGAAAACCCCAACAGGGCACTTATCTGACAACAGTTTGGTAACTAGCAGAAATGAAGAAGCATTCAGACAGACTATCGAAGATGACATTCGGACTGGCAGCAAAGTAGTTTGGAGGTATGTATATCTATATGTCATCTTTATGCTTTATGCCATGAGTGGGGGAGTATACATGTGACATACAATGTCCTTTAAAAAACCTAAAGCTTTGGTATAATGGCTGGACATTGGACTACCCTTGGCAGGGGATCTTTTATTAAGGAATACTGCAACAGTGACATGGAGGACATCTATATTAATGCCCTTCAGTTATAAGTGGGTAAAATACTGGAGCAAATGCTACCTCTTCATGATCCACTTTCATTTTAACAGTAAGAGGTATGTCCATAGGCAGCAGTCACTCAGCACCTTCAATACTCGGCTCAGAAAAGCTCTCTCTCCTCTAGCTCCTATACTGCTCCAAATATTCCACGCTCAACATGTTGTTTTTACTTTATGCTTTCAGAACTAGAAACTTATACAACCACCCTATAGGGTTTAAAAGATATTCCTCTTGATCCCTCAAGCAAGATATGTTTGTTCAGATAGGGGATGGTTTGAGAACATCCTGAAGAGACCAGATGTGGATCATGAAGAGAGAACATTATGGTAAGCACATCTTACATAAAAAATAGTCATGTACTTACCATAGTGCTGGATCTTTTATCAATGTCTCTCCACTTCATGGATGGAACTGGTCACCGCCTGGTACACCAACACAGCAAAAAGCTCTCTCCTACAATTTGAGCTCCTTTCCTCTGGCCCCATAATGCAGTGCTGTTCCCTGTTCACCTCAGATCAATTTTGCTACATAAAAGGTCAACCTAACCTACCAAGCCAGAATACTAGTACATGACAGACTGTCTTCATACTGTCAATGTCTGGCAGGAGTCAAAAGGAGATGATTTGGAGGGAGCAGAGGGAGGGTTTGGTGGCATTGATGGACATGGATAATCAAATCAATTATGCCAAGTACATAATTACTCTATATTGGATTATCCAGTCTGTCCACATCACTGATATAGGACAGAGCAGCCCCAGATAACATATTGAGTGGCCTCAAGACAGAATGCCAAGGAAGTATGATGGCTATAAATGAAGATGATGATAGAGATGCATCTCTGATTCCTGGTAAAAATATGCAAAGAAGCCCATGTACTGGCTGCACAAATGTCAACAAAATTATTTGAAGGTAGGAAGTGTTGTTAAATGAGCCTTCACCTAGACATACTGGATTTATTAGATGCATCACAAAGAGATACCACTGAACAGCCAACTGGAAAGGATAGTGTTGGATATCTTTTTGTCCCATTTTTGCTGTAGATGACATTTCTCAAGTTGCCATAAACAAATGACAAACAGGCTGGAAAAGCACAAATACTTTCACTTGTTTGTCATTCGTTGTAAGTCCAAATGTCCAAGGTAGAACAAAGTTTTAAACAAAGTTTATTTACAACTTGAAATGCTTTTCGTCACCAAAAATATGGTAACTTCCTCAGAAGTAAATACCCAGTTAGTGGAACAGTTTTAAAATACACAGCACCAAACGGCACATGATAAAATGAACCAATCAATAAAATGTTTAATTTAAAGAAAAAGTCCATATTAAAATCAATATGTCACATTAATGAAAATATAAAACTCTATACAGACCACTCAAGTACTAAAATAAAAACTTGTTGGTAGAATGGATAAAATAAAAACACCCTACTATTTATTTGTAAAAGTGTATTTGTGAATAATACTCCTATTATGTTTAAAGACCAGCTTATGTAAGGGAAATCAAGTTTAACCTTATACAATACTTGCAGTTTTAACTAGAAGTATCCATCACCTAGTTAAACTTTTTAGTTTTAACAAGCAAGAAATATTGCAAGCCTCATTTAAACCAGGGTATAAAAAAGCATTTAAGCACAATTGCCATTCTAACTCATGCTCTTCTAGTCCTAATGCTGAAGGACCTCCTCTAATGTCAGGCAAAGCCTGGTCAATAGCTTTGAAACAAAACTTGTGACCTCCACATGAATTAGAATGCTTAGCTAGTGCATTTTCACATTTATTTTTGTCTATGGCATAAATATGCTCATAGATTCTCTCCCGGAACTTACGATCCGTTTTACCTATGTAAAACGCCGGACAGTTAATGCACATAGCGATGTATATCACTGCCCTAGACTCTCAGTTCAGTTTGTGATTAAGGTTAAACTTCCTATTGTTACCAAAAGAAAAAGAATTGCCTGTCTTGATGTGTCTACACATCCTACATGCTCCACAAGTGTACATACAAGTCTCCCACCATGACTTGGGGCTCTACGCTCAAGAAGATTTTTCAAATTAGACCCCCTTCTATATATTATTTTAGGCAAGCTGCCTAACCTATCAAGTAAGGAATTATCTCTACTGATAAAGGTCCAGTTCTTGTATAAAATAAACCTGAGTCTTGCACTATCATTATTATACGTTGTAATGAAACTAACGTTGAAATTCACCTGTTGGTCGGTGTTCGGTTTTAGATTCGTACTTTGATTCATACCTATATTTGGAGATGAATGTTACCATTAGTAAAATATAAAGCATTATTATTATTATTAAGACATTGGCCAGTATTTATGGCTTCATTAGACTCGTATAACTGATGAGCCAACTCTTCTCCCTTAAAAAGCAGGGGTCTGAAATTGCCATTGTAATGTTTACACTGAATTTCCCCTATTAAAGAGTCAATCAAGGATATTGGATAGCCACATTTTTGAAACATACCACTCAAAAAGGGGCATTCCTCTAGAAAGTTTTTGTCTAAAGAAGTCATCCTAGCAGCTCTAATAAGTTGGCTGTTCACTATAGATCTTTTTTGTGTGAATGGATGAGCACTAGTAAAGTGCAAGAATGAATTACAGTATGTAATTTTCCTAAAATAATTTGAGATTAATCTTTTGTTTACCAAGTTCTTAGTTAACTTGATGTCTAAATAATCAATGGTATCGTTACTGTAGTTAAATGTAAATTTAAAGAAACCTGTTGTGGTGTTCAAGTAGTCAACAAATGCATGGGCTTGTACCTCATTACCTCTGAAAATATCATCCAAAAACCGAGTGTAGTAAACTAGATTCACCCTGTGTTCAGATGTTTTGATAATGAACATTCTCTCCCAGTAGGCCATGAATAAATTGGCCAAACTGGCCCAACAGGGTGAGCCCATTGCTACACCCTGTTTTTGGGGGTAAATGTCACCATCAAACATAAAAAAAATTATTTGTAAGAATAATATCAATTAATTCTTCAATTAAACTAATTTCTGTAGGCGGGGCATTCTTGTCTTTAAGCATGACTGATCCACTCTACAGCCTCCAAGTGTGGGATGGAAGTATACAAGTCAACCACGTCAATGGTTAAAAAGTTGTTTTCCTGGTTGAATTCAAGGCCATTTAGGTTTTGTAAAAAAGACCAAGAGTCTTTACACACTTGGGTCTCAGATTTCAAGTATTTTTGCAGAATGGTATCAACAACCTTTGCACAAGGATAGGTTAAAGAAGCCTGCCTAAAATAGTATATAGAAGGGGGTCTAATTTGAAAAATCTCCTTGAGCATAGAGCCCCAAGTCATGGTGGGAGACTTGTATGTACACTTGTGGAGCATGTAAGATGTGCAGACACATCAAGACAGGCAATTCTTTTTCTATTGGTAACAATAGGAAGTTTAACCTTAATCACAAACTGAACCGAGAGACTAGGGCAGTGATATACATTGCTATGTGCATTAAAGTACAGTTTTGTACCTACCATAAATGTAGATGTTCGAGTGCTAATACAGCTGCAGTCATAACAGATGGGTTCTCCTGCCGTCAGGCGGGTCCTCGGTCGGCCGAATTCCAAAGTCTAGGTCCGGCGTCGGTTGTCGTCGCTTCTTCCCTGACGTCAGTGCGACAGGGGTATAAAGGAACCAGCCGATGCCATTTTCTTCAGTTTTTCTTGCCCCAGATGTCAGGTGCCCCCAGAAGGAAGGCAATACATAAATTTGTGTAATAAAGCAATGCAATATAATCAAAATACAGTAGTTGCAAGCAAATACACCATAAATGAATACCCCAATCAGGTTGCATGAGGAGGTGTTAGCCAATAGGCCTGTCCCAAGAGAGGAAGGAGGGAGGGAAACCTGGACTGCAGCTGTATTAGCACTCGAACATCTAAATTTATGGTAGGTACAAAACTGTACTATGTTCATCGTGCATACAGCTGCAGTCATAACAGATGGGTAGAATCCCAAAGCTAAGAAAGGGGTGGTAGGCACTAGGTGGAACTAGGAGGAGCCAGGATGCCCTGCAAGACTGCAATGGCAAAGCCTGCTCTAGTTTTGGAGTATAATGGTAGGTGGTAGTGCTTGGAGGAGGTATGCACAGAACTCCAAGTGGCTGCTTCCAAAATATCTTTGGTAGGAACTCCTCTGAGGAAAGCTGCAGAGGTAGCTGTGGCCCTTGTGGAGTGAGATCTGATGCCTGTAGGTACAGTTTTGCCATGAAAAGAATAGAAAAAGCGTATGGAGTGGGCTATCCATTTTGAGATTGTCTGTTTGGAAATTGGCTTTCCTTGAGCTCCTATAGCAAAGGACACAAAGAGCTGTTCTGATTTTCTGAAAGGCTTTGTTCTGTCCAAATAATAACACAGTTGTCTGTGGATGTCCAAGGAATGTAGTAATCTCTCCCCTTTGTTTTGAGGATTAGGATAAAAGGTAGGTAAGTGTATGGCCTGATTCAAAGCTACCCTGGATACCACTTTTGGCATAAAGGACGGGTTGGTTTGTAAGGAAACCCTGTCCTGATGGAAGATGATAAAAGGCTGCACAGCCATGAGAGCTTGTAGTTCTGAAACTCTACGAGCTGAGGTAATAGCCAGAAGGAAAGCTGTTTTCCAGGACAAATATTGCAAATCTGATGAGGCAGCTGGCTCAAAGGGAGGCAAGGTCAGCTTTTCCAGAATGAAATTGAGATCCCAAGCAGGTATTGGTTGTTTCCTTGGGGTTTTAGATTCTTAGCCCCTCTGAGGAACTGTCTTAAGAGAGGGTGAGAGAATAAGGGTGGATCAGTGTTGTATTCTGCAGAAATGGCTGAGGCATGGATTTTGATGGAGGAGAATGAAAGTCCACTGCTTAGCAGCTCAGCTAGATACTGTAGTATTTGAGGTAAATTCAGTTTTCCAGGATCCTGGCCCTTATTATCATTCCCGACACAAATCCGTTTACATTTTGGAGTAAGCTTTTCTAGTTGACAGCCTTCTGGCCTCCAAAATGACATCCTGCACCTCCTTGGAGAGTAGGGTCTGTTGTGATGCTAAGGAATCTTCCATGCGGCTAGATTGAGTGTTTTTAGCTGGCTGTGAAGAGTTTTGAAGCTGTGCTGAGTCAGGAGAAGAGGCATTAGAGGCAGGGTCCATGGTGGGGAATGCGTCAGTCTCCTCAGGAGTGGGTACCAGTGTTGTCTTGGCCAGTCTGGAGCAATGAGAATCATCTTTGGTCTGTCTGCTCTGGTTTTCAATAGAACTATGGGCAGCAGAGGAAGAGGTGGGAAGGCATAAACTGTCATTGATGTCCAACTGAAAGAGAACGTTCACTCTCCAGGCCTTTGGATGGAAAATCCTTGAGCAGAATTTTGTCAATTGGTGATTTTTGTGGGAGGCAAAGAGATCTATGTCTGGCCTTCCCCATGCTTGGATTATCTCTGTAAAAACTTTTGGATGCAACTTCCATTCGTGTGGATCTGTCATATTCCTGCTTAGGTTGTCTGCCAGTGTGTTTTCCTTGCCTGGCAAGTACTGTGCTTGTAGTTCGATTTGTAAGTCCATGGCCATGTTCCAAAGTGACATGGCCAGTCTGCATAGGGGGTATGAATGTGTTCCTCCCTGTTTGTTTATGTACCACATTACTGTGGTGTTGTCTGTTCTTATCAATAGCTGACCTGGTTGCAAAAGGTCTTTGAAAGCTATAATAGCATTTATTACTGCTAGCATTTCCTTTTGATTGATGTGAAGGTGCTTTTCTTTTTGGGACCATTTGCCCTGAATGCACCGATCTGTCATGTGCGCCCCCCCCCCAGGCGTAGTCCGAGGCGTCTGTTGTGATGACTTGATTTGCTTGAGGCTTGCTGAATGGAAGACCTGTGTTTGTTTGGCATGCTCGAGCCCACCACAGAAATTCCTTTTGAAGACATGGAATTAGTGGTATTATTGTTTCCAAACTGTGGCTGTGTTGAGACCATAGGTTTTTCAGGTACCATTGAAGTTTCCTCATATGCAGCTTTGCACATGGGATTAGTAAGATGCAAGATGCCATGAATCCCAGAGCCTGCAGGATTTTCCTTGCAGTCAGCCTGGTGCAATTTGCTAGTGCTCTGAAGTATTGAGTTAGTTGCCCCTGCTTCTCTGGCGTGAGGTAGGCCATCTGGGTGTTTGTGTCCAAGTTGGCACCCAGGAAAATTATTTTCGAGAGGGTATTAGCCTTGATTTCTTTTTGTTGACTGTGTATCCCAGAGAGTTCAACAACATTATTACATAAGCCAGATGTTTCAGAAGAATGTGCTTGCTGTCCGCTTGGATCAGGCAGTCGTCCAAATAGGGGTATATTTGTATCCCTTGAAGTCTGCAGTAGGCAATTACTGATGCCAGGCATTTCGTGAATACTCTGGGTGCAGTAGATAAGCCAAAGGGCAATGCAGAGAATTGATAATGGGTTGAACCTGCAAGAAATCTGAGGTATCTTCTGCAATTTTGTCTGATTGGGACATGCAGGTATGCCTCCTTGAGGTCCAATGTTACCAGCCAAGACTCCTTGCCCAGCATGGGAAGAAGCTGCTGTAGAGTGAGCATCTTGAATTTTGGTATGAGTAGAAATGTGTTTAGGATGGATAGGTCCAAAATGGGTCTCCAATCTTTTCCCTTCCTTGGTATCAGGAATAGTCTGGAATAAAAACCTTGACCTTGTTCGTGCGTAGGTACCTCTTGAATAGCTTTCATGTCTATGAGATCTGTAATTTGCCTTTGTGCCTCTGCCCTTTGATTGTGTGGCAGGTTTGGCATGCCTCTCATTTTTGGAAGGGTGTGAAAATGGAATCTGTAGCCTCTGTTTATAATGTCCAGGATCCATTTGTCTTTTGTGACAATATGCCAATTTTTTGAAAATAATGCCAGTTTTCCTCCTAAGGGTGCTGCCATTTGAGTCTTGCTTGGCATGCAAAGGGGAAAGTCATTGGGCTTGCTTTCTGAATGGTTGAGTTATCCTCACCACCTCTTTGTGTAGGAGCTTGCCATTGTCTGCCTCTAAACGATCCTTGGGATTGTCCTCTGCCCCTCGGGCACCTGTATCTACCTCTTTGGGGTCTGTCCGTGGCTGGAAAGGACCAATTTTTGGAAGGCCAATTTCTACTGAAATGTGGGGGTTGTACCTGTAGAAAATCTTTCACAGTTTGCATTGATTTAGCCTTTTCCTCCATTTTCCTTAATACCTCCTCAGCATTAGCACCAAATAATACATCCTTTTGTAGAGGGGCATCTAGTAATTTAGCTTTGACATGATCTGGCAAGGTTTGTTCCTTGAGCCAGGCTTGTCTACGTATGACTGATCCTGTAACAGCAGCTCTACATGAGGCCTCTAGAGCAGGAGTGTCCAACCCGTGGCCCGCGGGCCGCATGCGGCCCTCAGAGCTCTTCTATGCGGCCCGCGACCCTTAAATTTAAATTTAATTTTAATTTAACTTTTTTTCCGTGTGTTTACCGTTTTTCTGTTCGTGCGCGTCGCCAACTTTCTTTTCACTTTTTTCATACCAGCGTCTATCGGCGCGATGCGATGAAACCACCGTCGGCCGGTTTTATACTGGATTAAGAAAAGCTGAAGCGAGATCGTGGAGAGAGGAGATAACATGTACGATATATGAAGAACAGAAGAAAGAGATGACTAGCAATGCAGAAATGAAGGTATTGTACTAGCAATTTGGCTCTATCAGTAAACCAAATCAGTGTCATAGATAGGACGATAGAGAGAGGTTGTAAGAAGCTGTGTAGGAACTTATAAACTTAAAGGACAACTATGACCTTACACAAAATTTACACAGAAAATGCTTACAAAATGACTGTTACACCGATCTGTATAAAACGCATTCTGAGTGTAATAGACAGAGGTTATTATATCTGTTTTTCATCACATATTCCATTTGCACACACGCATGTACATGCATGCAAACACACACACACACACACACACACACACACACACACACACACACACACACACACACACACACACACACACACACACACACACACACTCACACACACACACACACACACACACACACACACACACACACACACACACACACACACACACACACACACACCAAGATGGTTGACCACATTAACTTTTCAAGGTTAAAATTCAGGGGGAAGTTTTGGGCCTGTTCTGTTTTAAGGACTAATGTAATGGAGCAATAATTGAAATGATATACCAAACTGTCAGTTTGGTTAAACAGTTTATTAATTAACTTATTAACATATTTATAAATTACTGACAAATCTGTTCAAAGCAAGTGTTAAACTATGTTGTAAAATCACAGCAATTTGGAAAGTACCCAGTAATGGAGTGGCGTATGCCTTGATGTAGTAATGTAAGTATGCAAACAGCAGTCTTTTTGCAGAGTCTGCATTTTCATACAGCTAAATTCACATTCCAGGGTCAGTACCATCTTTGCAGCTGAAGCTATAGTCTGGTAAGGAGCGGGAAGTAGTGACCAGAGTTTATTATTTTGTTCTGTACACACCAACTACACTACTACATAGCAAAAGGTAAGTTAAGTATTTTGACACTGTGTCTGCTCCCTTAGTTTACAAATGCTTCAGAATGTTGTACTATTCAGCTCAGGTTATTCACACATTTGAACATAGACACTCGCACAGGCTTCAAACAAAGGCTTCTTTATGCTTGTTTCTGTATGTACGTGTTAGGGCTACTGTAACAGTATTGCAAACAGAGGTGTTAATGGAAGAAAGCGTATGAATCATTAGTCATTTAGAAATAAGTTAATTTACTGCACCTTCAGGAAAAGTGAAAGTTGTCTGCTGGACTTTGAAGAATTTGCCTAGCTGTTAAGTAACCGGTTTATCTGTGTATTAAAAGTAACCAGTTTATCTGTGTATTAAATTAGCATTACTACAGTGTTACCACAATGGCTTTGCATAAATGTTTCACAAGGGAACGAAGGTTGAGCCTTGTAAAAACTTTTGTTAACACATTTAGGTTGGGATACAATTGTTATTCATGCTAATGGGTGGGTTCTGTTCCCCAGAGTGCTATAGTAACAGCCATGGACAGATTGCTTAAATAAGAAGCTAGAACAGGGAAAACATGCTGTGCTTTTTAGTTTGCACATCAGTGTTGTTAGAAATGAACATTTTCTGTATGGGTGCTTTCATTCAAGGGTAAACCATGATGCACTGGCTAGGCATAATGAATAATATCTTTCCAAGAAATAGCAGTGTTTGACATATCTGAGTGAAATTAAATGACAATGTTGTGCAAAGAGGCACTGGTCTCATACTTGCATATTCCAATGATAGAAAATATCTAAGAACAAACATTGCATCCATCACTTTCAAAAATTAGATTCTTGGTATGAGCAAGGAATTAAGAATTGCTTTGAAATGGACTGAAGAAAAGTATTATGCACCCTGTAGTAGTAAGTAATAGCACTGTGATAATGCTGTGAGTCCTGAAGTGTTTAGTTTTTAGATGAGTAACTCATCCAAAGATTTGTCACTGGGTCTGAAGTTTTTTATAAACTTGAATTCATGGTTCGGGTAAGTGCTGGTATTAACTGTGATCTTATGCTGTCATACTACTAGCATACATTTTTTCTATAGCTATAGAACTGGTAACCTCTGTGAAATCATTGACACATATATTGATGGCACTGTATTTAATAGGTCACAAAATATGCCACTGGGGCTCTGATTTAAGCAATGTACTGAGTTGAGGGGTGGACAGACCTTACATTAAGAGGTGTCATGTATATGATTTATTTTCTGGTATACTACATCAGCCAGTGCTTCCTGTGCAGTATTTTGGACTGGTGGTGAAGGTCTTCACTGTCTACCAACAGAAAATACAATTACAACACCTACAAAAAACTTGAAAGTTGCTTAAACAGATGGCTGTGATGGGGCCCGCTAAGCGAGGCATGCTCCTCAAAATGTATGACATGAGGCTTGATTACTGCTGCAGTCCTTTCCATAGAGTGGCATTTAGCTGCAAATCAGTGTGTGCACCCTGTTACCACCTACCTGCTTATTTATTGTTCAAATTCACCTACAATACAGCCACACTAGTCTGCATAAACCTGGGTTTTTTTTTTTTTTTGCTCTTCAGTTAATGTGAGACCTTTTTTTTTTTTTGGTCCTCACTTGCCGTTTGCCCCGAGACCATTTCTGTTGACTCAATGCGGCCCTTGCAACTGAAAAGGTTGGACACCCCTGCTCTAGAGCATCAAAACCACATTGTAAGGTATGCTTACCCACTTGTTCTGCACTATGCATCAAATCCTGCAACTCCTTCAAGTCTGGTTGTTCAGGTTGTGACATTTTACTTTTCAATTGTGATAACAAAAACTTGGTATTTTAGCATATGGAACTGACAGTTTAAGGCCCTCATTGTTAAGGTAGCCGAGGTATATACCCTTTTTCCCCACCTTTCTAAGGATCTGGAATCTCTCTCGGAAGGTAATGGATTTTTAGCAGTGGAGGCCTTCATACCCTTGGGGCCCTGTGAAATGGTTTCTGGGTCAGCAGCATGGCTTTTGTATAGAAATTGGTGTGAGTCAGGAACCCTGTAGTACCTGTCAGGCTTGACTGGGGCTGGATGTAGAGAATCCGGGTTAAAGCAGGCCTCCAAGTAAACATCATCTAGGATGTCCAAGACAGGAGGTATAGCCAGAGGCCTGTGCTGAGGTAGCAAGAGAAATTCCCTAAGCCTTTTCTTGGAATCTGAATAATCTTGGCCTTCCCAGTGGAAGTGTTCCCTTAAGGTATGCAAAGTTTCCCCAAATGAGTAATCCTCTGGGGGGGATACAGAAGGAATGGACTCCTCTGCATCAGAGTCTTCAAAAGGGGAGTAAGAATGTTCCTGATCATCAGAGTGCTCTGAAATAATGGAGCCCTGATCAGAGGAGGGGGATTCTTCCTCCACTCTGGGCTTTTTGTCCGGTGGGGGTTGAGAACCCCTGATAAGAGTAATTAAATCCTCAGCCATTTTAAGCATCTGTTTTTTAGGCATGGGGCCTGGAGATGGGCCCTGTGTAGCTTGTCTCTTAGAATGCATGGCTGCTTTAGACTTAGTGAAAGCCTTGATGGAAAAAGAAGAGGAAGGTCTGAAGACACCTTGAGAGGAGGTAGACCTGTCCACATTTTGAGATTCAATGCCAAGAGTGGCTTCGGTATCTGTAGTCAGGGTGTGGGCCGAGGAGCCTGCGACCTCGGGCACAGGAGACACTGCCAATGAAGTGTCGTCGGTAGTCAGGGGCTGCGTAGGCACCTCACTGAGAACCGGACCATGTGTAGCCGGCTTTGGCATGGTGTCAGTAGGCCGCGGACCTCGTGTGTCGGTCCTTATCTTTGCGCTTTTTAGACAAAACTGGAGTCTGAGTATCCGACGACATAATATAGTTAAATGTTTTGCCAAAATAATGCTGGGCGAACTCCGCCCGACGCTTAATGGTGCATTTGTTGAATGTAGCACAAAAGCGACAGACCAAGACGTCGTGGTCTGGGCCTAAACAAGGAATACAGAGAGAATGGAAATCCTTATGCCGTGTTTGCTTCCCACATGAAATACAATTATTAACTTTGTCTGACATTGGTCTGAGGCAAGAAAAGTTTCCCCAACGGGGTACTTAGCTTTCAAGAAGACTTCGGTTTCAAAATTTTCGTAATTTCAGGAGCTGGCCGACTGGCACTTGCGAACTGCTTCTGCTTCGGGCACCGCGCGGCAAGAAAGACTGAAGAAAATGGCGTCGGCTGGTTCCTTTACACCCCTGTCGCACTGACGTCAGGGAAGAAGCGACGACAACCGACGCCGGACCTAGACTTTGGAATTCGGCCAACCGAGGACCCGCCTGACGGCAGGAGAACCCATCTGTTATGACTGCAGCTGTATGCACGATGAACATCTGCCTGGCGTTTTACGTAGGTAAAACGGATCGTAAGTTCCGGGAGAGACTCTATGAGCATATTTATGCCATAGACAAAAATAAATGTGAAAATGCACTAGCTAAGCATTCTAATTCATGTGGAGGTCACAAGTTTTGTTTCAAAGCTATTGACCAGGCTTTGCCTGACATTAGAGGAGGCCCTTAAGCATTACTACTAGAAGAGTGAGAGTTAGAATAGCAATTGTGCTCAAATGCTTTTTCATAACCTGGTTTAAATGAGGCTTGCAATATTTCTTGCTTGTTAAAACTAAAAAGTTTAACTAGGTGATGGCTAATTCTACTTAAAACTGCAGGTATTGTATAGGTTAAACTTGATTTCCCTTACATAAGCTGGTCTTTAAACATAATAGGAGTATTATTCACAAATACACTTTTACAAGTAAATAGTAGGGTGTTTTTTTTTTATCCATTCTACCAACAAGTTTTTATTTTAGTACTTGAGTGGTCTGTATAGAGTTTTATATTTTCATTAATGTGACATATTGGTTTTAATATGGACTTTGTCTTTAAATTAAACATTTTATTGATTGGTTCATTTTATCATGTGCTGTTTGGTGCTGTGTATTTTAAAACTGTTGCACTAACTGGGTATTTATTTCTGAGGAATTTACCATATTTTTGGTGACGAAAAGCATTTCAAGTTGTAAATAAACTTTGTTTAAAACGTTGTTCTACCTTGGACTTTTGGACTTACTTTCACTTGTTTGACATTTCTCAAGTTGCCAAACTAGTTGGTGCAGTGCAGATAGAATCACAGTTGCCTACAGACATGTAGGCAATGAAGAATGCACTCTTCCATTGTGGAGTACATGGGAAACATTGGTAGGTATACAGGTTGCTTGTTACTTTCTGAAGCCACCTTAGGCAAAAAGATTTGCCACATGAAAACACTGCTGTTGTGATAGACCAGAAGTGTCTGTAGGACATAGTATGAGGTTCTGAAATTCTTCTGGCTGAAGTAATTTGAGAGTTTTCCTAGACAAATGCTAGAGCTCAGCTGAATGGGTTGGTTCAAAATGAAGTCAGGTTAACATCTCCAGAATGAAATTCAAATCCCAAAATGGGGGTAGGATCCTTAGGGGGAATGAAGAAAAAAAATGCCTCCTTTAGAAAGGTCTTGCATACCCTTTGGAAAGCTAAGGACTGAAAGTTGAGTCTCTGAAAATTAGATATAGCCACTAGGTAGACCATAATTATGGAGAAGGTAGAACTAGCAAAGAGAAATAGAATGATGGAACTGGGGCTGAAAATGTATCCAAGGCATGAACAGACATAAGGAAAACATGTTCATCATATTGATTACTGCTGCAGTAGCCTTAGCTATGCAAGTTATATCCTGCCAAGGATATAACAGTCAACCAGCATCCAAAGCGTCAGGGCACCTTCTACATGCTCAGACTGTCAGGCACATCTAGCTAGCTGAATAAAAGACAAATTTGGGTGTGAAGCCCTGTAGCATTTCAGTGTTGCTTAACAATATACCCCTCCTTGAGGCTTTTGAGGATTGACTGTCAGCTTGTGCTTTCCTTTGCCGGGCAGATAAGTTCCCTTTGGGGAAAACTCCACCCATTTTCTTAATTTTGATGTTTTATTACTTTCCTTTTCAGGAAAGGAATTTTAAAGCTAGGGATGTTGTGTTTTAATGGACTATCACAAGACTGTGATGCACTTTTAAATAGATTGCTCATTTTTCTTTCAGTATAACATTAGTGTAAAGTAACTGAAAACATTTTTTTCTGTGGAGAAAATGTGTTTATTCTACTACTGTGGGTTGGCATAGTGTTTAAGCACGTTGCTTTTTACTGTTTTTTTTCCATCAAAAAAGTAACTTTTGTAGACTGGTAGGATTTACTGCCAATTGCTACTCATCTTCCCTGGGAATAATGTACCATTTTCAGCATTAACATGGAACAGACTACATGTCTAACAGCTGGCCCTTCTACCTGCCACTAAAAGAAAAAAATAAAGCAAACAGCTTTTGCCACCACAGCAAGCTAGCAATTTGCCTCAGCTACAGGTGGGTGACTTTGCTGTAGCCATTTGTTGTACATCAGACCACTCATTTTTTTACCCTGGATCCCTCTGGAGTAGCACCCACAGCCATTATGGACTGGGGGTTAATCATGCCCTCTGCAGTTGTTGGGGTCCTTAAGTGGGGAAGGGGAGCTGTTGAAAAACAACAGGAAAGGTTTCCCAGTTGTGTCATAATGTTGTGCCTATCCCTGGGGATGACAAAGCATGCATCGCTACTCTTCCACAATTTTCTTTGGATAGGAGTAGTTTACTTGGTCTGGCTTAGTTGATCTTTCTTGCAAAATAGTTCCTCAAGAGATAGTTGATCTTTCTTGCAAAATAGTTCCTCAAAAGATTCAAGCCTGAATCTAAACAGGAAGATGCAGGGACAGGATATTTTATCCGCAGATTTCTGACTGAGAGCTCAAGTTTCTGATTCTCCATGTGGAGTTGTCTTCTCTAAATCTACTACTAGAATATGTGCAGTGTTTGCAATAGGAGAACACTGATATTTCTCAGTCCCTCAGAAAACATTTCAAGTTGTTACAGAAGGGCTTTCCAGAACCATCACCCATTCCTTCAGTTCTGTCTGCTTTGGTAGTGTGTTACTGCTTGCAATTTTCCCCCGACAACCAGCTGTCCCTAAAAAGGCATACAGGATGTGCAAAGCTCCAATCTTTTAAATTTTTACACACTATTCCCAAACCTGACCCAGTCATTACAGCTTTAGTAGATCCCACTTCTGCTAAGTACTTAGCCTTTTCCAAGCCTACTCTTTCTGAAAAGGTTGGGAAAAAAGTATGGTGCACCCCTCTGCAATTTTGATTTTTCAGAATTTTGAATGATCCTTCTTGTATATTAAAGTCTGTTCTGACAAATTGTGAAAATGAGATGTTTTATCTGCACTTTCTTCTTGCGAGGAGACATCTGCTTTAAATACCATTTTCTTCTAAGCATGTCACTACTAATTGTTTACTGTGTGCACATGACTGTTGCATCTTCCAGGGCTATGGCACTGATACTGATTTGAGGTGGTTGCATTCTCAGAACCTCCCAGATGCTAAAAATAAAATTTTGAATTCTCCCTTAGACAGACATTTAGTGCTTGGCCCACCTTATGCAGACGGGTGATCAAAAATTGCGATGAATGGAGCAAGCTAATCTTTTTTTCTAAATTTTCCAAGGGATTTTCTATCACCTCATCCTATTTTGGCAAGAAACATTCTCTCTCCTCATCCTATTTTGGCAAGAAACAGAAGTGTCTCTCTGGGAAATACAGGTAAACAGATGTTAGAAATAGCAACTGAATTCCTAACACACTTCTCAAACCTCCAAAAACCAGTGATGGTCCAACAAATCTGAATTACTATTCAAGAGATGTTGTAGTCCCCCTCCCATCCTGCCCCCCTTCTTTTTCTTCCAGAAAGTCTGAATATCCGTTTTTCTCATTGGTAACAGACTGTTTCAGACAAATGCATTCTGAAAAAACATTAATTGGGGTCACAGATGGCAGTGGGAAGAAATTCTCCATTTCCTGGGGGTTATTCCTAATCCTCCATTATCTGGCTCTTTTGTTTCCATCCTTTTTTCATCATATACTGTCCCTAAGAAGTGAGAACCAGTCATCCTCCCCATATGAGGAAGGGTTTTTATTCAAAGGATGCTTCTAGTACTATTTCTGGATCTTTCTTTCCTAAACCTATTTATGATGGTTCCCAAGTTTAAAATGTCATTTCACAACTTGTTACCTCTCTCCTTCCTCCAAGTTTCCTGGCAAAACTCAAATGATGCTTATCACATTCCTTTCCATCCAGACTTCAGACATTTCTTAATGTTTTGTGTTTGGATTACATCATTGGTTCTTTGCCTTACCCTTTGGACTATCCACTGCACCAAGAGAGTGTTCAGTGCTTGGCTCCAGTTATAGCTCATTGCAGACAATATGGCATCCACATTTTCCATATTTAGATGACTTGTTTATCTTTGCAGACTCTGTCATTGTGTCAGGAATTTCTCGGAGGTGAGAGATCTCTTACACAAGCTTGGATTCCAACAGAACATTGAAAAGTCTTTTTTAATTCCTTCATGCAGGATTGTGCTCCTGGGAATGTCAGCTAGACACCTCAGTTCAAGAGTGCCTCTTCCACAGGGGAAATGGATCTTTAGATCTTTTTCCATAGTTTTCCCCTCAGTCTTTGATCATGCAAGGGAATACCTCAGAGTTTTAGGTCTCACGGAATGTTATTCTCAAGACCCCATTGAAAAAGATAGTGTGATATCTGAAATCTCTTTGGTACCACCATCAATACCCCTTATATTTTCAAATCCCACTGTTGGGGTTTGTCATAAAAATCATTTGGTGGAGACGACAGATATCCTTAAGTCCAGCTCATCCCTTCTCCCTCCCTGCTTCAAAGCAGTCACCACAGATGCTTTGGACTTTGCTTGGGGTGCAGTCTCAGTTGGGATATAAAGTGCAGGGGTTGTGAGACACCAAGGATAGACACAAGCATATAAATAAAGATGCTTGCCCTGATGAAGGCACTCTAGTCTCTGAGACTTTTTTGGTTCCTGGGACCTCTCTCCAAGTGGTTACAGACAATACCAGAATCATGTGGTACATCAAAAAAAGGGGGACCAGGTTGTACCCCCCTTTGCAGACTAGCCATGTTATCTTGGGATATAGCTCAAAGTACGCAGTCACTCTACAGGCATCCCACATTCCATCAGTGCAAAACTGTGTGGCAGACTAGCTTAGCAGGACCATGTCAGACCCTCATAAATGGAGACTAAACCAATAGGTCTTCCAGGATTTGATCCATCTGTGGGGTATCCCTCAAGTAGACCTCTCTGTCTCTTCTCTAATCAATTGGCAAGTTTCCTTTCCAGAACTCCATGCAAGAAGGCCTGGAAGACAGATGATTTTCTTTTCCTTGGACAGGAGTATTCCTGTTTGCTTTTCCACCCTTTCCTGTAATACCCAGGGTACTTCTAAAATTCTGAAGGAATCCCCCACACTCATTGTGGTGACTCCCTTCTGGCCTATGCTACCATAGTTCTTCCTTTTTTTTTGGAAAAAAAACACAAACCCTTACAGACTGGATCTACTCATACAAGAACAAGAGTGTCTGACACCCAGATATCAATCAGCTTGAATTGACTGCCTGGACAATAGAGTCTTAACTCCTTTTAGGCACCTTTTTACAGAGAACATGCAGCAGGTACTAATGGGGGCAAGAAAGCCTACTACTAGAAAATCCTACATTAGCAAATGGAAGAGATTTTCTAGTTGGTGCCAACAACATGACCAGCATCCTTTTGAGGCTAGCTGTTCTGTGGTTCTACAATATTTGCATTAATACCCTATACACCTTTCTTACTCCTCTAACAAGATTAATTTATCAACCATTTCAGCATGACTGCCCATAGATCCTCCTTCCTTCAATGCAGTCTCATGTCAAAATGTTCTTGAAAGGGGTTTTGCATAAGAGGCCTCCAAGAAAACCAGTGGTCCCTCTTTGGGATCGTAATTTTGTTAGAGAAGTTAACACTTGCTACACCTGAACCAGCTGTCTGACTTCAGGTTCTTAACATGGAAAACAGTTTACCGATTGCTCTGACCTCAGCAAGAAGGTTATCAGAGTTACATGCTCTTATTGCGAGTCAACTCTATCTCATTTTCCAAAGGGACAGGGTTTGTCATCTAATCCTTTTGTGTAAGGAGGTATCACAGTTTACTTTAAGCCAAACTATCCATCTCCCAGTTCTCTTTCCTAAACCTAAAAAATGAGGGATAAAAGATACTAGGAAGAAACCAAATGCTATGCCCGTAGGTGATGCGCGGCCAGACCAAATACCAAACACAGTTGGCCAGCAAATGTAACAGATGAAATCAGCCCAATATATAAGTAAATAAAACGATTTAATAGAAAAAATAACAGACCGGTTTCGGCAAAAAAATGCCTTCTTCAGTGTTGGAAAAAACAGACATGAATAAATGCAATTAAACATGCAAATAAATACTTTTGGCTTACCAATGAGCACCCTGATAAGCCAATACTCATGAATAATACATGAAAATCCAAAACATGGTAAATCTTTGAGACCAAGCTAATATAAATGAAAAATTAGAAATAATTCATCCTTAAAAAAACCACAAGTGCAGAATACAGCAATAATATAAATGTAATGTAGGTATATACACTTGCTCATATATATTTTTTATATATAAACAAAATATGTCCAAATGTGAAATATCAATCAACATTACATAGTCAACAATGCCACCAGTAGGTACTAGCTTCCCTACTGAATTAATGCATATATATACATATATTTACTGTGATATTCCAACATGTATGTACAATATTTCGAAATATGAAAAAAAGGAAAATATATCATACTAGATGCTCATGAATAGTGATGCAGGAAATATATTTTGTTCCTCATAAAAAAGTTGTTAAAGATGATCATTGAGTCCAGGTGAAAAAAGTGCACCCAACCTTATAATCCAGTATTTCTCCTTGTGATCCAATATGCCGTGCCACTCTGATGTGTTGCTGCGGTCACCAACTATTCTGTCAATGATCATGAACCTAAACTGGGCTTGTTGATGTTTGAAAACATGTCTATACAGTGCATTAGTCTCCTCCTTATTTTTAATGTCACTGCAATGTTCATTTATGCGTGTTCTTAATGGCCTAGAGGTCTGGCCAACATAAAATGCCCCACAATGACATGAGGCCAAATAGACAACCCAGTTGCTGCTGCAATTGCCAAATGTTTTACACTCATAGACTTTACTGATGTTACGACTAGAAAAGTGCTTGGATTTGGTAATCTGTTTACAAGACTCACAATGGCCACATGGAACAGTACCCAATAACTCATGTCCTGTTATAGTTAGTTGTTTATGAATAGCTCCTCCACTTCCAATATGTTTGTAATGTGAAAATAAGGAACCCAATGTTTTCCCTTTCCTATATAAGAATTGGCATTGTTCTCCCAAAAAGCATCTGAGTTGTTCATTGGCCAAAAGAATATTCCAATGTTTGTTTATGATATCCCTAACAGCATAATAATTCCTGCCATATGTGGTAATAAACCTGATGGTAGAAGTTCCTGAGTCTGCCGATGGAATCTTATAATCCAACAATGTTTTTCTGTTCAAGTGAGATGATCGTGTCCATGCATTGTTAATGTCTTCAAGTTTATACCCTCTGTTAACAAATCTGCGACAAAGATCAAGACTGGCAACATCGTAATCTGTTTGGTTGGAACTAAGGCGTTTCATACGCATAAATTGTGACACCGGGATGTTCCTGATGGTATGGCGTGGGTGCATGCTTGTAGCATGAAGTAAAGTGTTATATTGGGGGTACTTGTGAACTACTCGGGTGGTCAAAGTATGGTCTGGGTTCCTAGATATAGTCACATCCAGAAAATTGATGGTTTGCAAATCCGAAGTAATGGAAAATTCAATACCCCAGATGTTGTCATTTAAATATTTAACAAATTCCTGCAAATATCCAGCATCTGCATGCCATACCATCCAGCAATCATCCAGGTACCTACGCCAAATGTCCATTTCCACTAAATATATATTATGGGAATCATCATAGATCATACATTCCTCAAAAAATGCCATGAACAGATCAGCGTATATGGGAGCAAAGGAAGCCCCCATAGCTGTACCTTGGAGCTGCCAGTAACATTGGCCTTGAAAATAGAAGACATTTTTACAAAGTACATGTTCTGTCATGCAAATAAGCAGTGTGTTAAACCCTGGTGTGTATAATCCAGCTCTATCTAACCAATATTGGAGAGCTTGTAAACCAGCCCAGTGTGGTATGCTGGTATATAATGCTTTAACATCTAAAGAGCACATTAACCACCCTGGCATTTTTTTGCCAAAACCGGTCTGTTATTTTTTCTATTAAATCATTTTATTTACTTATATATTGGGCTGATTTCATCTGTTACATTTGCTGGCCAGCTGTGTTTGTTTGGTATTTGGTCTGGCCGCGCATCACCTACGGGCATAGCATTTGGTTTCTTCCTTGACTCTTGGGCTGTGCTGTAGGACCAGCAGATTATCCGCCATTTTCTGTTGGCAGAGGTATCCTCTCCTGATTGTACTAAGGATCACTCATTCATCTAACATCTATCGGGTTGGATGTATGAATGTGTTTTTGGAAGTAACACACAAATTTTTAGATTGGTGTCGTGTATTTGTAAACTTATTCTTGAGATCCAAGCTACGACGACTGTGTTGCACTATCCAGAGGTTGGGCCTGTGAATGGGTGGATTAATCGACCATTATTATTTAGTGCGACTCTATACTAGGTGGGGATTTATTTTCTGTGGATGTCATACATACATCGCGTTTGGGACAGCATTTCAACATTGTACGCCTAATAATTGGTGGACTTTAACATCTCAGGTATTTTGGTGAACATCTATGTGTTTGGGGATATTCTTATGTGACTGGTTTACATATGCGTTAACGCAACGGGGATTTCAAGGTACTTTTTATGCTTTGGCCTTATCTTCACCATTTTTTGGTTCGAAATTGTGGTCGCATTTACTATTTGACTTTCAAGAAAGGTTTGATATGGTGGATGTGAGTGACTTTGGTCATCGATCAGCATGGAACAGCTTTTACGTGTTTTTGGGACTAAGTCTATGAGGACACTATTTGGGCTCCGTTTTTATAACTTTGTGCTGATTTTTCTTATATCATTTATTAACATCTACAACAATTTGGTACAGGTTGTATTAACGATTTTTGCACAATATTGCAGGGATTTATAACATATTTGTGTTTATTACAATCGGATTTATCAGGTGAAGTTATAATACAGGACAATTGCATTTGTATTGAATTTATTAATTTAGTACATATTTGCAGTACATTTTCTTAGGTTAGGGAAGCTCTTGGCGTCTGATACTTGGATCTTACTTTAACATCATTATAACTGAACATTTGTTGATCTCGACCTTAGACCTTACAGGCCTATCTTTGTTACAAGACAATATTACTTGATATTGTTTAGAATTTACTATATTGTCCATTATTGGGATATATTGATGCATACCAACCTTTGGGTATACTTAGTGCAACAAATCTTTTTGATGTAGGGATTTAGTTTCATCCAGTATATATTATTGTTTGTGGTTACATGAACATATTTTCTGTTAACCACTATATACATTGAGTTTGTAGGGGTCATTGAACAATACGGGTTGAATATATTGAACTCCTTGTGGTCAGCAATGTCCATGCATACTATTAGAACATATATGGAAGAATAAAGTGTTTGGAATATAGAGCTGCTTTCAGATATTTAGATATTCAGTTCTATATTTTGGGACTGTTTTGTTTTATAATTGAGTGGGTCATTTTGTATAGGGTTGTTAGCAGATGTTTCTCCTATAACAACTTTTTATTACAAGGAGAAGAACCAACACAAAATCAATATTGCCCCTATCATGAACACAGTCCATGTCCGATTGAACTTGTTTTTTTATTTTTGAGTATTATATTAACATTGCAGATTTGTTGAGCCAGGATTGTTATATCTCGGTCTCATTGATACTGTGCAGCGAGACTACATCCTGTTATAACTAGTTTTTGATATTGATATTGGTGCTGTTGCTGCTATATTTGATCACAGATAGTGTGAATTACACAACACAGTTTATATTAAGGCATTGGATATCCAGTATTATACCACTATTACTATACATGGCTTGAGTAGGTTTACAGTTTAATAGTTAGGGGGGGGTCCCTTATATCCACCTTGTTGTTGGAAATTCATAATTGGTCATTTTTCCTGAGTTCTATTTTTGGTTGTGGCATATATACCGTTTATAACCATACTACCACAACAAATTTAATACCCATTTAGTATTGGAGGATTCCATAGATTCCCGGACTTTCTGTTTAAATAGTTTGGGGTATCTCTGATTGACTTCTGTACCTATTCGATCATATATTTAGTTTTTTCTGGCTTGTCAATAACTACTATCACTTGGGAATTATTGTTAATTTGGTTGATTTTGGCATATTTTTCACAGCATGGACCTTGAAAGTATACTCTCTGGTTTATGTGCCGATCGGGAGGATATTGGAGTCTTTGGGATCAATACCTCACCAGGCAATAATCCAAACAATACTGATCAACAAAGATCTTCTGATTGTGATTTATGCTTCCATTCCCTCACTAAAGGCCTTAAGAATCTTAGGTCAAGCATATGGCACTTAAAACTGTTCAGGGCATATTCTAACAAGAACATTGTTCCTAGGGGCTTACGAATACGGTTCCAACCATTGGTAGGAAGATCAGATGAAAAATTAAGCAATGATTGGAAGGAAGCCTTACAAACTGGGTCCATGTTATTTGTGAATCTCCTTTTACAGTATTATGAAAGGATGGTGGACACCAATATTCAGGAGGTCAAAATGTTATGTTTGGAGTGCAAGAAATTTGAATCTCTTTCTAAATTTAAGGGCAATTTGCAGAGGTTATCCAAAGAATTGACAATTCATGAAAAAAACATTAAAGACAGAAAAATCAAAAAATTTCACAGAGATTTCTCCGATTATCAGAGGGGACGACCCTTTGAGCTCAACCGCTCAGTTAGATTTGCAGAAGTCAACCAGGGATTCACCCCAAATCGCACTAGAAAAAGGCCTAGATCTATTCTTAAAAATAGAGAAGGTTTCAACAACAACAGTACATCAGGAGAGGATTCCTCTCCCACAGATCATGACAGTACTGGGGACAGGGGTTCACCATATAGAAAGAAAACTAATAAAAACATCCCTTTAGACATGGTTCAAAACACAGAGGGGGACGAAAGCACAAGAAAAGACCCATTAGAACATTCCCTGGAGGGATTAATCCAAAACTTTTTAACATAAGTCAATCTCAGCAACCTATCCACAATGTTTTGAACTTGTCGAATGTCAGTTTGTCTTGTGATCAACAGTTTCTTTTGAATAAAGGGCTCAATTTTATACCTGGCTTTTTTACTGATGAGTATCATATAGTTACAGATATTATCAGTTTCTGTCGTAGTTTAAATTTAAAGTTGTTTTTTTACAGATGATACAACTCAAAGATCTAACCAATTTAGATTTGGCAAATCTAATTTTCAGCCACCTATGAATAAGCATGTGTCCATCTTTATGCAGTCTGTCTTTAGGGACCTACATTTTCAGAATTTGGGATATACCATGATGGGACACAACCTCTCACAGCCAAAGAACACTGCCCTTCAACAGTTACGTAACAACAAGGACATTGTCATACTATCTGCAGACAAGGGTGGGGCTGTGGTGGTTCAAAATATTAGTGATTATCTGCAAGAAGGCTTATCATAATTATCCAACACTGCATGTTATATGAACATGCCCATTGACCCTACGCCGAATTTTAAAAAAGAAATTGATACATTTTTTAACCTAGCATGTGAGGAAGGTATTATTACTAAGAGTTGTGTCTCCCAACTTTCAGTTAAGGACCCTCGGAAGCAAATTCTTTATTTATTACCTAAAATACACAAATCATTAACCAATCCCCCGGGTAGACCAATTGTTTAGGGTATTGGATCCCTAACTGAACCTTTGTCTGCTTTTCTGACACATTACCTTAAACCACTTTTGAGTTTGGTCTGGGCAAAGCTGCAGGATACCACACAGTTCCTCAAAATCATTGAGGACACACAATTGGAGCCAGGGTGGTTAATGTGCTCTTTAGATGTTAAAGCATTATATACCAGCATACCACACTGGGCTGGTTTACAAGCTCTCCAATATTGGTTAGATAGAGCTAGATTATACACACCAGGGTTTAACACATTGCTTATTTGCATGACAGAACATGTACTTTGTAAAAATGTCTTCTATTTTCAAGGCCAATATTACTGGCAGCTCCAAGGTACAGCTATGGGGGCTTCCTTTGCTCCCATATACGCTGATCTGTTCATGGCATTTTTTGAGGAATGTATGATCTATGATGATTCCCATAATATATATTTAGTGGAAATGGACATTTGGCGTAGGTACCTGGATGATTGCTGGATGGTATGGCGTGCAGATGCTGGATATTTGCAGGAATTTGTTAAATATTTAAATGACAGCATCTGGGGTATTGAATTTTCCATTACTTTGGATTTGCAAACCATCAATTTTCTGGATGTGACTATATCTAGGAACCCAGACCATACTTTGACCACCCGAGTATTTCGCAAGTACCCCCAATATAACACTTTACTTCATGCTACAAGCATACACCCACACCATACCATCAGGAACATCCCGGTGTCACAATTTATGCGTATGAAACGCCTTAGTTCCAACCAAACAGATTACGATGTTGCCAGTCTTGATCTTTGTCGCAGATTTGTTAACAGAGGGTATAAACTTGAAGACATTAACAATGCATGGACACGATCATCTCACTTGAACAGAAAAACATTGTTGGATTATAAGATTCCTTCGGCAGACTCAGGAACTTCTACCATCAGGTTTATTACCACATATGGCAGGAATTATTATGCCGTTAGGGATATCATAAACAAACATTGGAATATTCTTTTGGCCAACGAACAACTCAGATGCTTTTTGGGAAAACAATGCCAATTCTCATATAGGAAAGGGAAAAAGTACAGTTTTGTACCTACCATAAATGTAGATGTTCGAGTGCTAATACAGCTGCAGTAATCACAGATGGGTTCTCTGCCGTCAGGCGGGTCCTCGGTCGGCCGAATTCCAAAGTCTTGGTCCGGCATCGGTTGTCGTCGCTCTCTTCCCTGACGTCAGTGCGACAGGGGTATATAAGACACAGCCGACGCCATATTCTTCAGTCTTTTCTTGCCCCAGATGTCAGGTGCCCCCAGAAGGAAGGCAATACATAAATTATATATATATATATATATATATATATATATATATATATATATATATATTCAAGCAATGCAATGTAATCAAAAAAACAATAGTTGCAAGCAAATACATCATAGAAGGATAACCCCAAATTAGGTTGCAAGAGGAGGTGTTAGCCACTAGTCCTTTACCAAGAGGGGAAGGAGGGAGGGAAACCTGTACTGCAGCTGTATTAGCACTCGAACATCTACATTTATGGTAGGTACAAAACTGTACTATGGTCATCCTGCATACAGCTGCAGTAATCACAGATGGGTAGAATCCCAAAGCTACACACAGGGTGGTAGGCACTAGGTGGAACTGGGATGAGCCAGAATGCCCTGCAACACAGCAGTGGCAAAGCCTGCTCTAGTTTTGGAATATAAAGGCAGATGGTAGTGTTTTGTGAAGGTATGCACAGAACTCCAAGTGGCTGCCTCCAAAATATCTTTGGTAGGAACTCCTCTGAGGAAGGCTGTAGAGGTAGCTGTGGCCCTGGTGGAGTGTGATCTGATGCCTGTAGGGACAGATTTTCCATGATAGGAGTAACAAAACCGTATGCAGTGGCCTATCCATTTTGAAATTGTCTGTTTGGTAACTGGCTTTCCTTGAGCTCCTACAGCATAGGACACAAAAAGTTGTTCTGAATTTCTGAAAGGCTTTGTTCTGTCCAGATAGTAACGTAGCTGTCTATGGATGTCTAAGGAGTGTAGCAGCCCTTCCCCTTTGTTTTGAGGATTAGGGTAAAAGGTAGGTAAGTGTATGGCTTGATTTAAAGCTACCCTGGATACTACTTTAGGCATAAATGATGGATTGGTTAGAAGGGAAACCCTGTCCTGATGGAAGATGAGAAAGGGCTGCACAGCCATGAGGGCTTGTAGTTCCAAAACCCTACGAGCTGAGGTTATGGCCAGAAGGAAAGCTGTTTTCCAGGACAAATATTGCAAATCTGTTGAGGCAGCTGGTTCAAAAGGAGGCAATGTTAATTTTTCTAAAATGTAATTAAGATCCCAGGCTGGCACAGGTTGCTTCCTTGGTGGTCTTATATTTTTTGCCCCTCTGAGGAACTGTCTTAAGAGTGGGTGAGAGAATAAGGGTGGATCCGTGTTGAATTCTGCAGAAATGGCTGAGGCGTGGATTTTATGGAGGAAAATGAAAGTCCACTGTTCAGCAACTCAGCTAGATACTGTAGTACCTGAGGCAAATTCAGTTTTCTAGGGTCCTGGCCTTTTTTCTCATTCCAAGAGCAAAACCGTTTCCATTTTGCGAAGTAAGCCTTTCTAGTAGATGGCCTTCTGGCCTCCAAAATGATGTCCTGCACCTCTTTGGGGAGTAGTGTCTGATGAGGTGTTAAGGAATTTTCCATGCAGCTAGATTGAGTGTTTTCAGCTGGCTGTGAAGAGATTTGTAGCTGTGCTGAGTCAACAGAAGAGGCATTAGAGGTAGGGGCCAGGGAAGAGTATGTGTTAGGCTCCTCAGGAGTGGATACCAGTGTTGCCTCGGCCAGTCTGGAGCAATCAATATCATCTTCGGTCTGTCTTTTCTTGCTTTCAAGAGCACCTTGGGCAGAAGAGGCAGAGGTAGAAAAGCGTAAACTGTCCATGCTGTCCAACTGAATGAAAGGGCGTCCACTCTCCAGGCCTTTGGATGAGAGGTCCTTGAACAAAACTTTTCCAATTGATGATTCCTGTGGGAGGCGAAGAGATCTATGTCTGGCCTCCCCCACGCTTGGATTATTTTTGTAAACACTTGAGGATACAACTTCCATTCGTGTGGATCTGTCATATTTCTGCTTAGATTGTCTGCCAGCGTGTTTTCCAAACCTGGCAAGTACTGTGCTTGAAGTTCGATTTGCCATTCCAGAGTCAAGTTCCAAAGTGTCATGGCTAGTCTGCACAGGGGGTATGAATGTGTTCCTCCTTGTTTATGTACCACATTACTGTGGTGTTGTCTGTTCTTATCAATAATTGTCCTGGATGCAGGAGGTCCTTGAAAGCTGTAATTGCATTTATCACTGCTAGCATTTCTTTTTGATTGATGTGAAGGTGCTTTTCTTTTTGGGACCATTTGCCCTGAATGCACCTGTCTGTCATGTGCGCCCCCCCAGGCGTAATCTGAGGCGTCTGTTGTGATGACTTGATTTGCTTGAGGCTTGCAGAATGGGAGACCTGTGTTTGCTTGACATGCTTGGGCCCACCATAGGAATTCCTTTTGCAAACATGGAATTATTGGTATTGTTGTTTCTAAACTGTGGCTGTGTTGAGACCATAGGTTTTTTAGGTACCATTGAAGTTTCCTCATATGCAACTTTGCACATGGGATTAAAAGAATGCAAGATGCCATGAAGCCCAGAGCCTGCAGGATTTTCCTTGCAGTAAGCCTGGTACAATTTGCTAGCATTTTGAAGTACTGAGTTAGTTGCCCCTGTTTTTCTGGCATAAGATAGGCCATCTGGGTGTTTGTGTCCAAGTTGGCACCCAGGAAAATTATTTTCTGAGATGGTGTTAGTCTGGATTTCTCTTTGTTGATTGTGTATCCCAGAGAGTTCAGTAACTGTGTTGCATAAGCCAGATGATCCAGAAGTATGTGCTTGCTGTCCGCTTGGATCAGGCAGTCATCCAAATAAGGGTAAATTTGTATCCCTTGAAGTCTGCAGTAGGCAATTACTGATGCCAGGCATTTCGTGAATACTCTGGGCACAGTAGATAAGCCAAAGGGCAATGCATAAAATTGATAGTGGATTGAACCTGCAAGAAATCTGAGGTATCTTCTGCAACTTTGTCTGATTGGGACATGCAGGTATGCCTCCTTGAGGTCCAATGTTACCAGCCAAAACTCCTTGCCCAGCATGGGAAGAAGCTGCTGTAATGTGGGCATCTTGAATTTTGGTACGAGTAAGAATGTGTTTAGGATGGATAAGTCCAAAATGGGTCTCCAGTCGGTTCCTTTCCTTGGTACCAGAAATAGCCTGGAATAAAAACCTTGGCCTTGTTCGTGAGTAGGTACCTCTTGAATAGCTTTCATGTCTATGAGCTTTGAAATTTGTAGTTGTGCCTCTGCTCTTTGATTGTGTGGCAGGTTTTGCATGCCTCTCATTTTTGGTAGAGTGTGAAAATGAAATCTGTAGCCTCTGTCTATAACATCCAGGATCCATTTGTCTGTTGTGACAATATGCCAATTTCTTGTAAATAATGCCAGCTTTCCTCCCAAAGGTGCTGCCAGCTGAGACTTGCTTGGCGTGGAAAGGAGGAAGTCATTGGGTTTGTTTCCTATATTGTTGTGCACTGTCTCCTGCCTCTATATGATCCTTGTGATTGTCCTCTGCCCCTTGAGCGCCTGCATCTACCTCTTTGGGGCTTGTCCGTGGCTGGAAAGGACCAGTTTTTAGAAGGCCAATTTCTGCTAAAACGTGGTGGTTGAACCTGCAGAAAAGCTTTGACAGATTGCATAGATTTGGCTTTTTCTTCCATTTTCCGTAGTATCTCCTCAGCATTAGTACCAAATAGCACATCCTTTTGTAAAGGAGCATCTAATAGTTTAGCTTTCACATGATCAGGCAAGATTTGTTCCCTAAGCCATGCATGTCTACGAATAACTGATCCTGTAACAGCAGCTCTACCTGAGGCCTCTAGGGCATCATAGCCACATTGTAAGGTGTGTTTACCCACTTGTTCTGCACTATGCATCATATCCTGCAACTCCTTCAAATCTGGTTGTTCAGGTTGAGACATTTTATTTCTTAATTATGATAACAGAAACTGCTGATATTTAAGCATATGAAACTGACAATTTAAGGCCCTCATGGCTAGGGTGGCCGAGGTGTACACCTTTTTTCCCCACCTTTCTAAGGATCTAGACTCTCTTTCGGAAGGTAGTGGATTCTTAGCAGTAGAGGCCTTCATTCCCTTGGGGCCTTGAGAAATGGTTTCAGGGTCAGCATTATGGCTTTTGTACAGAAATTGGTGAGAGTTAGAAACTCTGTAGTACCTATCAGGCTTGACTGGGGCAGAAGGCAGGGAATCCGGACTAAGGCAAGCCTCAGAATAAACATCATCCAGTACGTCCAAAACAGGAGGAATAGCCAGAGGTCTGTGTTGAGGTAACAAAAGAAATTCCCTAAGTCTTTTCTTGGAATCAGAAAAGTCTTGGCCTTCCCAATGGAAGTGTTCCCTCAAGGTGTGCAAGGTTTCCCCAAAAGAAAAATCCTCAGGAGGAGATACAGAGGGAATGGACTGCTCCACATCAGAATCTTCAAAAGGGGAGAAAGAATGTTCCTCTACATTAGAATGCTCTGAAAAAAATGGAGCCCTGATCCGAAGAGGAAGAATCTTCCTCCTCTCTGGGTCTCTTGTCTGGAGGGGGTTGGGAACCCCTGATAAGAGTAATTAAATCCTCAGCCATTTTAAGCATCTGCTTTTTAGGCATGGGGCCTGGAGATGGGCCCTGTGCAACAGGCCTCTTTGGATGCCTGACTGATTTAGACTTAGTAAAGGCCTTAATTGAAAAGGAAGATGAGGGTCTAAAAACACCATGGGTGGAAGTGGACCTGTCCACATTAGGAGGCTCAATGCTCACAGTGGTTGTAGTCTGGGTATGGGCCGAGGTACCTGCGGTCTCGGTTACAGAAGACCCTGCCAAAGAAGTGTCGTCGGTAGTCAGGGACTGCATAGGCGTCTCGCTGAGAACCGGACCACGTGTAGCCGGTTTTGGCGTGCTGTCGGTGGGGACCGTGGACCTCGCATGTCGGTCTTTGTCCTTGCGTTTTTTGGACAAAACGGTAGTCAGAGTCTCCGATGACATTTTATAATCAAAGGCTTTACCGAAAAAGTGTTGGGCGAACTCCGCCCGATGCTTAATAGTGCACTTATTGAAAGTAGCGCAAAAGCGACAGCCTGAGACGTCGTGGTCTGGGCCTAAACAAGGTATGCAGAGGGAATGGAAATCCTTATGCGGTATTTGCTTCCCACAAGAAATACAATTGTTAACTTTTTCTGACATCGGTCTGAGGCAAGAAAAATTTCCCCAACGGGGTACTTAGCTTTAATGAAGACTTCGGTTTCCAATTTTTTGTAAATTCAGGAGCTGGCCGACCGGCACTTGCGAACTGCTTCTGCTTCGGGCACCACGCGGCAAAAAAGACTGGAGAATATGGCGTCGGCTGTGTCTTATATACCCCTGTCGCACTGACATCAGGGAAGACAGCGACGACAACTGACGCCAGACCAAGACTTTGGAATTCGGCTGACCAAGGACCCGCCTGACGGCAGAGAACCCATCTGTGATTACTGCAGCTGTATGCATGATGAACATCATTGGGTTCCTTATTTTCACATTACAAACATATTGGAAGTGGAGGAGCTATTCATAAACAACTAACTATAAGAGGACATGAGTTATTGGGTACTGTTCCATGTGGCCATTGTGAGTCTTGTAAACAGATTACCAAATCCAAGCACTTTTCTAGTCGTAACACCAGTAAAGTCTATGAGTGTAAAACATTTGGCAATTGCAGCAGCAACTGGGTTGTCTATTTGGCCTCATGTCATTGTGGGGCATTTTATGTTGGCCAGACCTCTAGGCCATTAAGAACACGCATAAATGAACATCCCAGTGACATTAAAAATAAGAAGGAGACTAATGCACTGTATAGACATGTTTTCAAACATCAACAAGCCCAGTTTAGGTTCATGATCATTGACAGAATAGTTGGTGACCATAGCAACACATCAGGGTGGCACGGCATATTGGATCACAAGGAGAAATACTGGATTATAAGGTTGGGTGCACTTTTTTCACCTGGACTCAATGATCATCTTTAACCACTTTTTTTATGAGGAACAAAATATATTTCCTGCATCACTATTCATGAGCATCTAATATGATATATTTTCCTTTTTTTCATATTTCGAAATATTGTACATACATGTTGGAATATCACAGTAAATATATGTACAATATATATGCATTAATTCAGTAGGGAAGCTAGTACCTACTGGTGCATTGTTGACTATGTAATGTTTATTGATATTTCACATTTGGACATATTTTGTTTATATATAAAAAAATATATATGAGCAAGTGTATATACCTACATTACATTTATATTATTGCTGTATTCTGCACTTGTGTTTTTTTTAAGGATGAATTATTTCTAATTTTTCATTTATATTAGCTTGGTCTCAAAGATTTACCATGTTTTGGATTTTCATGTATTATTCATGAGTATTGGCTTATCAGGGTGATCATTGGTAAGCCAAAAGTATTTATTTGCATGTTTAATTGCATTTATTCATGTCTGTTTTTTCCAACACTGAAGGCGGCATTTTTTTGCCGAAACCGGTCTGTTATTTTTTTCTATTAAATCGTTTTATTTACTTATATATTGGGCTGATTTCATCTGTTACATTTGCTGGCCAACTGTGTTTGTTTGGATAAAAGATACTCCCATACATTGGAAGACCACAGACAACTTGGGTACCATCTTGACAGAATGCTTTCAAATCTTCAGATCTATTGTCATTTTTTTGTGAAGGTAAGAAGGGACAACCAATGTCAAAACAGACAACCACTGGGAAACAGTCTAAGACTATTAACTTATGTTATACTCACCATGACAAAAAAGTATTCCAGGCAGGGTCAAGGTCCACTCTACCAGGACCTTGGTTTCATCTATGGCTTTTTGGAAAGGGTTGAATTCTGTAAGTATTCTAGAAGCTGCTACCTGGTCTTCTATACATACTTTTACAAAGCAAAACAAAGCATTATGCCTTCTATAGGTCCAGATCAAGCTTTGCTATGATCACTCTCCAGGCACTCCTGTACTCTTCTCCTTCCACCTTCCAAATGTGTAGTTAACCAAGTTAATCTGTCTATATAAGCTATGGCTACTGCAGCAGAGATCAATATGACTAACACAGTACAATTGTGCAGGTTAAACTTGCCATAACACTATATGTTTGAATGATCACTGCTGCAGTAGCCGCTCCTTCACTCCATCCCCATTTTTTGGTTTGTTTATGGCATAGTGTGGACATTTATTTTCCAACCATTGTCCTTTCAGGGCTCAGCCTCAGGGATCTGCTCTCAAGAAAGCTCTGAAAGGCTTTGTGTCCAGACTTGTTTTTTAGTCAGCTCATCTTGAACTGCCTGACAGCTTGAGTGGTTGGAAGGTGCTCCGAAGGTTTGGGAGCTGGCTATTACAACCTTGGCAGGATATAATCCATATAGCTTAGGCTACTGCAGCAGTGATCATTCAAATATCTACTGTTATGGTATGTTTTAATTTACGCAACTGTACTTTCTTCCATTTGTCCTTGTACACACATGTGGATCATTTCTGGGAAGCGGCAAAGATCTGGACCATCCTGCGCGAGTATGCAGAGTCCCTGGCCAACACAGGAATTTCAGAAAGCATGCAGTTAAGAAGTGATTAAATGTCTGGATGAGCTCTGCTGGATGGTTGGGAAATTTGATCTGGGAATGGATTCAGAAGCTTCTTCCCAGGATAAAGCCACAGCAAGGGGAACCACACCTTTACAGCCCAAAACGGATCCAAGAGGATAACTGTCACTCTGCATAACTGGGCTTTCAGTATGAATTTCATTATTAGTACAAGAGGTGGAAGGAATACACAAGTTTGGATGGCCATTGATGGATAGCATCCCTCACAGCATGTCCCCCAAGGGGAAGGAGACAAGGGCAAAGAATGCGCTGCACTGTTAGATGGGCGATGTAAAAAGGTTGCAACAATGCCCATGTTACTTGTAGATTGAGGGACTAGCTGTGAGGCATCAATATACACCTGCTGAGCCTGTTAACCAAGCAGCTAATGTGAGTGGGAATCTGCACTGCTAGCTGAAAACATGCAGAGATCACCCATTTCCTCTCTCTCTCATGGCCTTTCAGCACAGAAGACAAGACCTGGTGCCTCCTTACTTATTGATATACTATACTACTGCCATAAGGATGAATGTAACACTCTGGGGAGATGGTCTCTGAAGGCCTGCAACACTAGGAGGGCCATCTCTAGTACAGTGATGAATAGATATGCCTATTAAGATCATGCTTCTTGGACTGTCTGCACTGAACAATGCTCCACCCCAAAGCAGAGGTATATATGCTAACAGTGGTCAATGGAAATGATAGAACAAAAGGGGTTCCTCTACTTAGATCCTGACTGTCCAGCCACCAGCAGAGATGACTTCTCAAAGTAGTGATGTGGATGGGCCTTGTCCATATTGTTTTCTGAGACCACTGTAATACCCTCAAGAAATGCCTGGAATGCTGTGCTATGTGAACTGTCTGCCAACAAACCCAGCATCCAGAAAATTAAGTATGCAGTTCATCACCTGGACTTATTTACCACTGCATTTGAAAGATGTGGTATTGAGGAAATTTGGCTATTCTGTGTATGGTGTCCAGATGGTATCAAATAAGCAGGTCCTGCACAGGTTCCAGCTGTGAACTATCCTTGCTTACTGAAATTCCGAGGGACAAACCTGGAGTATACAACTCCTTACTTCTGCAAGGCACTACCTGATGGTAAATATTAAGAATCAGTCTTGCTAAGGGAAGATCCAAATTTCCAGAAACCTCAAAACAAGAAGCTACCACCATGCACCTGAACACACTGGGGGCTGTGATAAGGCCATAAGTCAGATGCCAAAACTGGAACAGACTGGGTGCAACATGGAAGTGTGGGAACTTCCTGGAAATGTTGGCAACTTTTTTTTGAGTAGGTATGCATCTTGGAGATCCAACAGCACATCCAATCCTCCTCCTGGAAACATGGAAGGATGGACCACAACATGAACATTTGGTTCTGACAAACTGATTTAAGCTGCTGCGATCTACAATAGAGCTGAAGTACTCTTTTGAGGAGGAGGACCAAAAATTATTTTGAAAAAACCCTCTACTCTCCGGCATGGCGCTTATGGAGGGAAGGCTTGAAAACGTCTGCCTCTGTCACCCTACACTTGTGGTGTGACATCTAGAAATGCTGGGGAAGATGGCTTTAGTATCTCTGAAAAGGGAATTATACAGCCTCTGGATACTATCTCCCCGATCCAGCTGTCTCAGTGACCATCCATATGTCTTGATGCAGGGAGAGATGGCCTCTAAATGCCTACAGAGATGAAAAATCAGGTAAGCCACTTGGGATTGTGTTGCCTTTCTTGGAAAGAGCTGTGGAAATTCTGACTTTGCAGAGTATCCCTACATCCAGTGTGGTGTCCACTGAAGGGGTCCATGCGAACCTTATGGGCAGCCTTGTTTCCATACTGCTCAAAGTACTATCATTAAGACTTTTAAAACAGGTTTAGAGACTTTTTGATACCCTGAAAAGACGGAGGGACTGCAAACTTGACTCCTATGACAAATACGGTCTTGTTCATTACTAGTTTCTCATTCAGCTGAGGACTGTAAAGGAAAGGAGTGGCAATAGTGAAAGATACCTTGAAATTCTCTGTAAAGACAAACTGAAGCCAAGTATAATGCCTGTCCCAGCCACTTTAGCTGCTTCATCAGCTGTATTTTCAACAGGCATATGGAGAGAGTTAACATGATGGGGACATGTACTTCAATCTGCAACTGGTGTCAATAGTCTTCACAGTGTGTCTAGGGTTTGTTAAGAAGGTTCACGATGGAAATGATTCATGTGCATCAGGTACATGAACAAACTTCCCCATCCTGCCTTGGGATTCTTATCAGAAAGATGCACAGCCAGTTTTTCAGAGGGTCCCCTTTAAGTTGTAATCACTCTCACCAATAAGTCAGCAAGGGTGACTTTACTCCAAAATTGTCTGTCCTTAGTAAATAGCATCATCAGGTTTTCATAGGAAAGGGATAGTCACATCAGGTTCCCACCAGGCCCTTCCCATAACCAAGCCCATCACGCAGTCCATGGGAACCACTTATGATGTAGATGAGGTAGTTAAAAAAGACCTCCATCAGAATTTCCTCTTAGTGGGAGGGGGATTTATGTGGCAACTACCTATCTAATGAATTTCAAAATTTTCCTGAATTTGGGGTCATCTGAAAGGGACTGTGGGGATCCCTGTCCTTCACTGAGGTCTGGATCAGGAGTAACAAAGCTCTGCTGAGTTTATATGCCTTCACTTTCATATCCTCCTCTTGTGTACTTTAGGTTTGGGTTTTTGACCCTGAACAGTGCTTTCTTCTTAGACCTTTCAAAACTTATGGATGAGGGCTCATAACTGGTGCCCATAATTATAGCTCGAGGAGTACTGATACGTGGAGCTGAAATTAGTTGTAGTTGTGTTCTGCCCAGGCATCTGGCCATAGAAATCAATCTTTCTTGGACTTCAAAGGCTGAAGAGGTGACTGTGGAAGACTGAGTCTGTACAGAAGCAGACCTTGGCACCCAAAAGATAAACTTTGAAAGTCTTAAACTGAAAGACATCCATTCAAGTCACACCTGGACCTGACCCTGGCACCCGGAGATCGTACACTAAAGTAATGGATATGAAAAAAAGTTATGTACTTACCATAACATTCCATATGTGCTGTTGATCCTCATTCTTTCCTCACAAATCAGTTTGGATCCAATCCATCAGATCCGACTCAGCCAATGCTACAGCTCACAGCCACCGGATCTCGAGCTTCTCCCTTACTCACAATGCTCCTTGCCAAATACCTCAGATCTTGTTTGCTGCTATAAGGTGTAAAAGGATAGAGAAATATGGGAAAGCCATATCCAACGTCATGCAAACTTATAAATGTATTCAGAGATCATGTAACCACTCGGTTTAACAGAAGGCATGGACAAGGATAGTTGGCAGGGAATGTGAGGAAAGAATGAAGATCGACAACACAGATAAAGAAGTTATGTACTTACCATAACATTCCATGTGAGTTGTTTATTTCGCCTTTGCTCTCACTGATGGGTTTGGAGCCGATCCTCGGCTCCAACACGGCCGATAGAAAAGCTCAAGGTTTGCCAGTAGCTCGAGACCAAGCCCCTTATCCCACAATGCACTGCTGGAATTACCTCAGATCTTGTTTGTTGCAAATATATATCTATATATACATATGCCTTTACCCTACTCTAAAAGGGAAACACTTTCCAAAGGGAAGGAGTACTGAGGAGCCAGGATAGTACTAGCCTCTAAGTCTACTGTCAGCCAGGAGGGGGAAGGAGGGAGAGAAGTGAGAATAAAGGTGAGATAAACAACTCACATGGAATGTTATGTTAAGTACATAACTTCTTTATGTGAAGTTAAATCTCAACATTTATTCTCACTGATGGGTAGCGTCCCTAGCACCCTCAATCTTGGGTGGCTCATGGAAGTACATTTTTCAGTACCGTAGAACCAAAGGAAGACCTGTCCCGGGAAGCCTTATCTACTTTGTAATGTGTGATAAAGGTATGAGGCTTAGACCACGTGGCTGCAGCAGAAATGTTGTCAAGGGGCAAATTAGCTTGAAAAGCAGAAGACGTAGAAATGGCTCTGGTAGAATGAGCCTTAGGTTTGTGTGTCAAAGGCATGCTAGCATTCGCATAAACAAAGGATATACAATCTGATAACCATTTAGATAAAGTTGTTTTAACCACTGGGTTACCTTTTCTGGCTTCTGAAAATGATACAAAAAGTTGATCTGATTTTCTAATATCCTTAGTTCTGTCAAGATAAAATCTGAGCTGTGTACATCAAGTTTGTGCAGCATGTATTCCAATTTGTTAGAGTGGTTGGGAAAAAAAGACTGTCAGCTGAATGACCTGATTGATACTGGATTCAGAACTGACTTTAGGCAAAAATGAGGGGTTTCTTCTGAGAGATACTCTATCAGCATGGAAAATCATGTAAGGTGGTCTGACAGATAATGCTTGAAGTTCTGACACTCTGCGGGCAGAAGTAATGGCCACTAGAAAAATAGATTTCCAGGATAAATATCTGAGGTCACAAGAAGATGCTGGTTCAAAAGGGGGAAGAATAATTTGAGACAGCATAAAGTTCAAATTCCAGGGAGAATAAGGAATTTTGACCGGAGGTCTCATGTGAAGAACACCTTTAAGAAAAGTTTTAGGTAACTTCTGGCCCATAACGCTCGAGTCATCGAATCCAAGTTGGAAATTTGACATGGTGGCTAACTGGACTCGAACTGTAGCAGCTGCTGCCCCTTCCTTTGTAAAAAAAACCTAAAATGGCCGATAACGGAGCTCGGAAAGGGTCAATTTTCTGTGTGTTGGCCCAAATTGAGAACCTTTTCCACTTACTGCAGTATAATTTCCTGGTGGATGGCTTGTGAAAAGACAAGAGAATTTGTCTTGTACCTTCTGAAATTGAACGAAGCCTGGCAACTAGGGGAAGTGGATTAGCCAAGCAGTCAGTTTCAGTGACTGCAGGGAAGGATGGAGGTCCCTTGACAGGTGCGTCAGAAGGTCCAGAACTGGGTCCAGGATCCATGGATCTTCCAACAGGTGATGGTGGAGAAACGGGAACCAAATCTGTTGAGACCGGTAGGGGGCTATGAGGATGACAGTCCTTCCCAGCGATTTTGCTTTCTGTAAAAATTTGGGCATCAATGGAAAGGGTGGGAATGCATAAAGGAGACCCGGGGGCCAATAGGGTACGAGTGCATCTCTCGGGGGATGTCCCGGAGGTGGTATTAGGGCAAAGTAGTTTCTGCAATAGTCCCTAGAGGAAGAGAGTCCTGAAAGTACTGCAACGCCAGAAGTACCGCTCTCAACTCCAGAACATTGATATGCAGATGTGACTCTTGATCCGTCCATGTGCCTTGGGTGGTTTTTCCCTGAAAATGCCCCCCCACCCCCACCCTATCAGGGAAGCATTTGTGGTCACAGTGGCTACTGGGGGGGGGGGGCTTCCGATTGTGACATGAAGATACGTCAATCACCACCGAAGGTCTCTCTTGCAGGTATCTGTGATGAGAATTATGTGGTGCATCGGCAGTTTCTGGTAAGACCACTGAGCAAAAAGGAGCCACTGAAGGATTTGCATATGCATCCTTGTGAGTGGTATGGCCAGGATTGCAGCTGCCATCAAACCTAGCACCTTCAAGACCTCTGCTGCTGAAGCTTTGTTCTTTGACACCAGTGAGTTGATGTGCTGGCGGAGAAGTGAGACTCTCTCGATCAGAAGACAGAGTGGTAGTTGAGGTGTCTAACTCTGCTCCTATAAAACAGTATGCTGCAATGGTGATAAGGCAAACTTTTCGAAGTTGCCTGTAATGCCTAATTGATGGCAGAGTGACAGAGTGTATTGTGTTGCCTGAGTCAATTGATGCCTGGTGGTAGCGAGTGAGAAGCCAATCATCTAGGTATGGAAACACCTGGAATCCTAGATGCCTCAGGTGAGCCGTGACCACTGCCATGCATTTGAACACTGATTGGCTCCCAGCCAGAAATGCAGGTGACCCCTGGAGCGTCTGTTCATCTTTATGTGATAGTACACGTCCTTGAGATCTATGCAGCACATCCAATCACCTTTCCCTAGGAAGGGAAGAATGGACTGAAGCGTAACCATTCGGAACTTCTCTTTCTTTATGAACTGATTGAGTCTGCTGAAGTCCAAGATAGGTCTCCAGTCCCCTGTTTTCTTTGCTACCAAAAAGAATCTTGTGTAAGTTCCGAATCCAACTTGGCCTGCTGGGACTGGTTGGATGACACTTTTTTTCTAGCAATTTGTGGACCTCTATGATTGCTTGTTCCCTGAGACTGGGTGGAACATCTGGGATTCTGTATACAGGAGTGGGAGGGGTAGAGAACGGTATGAAATATCCTCTGGAAATAATGCTTTGTACCCAAGTATCCAGCGTTATGTTTAGCCAGGCTTCTGGGTACAAAGATAAGTGACCCCCGACTGCCTCCAGAGCCAGACAGCCGGGCCTCCCTTCAGGGGCGCTGGTAGGGTTGACCAGAGAACTGTCCTCTGTTGCCCTGTTGTTGCGGACCCCTCTGCTGCGCGGGCGGCGTCTTCCATTATAACTCCCTCCTTTGCCTCTAGAGGTGGTTTCTCCAAGTGTGTCCTGGAAGGTTCCCTGTGCTTTTTGGAACCACATTTTTCCGCCCTTAGGGCCCTTGGGATAGGGGAGAGTAGGGGTAGAAAAATGGACTCCAATGGCAGATATGGTCTTGCGTTCCTGCTCACACCTGGTTATTTCCTTTACTTTAGGCCCAAACAGTGATGAGCCGTCAAATGGGGTGTTAATAAAGGAAGACTTAAAGGGCTCCGCAAAGGAATAGAGATGCATCCAGGCTCGTCTCCACAGAGCAATACCTGAACTAGCGGCTCTACTTGAACCATCAGCTGCATATATGAGACACATGGATGAGTTCACAATCAAATTTAGGGTAGTAAGCTGTGTGTTGACTTGCCACCCCTGCAGCTACCGTACCCTGAAGAGCATCTCCTAGCTCTTTCAGGAGATCTCTTTGAAGTCTCATGAAATGGGTTAAGTAGTTTTGCGATTGGAGAGAAAAGGTCACTGAACTAAACATGCGTTTCTCACATCTATCCATGATCCTAGACTCTCTATTAGGAGGATGGATAGATGTGGAATGTTTTAGACACTTCCTTTTTGGTGGCTGAAGCTACTACCATGGCATCAAAAGGCACTCCCTGGGTCAAAAAGGCTTTGTCCACTGGGGCAGAGATAAACTTGTTCGGCTTCCGAGGGACAGGTTCCATGGCCTCCGGCAACCCCCACGCCTTACAAAGAGATCAGGTCCATGAGTTCATCGTAAGGCGGAGACACCCAAGAAGTGGAGGGTTGAGACCCTAAAGTCTTTAAGAGCACTGACTCATCCTCAGTAGGGGTTTTGGACTGCCAACCGCCCCTCTGATTCAGGATCTCTAATATCTCTGCAAAGGAGACATCCTCAGAGGGGGATCGAGGGGACCCTTCTGACTCATCCAGGTCAGTGTCAGATGTCAAAGACTCCTACGGGGAGTCCAAGTGCCTCCTCTTGCACAAACTCTTCCTGGGTATCTCCTCAGTGGAGGGATCTGGGGAGGTCTCAGAAGAGCAGGGGATGCCCTGTGGGGGTACTTAAGGCTCCGGGTCTCTACGCTTCGCAGGGGGATTGGTAGATGAAGAAGCAGACACTGGAACTTGAGGGGAGAGGGAAGGCTGAACCGATGCTGACGAAGTCTTAGGAGACATGACTCTCCTCATGGCATCGAAGGCACCATGGCTCCGATGAGAAGGGGTAGATGGACCCGAATGGACTGTCTGATCCTCCCGCACTGAAACCATAGGCTCTGAGCCTTTGGTAGGAGCCGAGCTAATCTGAGCCGAAGCCCCGAAATGAAGAATCGGCACCGGCATATCGGTCCGACTATCCTCCCCGGACTGACAGGAGAACATCGGCACCAAGGACGTCAGAGTAGATGGAACAGATAACCCCGGTGCGGGTCTCGGTTCCAAGGTTCGACAATCATTGGGTTCTGGCTCCTTTGGCTCAGAGTGTCCAGTACGAATCGGAGGAGTAGTCAAATCCGGTTCAATGGTCTTCAGCTCCGAAGTGGTCAGTGCCAACAACAATTTAGCAAGTCCTGGTGCCCTTAAAAGCTTCTGCACTAGCCGATCCATATCCAAATCAGATAGGCTGACCGAAGACTTAGAGGAATGCACCGAAGTTCCTGACTGGAGCAGAGGAGATGAGGGTACCTCGGAAAACGGCTCCAAGACTGGGAGCTGGCTCCGAACCAAATGGACATTCGGTTCCAAGAGCTGAGGAGCCAATGACCCTGTACCCTCTGATCTCTTTGCCCTCTTGGTCTGTTTGGAATCAGAAGATTTTGACAAAGTGCTGGCACTTTCCTGGCTACCCAACACTTCAGAAAAAGAATGCTGCAGTAACCCCCATCTATAAGTTTTCTCTTCCTTTCTCAGAGAACCCTTGATGAAAAGGAATGGCATATACTGCAGGAGTCTTGGAGGTGTTTATCCCCCAGATAATAGACACATTGGACATGTCCATCCGTAACAAACATTTTGTCCACAATATGGACACATTTTAAACCTCGATTTGGGGTGAGATTTCTCTCTATCAGACATTCTTTCAACAGAACACTACAAAAAATACCTGTAAAGGAGATAGCAAGACTAAATAGAGCCAAGAAAGGGCCTAACACCAAAAAAAAAAAAAAACTACACACAGAGTAGATATCTACAAAAAACTAACCTACTAAACTAATATTTTAAAATAGAAACACACTGAACACTAGCAATCACTCAAACAACTAGAAAAAAATAGTTTTTTAAACTTGCGATTTGTCAAATGGTCTGAGCTAACTGGATCACAGAGATCTTTCTTGCCGCGGCAAACTAGATCTGAGGTAATTCCAGCAGTGCATTGTGGGATAAGGGGCTTGGTCTCGAGCTACTGGCAAACCTTGAGCTTTGCTATCGACCGTGTCAGAGCCGAGGAATGGTTCTGAACCCATCAGTGAGAATAAACGTCGAGATCTAACAACTTCACATGGAATGTTATGGTAAGTACATAACACTTTATCTGATGTTGTCAATCTTCATTCTATCCTCACAATGGGATAGCATCCCTAGCTACTTGAATTCGGGGTGGGCTCAAGGAAGGATATTCCTCAGCACCAAAGAACCAAATGATGCCCTACTTCTGGAGACCAGATCCAATCTGTAATGAGTAATAAAGGTATGAGCAGTAGACCAAGTTGCTGCATAAATATCATCCATAGACATCCTAGATTGTATAACTATAGAAGTAGCCACAGATCTAGTGGTATGTGCTTTCAAAGGACGTGTGAGAGGGATGTCCAATTTACTATAGATAAAGATGATGCAATTTGTTAACCACTTTGACAGAGAAATTTTAGAAACTGCTTTTCCAAATTTTGGTCCAGAAAAGGATACAAACAGTTGGTCTGCTTTCCTGATTTTTCTGTTCTATGCAAATAGAAAAGCAACTGTGTAAGAACATTCAGTAAATGCAAAATGTATTCTTTGTTGGTAAGTTTAGGAAAAAAATATTGGCAGATTGATAGAACTATATGTTGGATTCCGACACCACCTTCAGAAGAATGGACAGGTTGGTACGCAAGGCAATTAGCTGTCAGGTGCCCCGTTCTGCTGCATCACACATGCACTCAAGTCCCTCAACAACATGTACTGTTATAACTCGGTCATAGTCCATGTTGGTGAGAACAACTTGAGAAACACCTCACTGGACTATATGAAGAAACATATGACTGAGCTGTCTGTGCATCTCAGGCAAGTATGTCCCCAGCCTTCAGCAGCATTTTACCTTTGCCTAGAATAATGCCACAAAAATGAAAAATGACAATTGGCTAAGTTTCTGGTGTCATTCTAAGGAGAGCCAGTATATGTCAGCTTGGGATGATATGGTCAACAGACCTTGAAGTTTTTCAAGAGATGGTCTTCATTTATCACACCTGGGATTTTGGTTACTGGCCAAGGCTCTTACCACCCCCATAGTGCCTTTTATAAGGCAATGTCACAAGAACAAAATTCCTGATGTAAAAATACCCTCTAAAAACTAGGAGTCCAAACCTGAAACTGCAATCAATGGAAAGCAGCCCTTACCTTGGAAGATGAGGACATTTGTGCAGTCACAGAGACCTGGTTTAACATTGCAGAGAGCATCCGCCATACAGGGTTAAATTTCCTTTCACACATTCAAACCACAAACTGAAGGCATGAGAACTAAAGGAGATAGTGTATCATTATTCATTAAAGATAAATACACCTCTAGATTGGTTATACAGTACAATTCCCTGGGATTACTTCAGGTGCAAATGAGTGTTGGTAAGACACCTCTTCAAGTCATTGCCAGCTATAGGGCCCCCTCCATGAATCAGCACATCCACTCAGCCTACTTGGATCCACTTGAGTCAATTAAGATAAAACTGAACACCTTTGTTTTGGGTGACTTTAATTACCCATCCATTGACTGGATAAATTATGTGTTCTAACTTACTTGCCAAGGGTTCCTGAATTTCATTAACTCCAATGGTTTGGATCAGCTGGTTGATACCCCCACAAAAGGGGCTCAAATATCCTGATCTTGTGCTCACCAACATGGAGGACCACTGCACCACCCCCAGTGTACTGGAATCCCTAGTGAGATCTGACCACAAATAACTCTCATTAGAACCCCCTTTAGCAGCAAGTAGACTAAAAACAACTTTTCCAAGGCCAATTACAACCTCTTGTGAGATGGCATAAATAGTTTCATAGCCCTTCCCCCATAGATGGAATGGACACCTATTCTGGGTTATACACCAATGTTTTATACAAATATCTGTACAATTGTATTGACTCTGCCATACTAGACAGGGCCAAAGCAAGATCTTCAAGGAAGAACAAACCTGCCTGGTGGACATCTGCCATTAGCAAGCTATACAATAAGAGAAAGAAATTGCTAAGAATAGGAAGGAAAAGTCTCAAAACTGGAAATGCTCCTTTCCTAATCTTAAACAAGCAAAATAATACTCCTTGTGAGGTACTTCAAAGCCAACTATGCATCCAAAGTAGCTTCCCAAACTAAGGACCACCATATACCTCAAAGGAAAGTCCCAGACTTGCACTGAACTTGTAAGTTAATGGTGGTACATACACAGAATCTGTGGCTGACAGGCTCAGTGAAAACTTCACTCCCCTGTCCCCACCACACATATACCTCAAAGCATCCCTACCACCTGTCCACCACCTAATACTCCTAAGGAGATCTTAAAACGCCCTCTCCAGGGCAAAAACAGCCTCTATGGGACCAGATAACATCCCATGCCGTGTTCTACATGGGTTAAAACAGGAATTAGAAATACCACCTGGTACTATTCTTCAGTCACAGCTTAAGCACCAGCTTTGTCCAGAGAAATGGAAAACAGCTACCATCCTCTCTCTCTGCACAATGTGGGTGCATACACTGAGCCCAAGAACTATAGACCTATTAGTTTGACCAGCCTTATCTGCAAGGCCATGAAGCAAATCATCATGGACCTCATCAACAAAGATATAGGAAATCTCTAAAAGTTTGGCCCCATCCAGTTTGGCTTAGTCAAGGGGAGATCATGCCTGTTAAACTTGGTGGACTTCCTTGAAACAATCAAAGCCCTACACAAGGGTAAATTTGTACATACAGCATCTCTAGACTTGGCTAAGGCCTTTGACAAAAACCCCACTTGGGCATTACTGAATAACTCACCCAGTTGGACATCAACCCTTGTACTGTCAGATGGGTTGCGAGCTGGCTTACTGATGGAACTTGTACAGTTAAAAAGGGGACTCCACATCCTCCAGCAGATCCATAACCAGTGGTGTTCCACAGGGATTGGTTCTGTGACCCCTACTGTTCGGAATCTACTTCTCTGAAGTCCAAAGGTCTGTGGCTGACAGTCTGCTGATGACTGCAAACTGGGAGTGGTCACTGACTCCCCTAAAATTGTCCATATCCTGCAAGGAGGACTTATGCAAACTAATGATTAGTGCCAAAGCCATGGTCTTAGCTTAATGCAAAAAATGCATCATCCCCTTCAGCAAGGGCAATGTTCTTGCAAACTACCACATCAATATAGCAATCCCCTAAACATGCATTCATTGGCGAGATCTGGGCACACAGACTGACTTTACCTTTGATCACCATGTCTCCATAGTGGTAAGAAGGGTATTGCCTCCACATAAAAAAGAGCTTATAACCCTCCTGTACTCTTCCCTCATTAGGTCAATAAGAGTACAATGCTCTTACACACGTACCTTTCCAAGCACCTGTAGCAACTGGAGAGACCACAAAGGTTCCTTACAAAGAAAATTCAGGGTCTCCAGCATCTGTCATATGTAGACAGACTGAAATCACCATCAGTTTACTGTCATACAGACTGCTGAGAGGGGACCTGTGCCTTGCATATAAGGCAATCTCTGACCCTGCTTTAATGGAAATGCTGCATATTTGCAAGTCAAATGGCACACGGGTCACTTGCTCTAAGAATCTTAACCTGGTATGAGACATCAACAGAACCTGCCGGGGAGAGATTGGTCCTCCCAGAGGTTGCCCCACATTTGGAACAGGCTTCCAATTCATGTTGCACAGAGCCACTTTGTTCACCCTATTTTAGCACAATTTGGATGACTGGATGGGTAACTGGAAATTCATCAAGGGTTTTCCAGCAGTGTCCCTCTTGGACAGAGGCAATAGGTGCTGATTTTAGTGACTGCTTTAAACAGACACAATTGGGAACAAGGGCAGAACTTGGCTAGGCTTGTAAGGGCCCCAGGGCCATTAGCCTAGTAACCTCCTATGATAAACAGAGAAAAACAAATATTTGTCCATTTGCTGTAACATCTTTTTCTAGTGGCTGATTGATAAGAGGCTATAAGGACTTGGAATACATGAATTGGATATGATAGGTCCTTGGCCAGGATGAGAACACAATAGTTCTCTGAGAGATGCAAAGTCGTGATGGTATAGTTTCCACAATGGTGAAAGATGCATTCACAACTGAGGGATGACTTGAGGCATCAGTGACCATTGGCTGAGCTTGTCTGCTAGACAGCTTTGCTATACATAAATATGCACCGCTATTATGAAAACCTGAAATGACATCTCATTCACATGTCATATCTTGACATACAAGACAAAAATGGGTTCCTCCCAGACTACTGATGTATTAAAAACTGCCATACCAGAGTGCACGGTAATATCCTGACAGAGGTCATACTGTAGCGCTAACAATGTTAAGACCACCCCCTCTCTAGGGCACTGATGTGAAAGGGGGATCTTCCTTTGACCAGGCACTTTGGACCATATGCTCAAAACAATGCCCCCTATCCAGCAGCAGGAACATTAATGGTGACCATCTCACTTGGAGGGTAGTCTCACTTGAATCTATAGAGACAATGGATGACAACTGTCAGCCGAAGAACCCTCATATAACATCCAGCAAAAGGGATTAAAAATGTAGCTGCCAAAAAACTCAAGAACTTTGCTGTAGGATGTGGTTGCTGCTTGCAATGGCTCTGAATGCGACTCTGCAGTGCTCAGACATTTTCAAGGAACAGAACAGCTGCAGTAGACCATTCCTTGGATTTTCTCTCTCAACATGGCTGCTAGAACAAAAAAAGAAAAAAGCCCATATAATGGAAAACTATTCCTTTTAGACTAAGACTAGCTGTGACAACTGCTATACATTTGAACACTGTGGGAGCTGTGGCAAGACCAAACAAGAAGGGCTTTGAACTAGTAATGACTAGACTACTGTAGCACATGTACTTTCTGGACAACTATGCTATCTTTATGTGCACGTAAGAATCCTGACAGCACATCTACTCCCTCTTTTCTAAACTAGTAGCACTGACTGGTCTATGACCATAAGAAATAATATTTTGCATACAGACCAAAGTCACTTATATCCAAGGTATGTTTGAGGTAGTCTTCTTGGGAATAAAAATGAATAATAGACTCTGGACCCACACAAATTTGTGGATGTACTGGATACCTTGACAGACTTATGTCCAATCTGGATATTTCCTTCTGACATGATGGAACATTGGGAAGGAGCAAGGAAGTGAGCCACACGAGAACTGGACTGTCGTAACTTCTGAATATCACCTTTATAAATTTCTCCTGCATGGCAGCCTGACATTTAGGAAAGTTCAAGAATATTTGACCTCTGCCTCCAGAGTGGGACAAGTCAGGAAAGTACTCCAAGATACTGAAGTTGGCCACAACAGAGCTGAAATCCCTCGTGTTGTGCACCAGCTGTGCTGGAGATAACCGTTCTGAAATTCTGTGTCAGTTTCTAACAAAAAGCTGATCACATGACAGCTGCTTTGTCTACACTACAACTTTCATACATTCTTCTAGTTACAAGAAAAGGCTCTCTGAGGAATGGAAAACTACACCAACAGCTGCTAAAATACTTTCCCCCTTTCCTTAACTTGAGTGGCCCAAATAAGGATGAACTATTGCAGAAAACATTAGTGAAAAATGCCTTGAAGTTGTCTCTGAAATTACAATGCTTTTTACAGCCAATGAAATTAGAATAGTTGAGCAAAGTATGACACAATAACTGTCTGACCCGGCTGCATGGGCTTCATCTATTGCATTATGCAGCAGTTACTTGGAGAACATTAGCCAGGGCCTACCACATGTGACTTGTGGTACATTCCCGTGTAGCATCCTTTTACAGTCTGACTCTGTCAAGTAGCATTGAGAAAGTACAGTTGTGTCACTTATCATAAATGTAGATGTTCGAGTTTATTCACTGTTGCAATCACCACCTGTGGGTTATCCCTGCTGTGGTAGCCCTCATTCGGCCCAAATACCAGAGTCAATGTTTTTTGCATTAGCTGCCGTCACCTGTAGTCTGACGTTAGGTCGTCAGTGCTATAAAGTAAGGCAGCCGTCATTACATCAGTTTTTCTTGCCCTAACCCATCAGAAGTACAAGAAAATACAGAAGAGTGGTCCTGGTGGTTAAAAGCCACCATGGGAAGCTTATGCCCCCCCTAGGGGAAGATGCTATATGGGGGAATGGAGGGAGGGAAACCAGGACTGCATCAGTGAATACAGTCTAACATCTACATTTAAGTGTACACAACTGTACTATGTTCTTCGTGTTTCACTGTTGCAGTCATCACTTGTGGGAGGATTCCCAAAGCTGAGGAGAGGGGGTGGAAGGATAGGTTAGAGTCCTAGGCATGGGGTCAGCAGGCCCTGCAGAACTGCAAAGGCAAACCCTGACCTAGACTTAAAAAAAAAAACAAAAAACAAAAAGGTAGGTGGGTAATGCATTGTAAAGTTATGGACAGAGGTCCGGGTGGCAGCTTCCAAGATGTTCCTGGTGGGGACTCCTCTGAGGAAGGCTGTGGAAGTGGAGGCTGCCCTAGTGGAAGTATGGGTAGACTGGGGGGGGTGTCCCATGTAGTCTGTAGCAGAAATGGATACAGTGTGATATCCATTTGGAAATGGTTTGTTTGGAAACAAACTTGCCCTCTCTGCCCCAGAGGCAAAGCTGACAAGCAGTCTGTTTTTCTGAATGGTTTAGTATGGTCCAGATAGTATCGGAGTTGTCTATGCATGTCTAGCGAGTGTAGAATTATTTCCCCCTTGTTCTGAGGGTTGGAAAAGAAGGTGGGTAGGTGAATGGCCTGGTTGAGTGTCACATCAGATACCACCTTGGGCATAAAGGAGGGGATAAGTCCTCAGGGAGACCCTGTCTGCATGGAAAATGATGAAGGGCTCAACAGCCATGAGAGCCTGAAGTTCTGATACCTTTCTGGCTGAGGTGATGGCTAGTAGGAAGGCAGTCTTCCAGGAGAGGAATTTCAATTCTGCAGAAGCAGCAGGCTCGAAAAGAGGTAAGGTTAATTTTTCTAGAACATAATTCAGGTACCAGGGTGGCATGGGAGGCCTTCTGGGAGGTCTGATATTAGAAGCCCCTCTGAGGAATTTCTTAATCAAAGGATGAGAGAAGAGGGGGTGGGGGTCTGAATCATAATGGGCAGAAATGGCTGATGCATGGATTTTAATAGAGGAGAAAGAGCCATTATTGAGCAACTTGGCTAGGTAATCCAAGAGAAGAGGGATGGGAGGTACTGCCCCCTTTGGACTAGTTTCATGAGCAGAATCTTTTCCATTTTCCCATGTATGATTTTCTGGTGCTGAGCCTTCTGGCCTCTGTGATGATGTCTAGGACCTGTTTGCTTAACAGGGACTCCTTGCTAGCCTTTAAGGTATAAGCCATGCTGAAAGGTTGAGAGTCTAAGTCTGGGTGCAGAATCTTCCCCCTCACCTGGGTCAAGAGGTCTGAGATTAGGGGAAGCTGCTTGAGGGGCTGTATAAGGTCAGGCTGTGCAGTAAGGGGTAATAATGCTGTCTGGGTCAATCTGGAGCAATGAGGCAGGCTTTTGGTCTCTCCTCCCTTACTTTGATCAGTACCTTGGGAATAAGGGGCAGAGAAGGGAATGCATACACAAAGAGGGAGTTCCAGGAGAAGGTCAAGGCATCCACCCCCTTCCATGCTAGGAGGTGACACTCCCTGGTACAGAACTTTTGTAGCTGGTGGTTGAGATGTGAGGCAGAGAGATCCACTTCCGGAGTCCCCCACTCCTGAGTGATTTGCAGAATGATTTCCCTGTGGAGCTGCCATTCATGGTGGTCCAGTAAGGTTCTACTTAGGTGGTCTGCCAGGGTGTTGCTGACACCTGGTAGATATTGGGCAATTAGGTGTAGACTCATGCAGGTGGTTGTAAGTCAGAGGCTCATGGCTAACCTGCACAGGGAGTAAGATAGGGCCCCCCCAGTTTGTTGATATACCACATTACTGTCATGTCTGCTTTTATAAGGAGAACCCTTGGCCTGAGATGGGGTATGAAGGATGTCAGAGCCTTTTGTACTTCCATCATTTCTTTGACTGATGTGCAAGTGAAGTTGCTGGGTGTTCCAAAGACCTTGGGTGCACCTGCCTGCTAGGTGAGTGCCCCAAGCACAATGTCTGAGGTGTTGGTGGTGATGGTCTGGCCAGAAGGGCAGAGAATGAATGGAAGACCCTGATTCCTGGCATAGGCCTCTGCCCAACACAGAAACTCAGCCCATTATACATGGGATCAGAGGGAGAGAGGTCTCCAATAACTGAGTGTGCTGGCACCAAAGGTTCTTTAAGAACCACACTGAAGTTTTCTCATGTGAAGCCTGGCCAGAGGAATGAGAAGGATGCAGGATGCCATGTATCCCAGGGCTTACAGGAACTTCCTCACAGTGAGGTGACTTCTGAAAGTCAGCTGGGTAAAGTAGAGAGGCAAGAAGCTCCGCTTTTCTGGGGATATGAAGGCCGTTTGGGATGCTGTCTAGCACTACTTACTCTTATACTCTCTACGATTACCCTGTCCTCTATTGGTCCGTCTTAAATTCAGTTTCCCTATATTACTCTAGCATGTCCAAAGGTCAGTCAACGGAACTTCCTCACAGTGAGGTGACTTCTGAAAGTCAGCTGGGTAAAGTAGAGAGGCAAGAAGCTCTGCTTTTCTGGGGATAGGAAGGCCATTTGGGATGCTGTGTCTAGCACTATTAAACCATAAGCACTACTTACTCTTATACTCTCTATGGTTACCCTGTCCTCTATTGGTCCATCTTAAATTCACTTTCCCTATATTACTCTAGCATGTCCAAAGGTCAGTCAACGGTTTCCTCTCCAGTCCAGCTGGTGAATCTGGGAATTTTGAGGCAATGTTACAACTGTCTCATGTACACAGACAACCCTCTCCTCCTCCAAACAGGTTCAAATATATGTGAGAGATGCAACTATTTAGCCAAACTGAAGGCTGAGCTCTCTCATCTCAAAACTGGTGTAACCAGTCAGGAGGAGAAGGTAACCTCATACAACACAATTCCAGTATCACATAGTCCCACCACATCAGCGAACCAAACACATAAATACACAAAAACATACTCGGAGGCTCTAAATAAAAATCTACCTAAGCAACAGAGACCTCCAAAGCAGACATCCAAGCAAACGCTACCTCTAAACAAAACACGCACAATACATAGCCCACAAAGTCAGTGTGCCAAGCAGCCACAGCCCTTAAGGCTGAATAACACACCTGATACTCTTGTAATAGGTGACTCTATTGTCAGACACACTGACGTCCCGCTCACCAGGCTGAATAAAGAGAGGGTCACGGTGAGCTGCCTGTCAGGTGCTAGGATCCGACACATAATGCAAGCACTCAGGTCACTCCAAAGCAAATACAAATATGACTCCATGCTGGTGTGAATGACCTGAGACGTACCTCCCTGGACTACATGAAGAGAGACATAGAGGAGCTCTCTGATCATGTAGCCCAGGCTGGTATGACCCTGACCTTGAGCAGCATCTTACCCTCACCTAGAATGATGCCACAGTACAAAGACAAAATGATCGATTTTAACAATTGGCCAAAATTTTGGTGTCATTCAAAGGGGATCCAGTGTCTGTCAGCCTGGGATGACATGCTCGACAAGCCACGTTGCATCGCTAGGGATGGCTTGCACCTGTCACCACTGGGCTTTCGGATATTGGCAAAGGCTCTTGCCACCCCCATAGTGCCTTTTTTAGGCAAGGCTCAAAAGTCAAACCCACCCCCATAGACAGCACAAGGAACAAGAAACTAAGGGTAATGCTGCTTAATGCCAGAAGTCTTAACCTCAAGATGCATGCACTTGAAGCTCTCCTCAGTATGGAGAACATCAATATCTGTTCTGTGACAGAAACCTGGTTCAAGGCTCCAGAGAGCACCCCAGCACTACCAGGCTATACCTGATATCATGCTTTTTGGCCCCAAAACCCGGACCGAACCACAAAAGGAGGGGGAGTTTCCATATTTATCAAGGATATCCACACCTCCAGGTTAGTGGCATTGCATGAAGTATCGGAGACCATCCATGTGCAACTAACAGTGGGCAAGACTGCTTTTCAGTTTATAGCATCCTACAGACTACCCTCTCAAAGTCAGGAATCCCACTCGGCTTTCCTGAAAACATTGAAGAACATGAAGATCTCTCTGAAGACCATTATATTGGGTGACTTCAACTACCCAAACATTGACTGGGAGCACTACTCAAGCCCCAGCACCTTAGCCCAAAGGTTCCTGGAAATTATAAACTCAAATGCTATGGAACAACTAGTCACCACTCCCACAAGACGGGACAACATACTAGACCTGATCATTACCAACATGGGGACTCTATGCTCCACACCAGAAGTATATCCCTCATTGGTAAGATCAGGCCATAAATTAATTTCACTGGATGTCCACATCCCGACCCCACCCCCAGCCCAGAAAACCACAGTGAAAAACTTCTCAAAAGCGAACTTCTCACTTCTCAAAACCTAAGTGGAATCCTTCAAGGCCCCAGGGCCAGTGGAAACTACGGCCCAAACTGCAGAATCCTATATAAACGCATTCTGCAGACATCTCCAGGAATGCATGGATCATGCTATCCCAAACAAAACCAAGACCCAATTATCCAAAGGCAGGCGTCCAGTCTGGTGGACCCCTGCCATAAATAAACTGTACAACAGAAGGAGGAAGCTACTACATGATAGAGCAAAATCCCTAATAGGGAAGGCATCTTTGATCAGTACTAGCAAAAAAATTACGATCCCTCATAAAATCCTCCAAGGCCAGCTTCGAGAGAAAAATTGCACAGGACACCAAAGACAATCATAAGGCTTTTTTCAGTTATGTTAGGAACCTGGGATGCAACTCCCAGACTTGTTCTGAGTTGATTCTAAACGACAAAAAATACACTGAACCCACAGACATCGCCAATATCTTGGCAGACAGGTTCAGTGCAAACTTCTCCACCCCCAAAAAGAGCAAGTATCTATCCCGGCAGAGGGCTGCCTCCCAAACATCTCTGATGCTCAGGTGAGGCTGCCCTCTCCAAAGCAAAAAACACTGCTTCCATGGGACCAGATGGCATCCCAGGTTGCACCCTACATGAACTCCAAGAGGAACTAATCCCTCAAATAAAACAGCTATACAATCTCAGCCTCACTACAGGATATGTGCCCACAGAATGGCGTACAGCAACAGTGGTCCCACTCCACAAAGGTAGAGCCTCTACGGACCGTGGAAACTATCGCCCCATAAGTCTGACTAGCTTAGTCTGCAAGGCTATGGAGAGGATCATCATGGAGCTCATAAAGAAAGACATTGGGGACCTACAGACACTAGATCCTACCCAGTTCAGTTTTGTCAAGGGCAGATCCTGCCTTTTGAACCTGGTTGACTTCTTTGAAACAGTCACCAAAGCCATAGATGAAGGGAAGGAAGTCCACACAGCCTATCTGGACCTTGCAAAGGCATTTGACACAATACCCCACTCGGGCATCATAGATAAGCTATCCAGCTTAAATATAAACCCCTATGTCACAAGATGGGTCGCAAACTGGCTCAAAGACAGAACCCACAGAGTGAGAGTTGCTGGAGCCATGTCAGACTCGAAACCGGTCACAAGTGGTGTCCCACAGGGTTCTGTCCTGGGACCACTCTTGTTCGGTATATACCTTTCCAAGGTACAGGCCAAAGTGGGAGGACTATGGCTCACCAAGTTCGCAGACGACTGCAAACTGGGTGCCATAATCGGCTCTCCAGCTGACACAAACATCCTTCAAAAAGGTCTCACACCAGCACCATGGTTTAAAGCTAAATGCCAAAAAATGTATAGTCATACCCTTTGGCAAAAACAATGTGCCCACAAATTACCACATAGGCGGAAACCCATTAAGTACAGAGAAAGTTATTAGGGACCTGGGGACCCAAGTTGATAGCAATCTCTCCTTTGAAAACCACATTGCCAAAGTGGTTAGAAAGACCTTCTACATAGCCCACCTCATCACGAAGGGTTTCACATCTAGATCAAGAGAGGTAATCGTGCCCCTTTATTCATCCCTCATCAGGCCCATCATAGAATACAATGCCCCTTTTGGGATGTACCTTACCCGACACCTGCAGCAACTAGAAAGACCCCAAAAGTATCTCACCAAGAGGATCAAGGGTCTCAAACAGATGCCATATGCTGCTCGGTTAAAAAACTCCAGCTCTACTCAGTTGCATACCGCCTACTTCGAGGCGATCTATGCCTGACATACAAAGCTATATCAAATCCAGAATTAATGGACATGCTCCATCTCAGTAAATCTAAATCCCTTAGAGCCACACGCTCGAGGGACTTGAACCTCAGCACAGAAATAAATAGAACTTGCTGGAGGGACAGGTTCATAACCCAGAGGCTCCCTTCGCTCTGGAATAGAATTCCAGTTCATGTGAGGCAGAGCACCTCACTGAATCTCTTCAAGAAGAATCTCAATAGGTGGATGGGGGGATCGTAAGTTTGTCCAAGGGATTACTCCCGTGTCACTATTAGACAGAGGCACAGTAAACTAAACCTTAAAAAGGGCACAGTATACTCAAATCAAAGGGTGGTGTAAGCCATACAGAATCGGGCTAGGCTTATAATTGCCCCAGGGCAGATAGCCTAGTATGAACCTATGAACCTAAGAAAATGATCTTCCTGGTGGGGTTTTGTTTTGATTTCTTTTTGTTGGTGAACCCTAGAGAGGTTAGGAGAGATATGACAAAAAGAAAATCCTGGAGCAGCTTTTCTTTGCACTCTACCTGAATGAGGGAGTTGTCCAGGTATGGGTAAATCTGTATACTTCTCTGTCTGCAGAATGCTATGACTGGGGCCAAGCATTTGATGAATAACCTGGGAGCAGTAGATACGCCAAAAGGGCAATGCAGAGAACTGAAAGTGTTGTGAGCCTGCTCTGAAGCGCAGGAATTTTCTGCATGATTCCCTGATGGGGGTGTGGAGGTAGGCATCTTTTAGGTTTTGGGTCATTAGCCAGGCATTTTTTGCAAGCATAGGCAGCAGCTGCTGCAAAGTTAGCATTTTGAATCTCGGGACCACCAGAGAGGTGCTCAGAATGGATAGATCCAGGATGGGGTACCAAGTGCTCTCTTTTCTGGGAACAAGGTATAGTCTGGAATAAAAGCCTTTGCCTGTTTGATCTGAGGGGACAGGCTCTACGGCCCCCTGTGATATGAGAGTGTGGACCGGTTTCAATGCCTCTACCCACTGGTTTGGAGGTAAGTTTGGGTACCCTCTTGGAATTGGGAGTTTGCTGAGAGAGAATTTGTATCCCTGAGAAATGATCTTTAAGACTCATTGGTCCTTTGTTACGGAAAGCCAATTGTCTTTGAAGAGGGAGAGCTTTTCTCCTAGTTTTTTGTGAAGAGAGGGCGGGGGGATCATTGTGTTTTCCATAAACGATTGGCTTAGAACTCCATGCCTTTGAGACAAAAGCGGCCCATTTTTGGCTTCCCTGCTGACCCTGGGATAGGGATCTGGAGGGTCTGTCCCTGTGGGACTTACCTTGGCCCTGTCTGCTATGTGCAGGGAAGGCCCAGTGCTTAAAGGGAAAGTTCCTGCTGAATCTGGGAGGTTGAACTTGAAAGAAATCTTTTAATGTTTGCACAGATTTTGCTTTGTCTTCCATCTTTTTAAGCACCTCTTCTGCTTTTTCCCCAAACAAGCGGTCCTTATCTAGGGGTGCATCAATAAGTTTAGACTTGATTGTCATCAGGGAGACATTGTTCCTTCAGCCAAGCATGTCTTCTAATGACAGATCCTGTCACTGCTGCCCTGGCTAGAGGCTTCTAGGGCATCATATCCACATTGCAATGACTGTTTGGCTACTTGACAAGCTGAGTGCAGTAAATCTGCTAACTTTCTTGAATTGGCACAGTCAGGAAATGTACACATCTTCTGTTTTAAGTTACAAAGTGTGTTGATATTTTAACACATGGAACTGACAACTGAGTGCTCTGATAGCTAAGGTTGCAGAGGTGTATACTTTTATACCCCATCTGTCCAGAGCTCTGGAGTCCTTGTCAGAAGTAAGAGGATTCTTGGCAGAACTAGTCTTAGCTCCTTTAGGCCCCTATGTAATGACCTCTGGGTCTGCAGCAGGATTGCTGTATAGATATTTGTGAGAATCCGGTACTCTGTAGTACCTGTCAGGTTTTCTGGGAGCAGGAGGGAGGGCATCAGAGGCTAAGCTGGATTTATGGAAAACATCATCCACCACTTCTAAAATGGGGGGGGGGGTGTCCGGGGGTCCGTGCTGGGCCAAGTCCAAAAACTCTAAGTCTTTTCTTAGACTGTGGGAAGTCCTGAGATTCCCTTTGGAAACATTCTCTGAGGGAGTGAAGGGTTTCCCCAAAGGAAATGTCCTCTGGAGGGGATGCAGAAGGGATGGATTCCTCTGCTTCTGAATCCTCATAAGCAGTTAAGGGATGTTGTTCTTCAAAAACTGAATAATCACATTCCTCAGAACCCTGTTCTGTCAGTTTCTGGAGAAGGGTCCCCTTTTCCTTTTAGAAGTGGTCTGACCACCTCAGATAAGGGAGATGATATCCTCTGTCATTTTAAGGATATGTGGTTGGGGTGGTGAAGCAGTAGCAAGATGGTGGCTATAAGCAGATTTCCTAGGAGTGGCCAGGCTTCTAGGCTTAAGAGAATCCATCAGTCAGAGAAATGGTAGTTGGATGTGAAGACGTTGGTTTTTGTCTATAATCAGTAGTGCGAAGGCCTCCTCAGAAGCCAGTGTCTGCGTCGCGACTCAAGGACTCAACCGAGGCAGAGGCAGTCAAAGGCTCAGAAGACAATGATTTCTGAGGCATAACGGACTCTGAAAGGGTCTCGGTAGAGGCCTATGTAGATATCGAATTGGGCATTAGGGGGCTACAAAAGCACTTCACTGAATTCTGGAGAAAGTACAGTTGTGTACACTTAACCAAAAATGTAGATGTTCAAGTGTATTCACTGTTGCAGTCATTTGTATTCACTGTTGCAGTCATTACATTTGGGTAATCTGCTGGCAGGTTGCTCTCAGTCGGCCTGATTAACAAAGTCTTGGGTCCTGCGTTGGTTGCTGTCCCTTTTTCCACGACGTCAGGTTGTCAGGGGTATAAAACATGCAGCCGACGCCGTTACATCAGTTTTTCTTGCCCCAGATGTCAGGTGCCCCCTTAATGGGGAGCAAATAAACACAAAAACACACAGGTATACCTCCAACCAAAAGCAAATACACCAAAAAGGCTATTAAGCACAGTAAAGGAAAGGAGAGATATAGTCAGAAATAAACTAGGGGGGCTGGAGGGAGGGTAACCAGGACTGCAACAGTGAATAAACACGAACATCTACATTTATGGTACGTGTACACAACTGTACTATGTTCTTCGTGTTTCACTGTTGCAGTCATTACATTTGGGTAGATTCTCATAGCTATGGTTGGGAGGAAGAGTTTATACAGCATTAGGGCCAGCTATAAGGCCCTGCAAGACGCCAGTGGCAAAGCCAGTTCTGGATTTAGAGAAAATTGGTAGATGATAGTGCTTGGTGAAAGTATGTACAGAACTCCAGGTAGCAGCTTTTAGGATATCCCTGGTAGGAAAACCTCTGAGAAAGGCTGCAGAAGTAGCTGCAGCCCAGGTGGAGTGAGATCTGATCCCCTGAGGGATAGGTTTTCCATGGTGCTTATAGCAGAAATGAATGCAATGGCTTACCCATTTAGAAATGGTTTGTTTTGAAATAGCCTTCCCCTCTGCCCCTGCAGCAAATGCTAACAGCAATTGTTCATATTTTCTTTGAGATTTAGTCCTGTCCAAGTAGAATCTTAGTTGTCTGCGCACATCCAAGGAATGAAGAATCCGTTCCCCTTTGTTCTGTGGATTGGGGAAGAAGGTTGGCAAATGAATGGACTGATTAAGAGCCACACTGGAAACCACCTTGGGCATGAAGGATGGATTGGTCCTGAGAGATACCCTGTTCTGCATGAAAGATGAAAGGCTCCACTGCCATAAGGGCCTGTAATTCAGATATCCTTCTATCTGAAGTGATTGCTAAAAGGAAGGCTGTTTTCCAAGAAATAAACTAAGTCTGCAGTAGCAGCTGGCTCGAAAGGAGGTAGAGTGAGTTTCTCCAAAACAAAGTTAAGGTCCCAGGGAGGGGTAGGAGCTCTCCTGTGTAGTCTCAAGTTTTTTGCCCCTCTGAGATACTGCTTGAGCAGAGGATGAGAGAAGAGGGGTGGTTCTGTGTTATAGTGAGCTGAAATAGCTGAGGCGTGGATTTTTATGGAGGAAAAAAACAGGCCCTTGTGAAGCATCTCAGTTAAGTACTGCAAAATCTGAGGTAAATTGGGCGCTGCTGTGCTCATCCCTAAAGATTGGTTCCAGGCACAGAATCTTTTCCATTTGTCAGCATAAGATTTTCTAGTACTAGGTCTTCTCGCCTCCAAGATGACGTCCATCACAGGTTTGCTGAGGGATGATAAGGGTGAATTTAAGTGATTAGCTAGGCTGCAAGGTTCAATGTTGGAAGCTGAGGGTGCAGAATTTGGTTCTCCTGCTGAGAGAGCAGGGAAGGGGTCTGAGGCAGGTGCCATGGAGATATTTGCTACACACTGTGCAGGAGGGGGTACCCAGTGTTGGCACGGCCAGTCTGGAGCAATCAAAATCATCCTTGGTTTGTCCTGTTTGACTTTTAGTAGAACTTTGGAAAGCAGAGGCAGATGGGGAAAAGGCTTGTTTGTGGGGAGTCCTTGTGCAAAACTTGTCCAACTGGTAGTTCTGGGGGGATGCAAATAGATCTATGTCTGGGCTCCCCCATTTGCTTGTCAACATGTTGAAAATCAGTGGTTCCAGTTTCCACTTGTGTGGGTCCATGAGGTTTCTGCTTAGTCCGCCTGCCAGTGTATTCAATTTTCCTGGCAGGAATCGAGCTTGTAGATGCACTTGGTAGCTCAAGGCTGTGTTCCACAATGCCATGGCTAATCTGCAGGGTGGGTAGGAATGTGTACCCCCTGCTTGTTTATGTACCACATAATCGTGGTGTTGTCCGTCTTTACCATTAGTTGTCCTAGAAGAATGTAGTCCTTGAAGGCTGTCAGTGCATTCTGTACAGCCAACATTTCTTTTTAATTGATATGTAGTCACATTTGATTTGGGTTCCATTTGCCCTGAATGCGCTTCCCTGCCAGGTGAGCCCCCCATGCATAGTCTGATGCATTTGTAGCTAGGGTTTGGGTGGCAGGGGGTAGTGTGAATGGTAGTCCCTTGTGTTGGTGTCAGGCCTCTGCCCACCATAGGAACTCTAGGCATGGTATGATAGGAATCACTGTTTCCAGGCTGTGACAATGTTGACTCCATAGACTTTTTAGATACCACTGTAGTTTCCTCATGTGCAGTCTTGCATATGGAATTAAAAGAATGCAGAAGGCCATGAAACCCAAGGCTTGCAGTCTTTGTCTTGCAGATAAGCAGGGTTTCTGTGGCCACCTGTTTGAAGTTAAATAAATTTGCTTCTCTAGCATGAGGGAAGCCATCTGGGCAGCTGTATTCAAGCTTGCACCCAGGAATGTAATCTGTTGACAGGGCACCAGTTGTGATTTCTTTTCATTTATGGTGTACCCCACACGTTAGAACCCTTTTTACAAACATCAGATGATTTAGAAGTATTCCCTGTTTTTTTGCCTGAATTAGACAATCGTCCAGGTATGGATCTATCTGGATATTTCTTTGCCTGCAAAATGCAATAACTAGAGCCAGGCACTTTGTGAATACCCTGGGCACAGTAGACAAGCCAAGGGCAGTGCAGAGAACTGATAATGCAAGTAGCCTGCTTTGAAGCGTAGGTATCTTCTGCAAGATTCCCTGATTGGGATGTGCAGGTATGCTTCTTTTAAATCCAGAGTTGCCAACCAGGCGTCTTTGCCTAGCATAGGAAGTAACTGGTGAAGAGTCAGCATCTTGAATTTTGGAATCTCCAGAAAGGTGTTTCGAGTAGACAGGTCCAGGATTTGTCTTTGCTGGGTACCAGAAAGCCTGAAATAGAAACCTTGTCCCTTTTACTCTTCTGGTACCAGTTGAATAGCCCCCATGCTTAAGAGGGAAAGTACCTGTTTTTGAGCCTCTGCCCACTGATTTGGGGCAGGTCTGGCCACCCGTTTGGTGTTGGCAATATGTGGAAATGAAATCTGTATCCCTGGGACACTATTTAAAAAGTACAGTTGTGTACACTTACTATAAATGTAGATGTTACAGTGTACTCACTGTTGCAGTCATTACATTTGGGTAATCTGCTGGCAGGTTGCCCTCAGTCAGCCTGATTAACAAAGTCTTGGGTCCTGCATCAGTTGCTGTCCCTTCTTCCATGATGACCTTCCATGACATCAGGTCGTCAGGGGTATAAAGCATGCAGCAGACACCATTACATCAGTTTTTCTTGCAACAGATGTCAGGTGCCCCCTAAAGGGGAGCAAAATAAAATTAAAAACACAAACATATACCTCCAACCAAAAGCAAATCCACGAAAAAGGCTTTTAAGCATAGTAAAAGAAAGTAGAGGTATAGTAAGAGAAAAACAGGGGGCTGGAGAGAGGGTAACCAGGACTGCAACAGTGAATACACTCAAACATCTACATTTATGGTAAGTGCACACAACTGCACTATGTTCTTCGTGTTTCACTGTTGCAGTCATTACATTTGGGTAGATTCCCAAAGCTATGGTTGGGAGGATGGATTTATATAGCATTAGGAGCAGTTATAAGGCTCTGCAAGACAGCAGTGGCAAAGCCAGCTCTGGATTTAGAGAAAATTGGTAAATTATAATGCTTGGTGAAAGTATGAACTGAACTCCAGGTAGCAGCTTCTAGAATTATCCCTGGTAGGAACACCTCTGAGAAAGGCTGCAGAAGTAGATGCAGCCCTAGTGGAATGAGATCTAATCTTCTGGGGTATAAGGTTTTCCATGGTGCTTATAGCAGAAATAAATGCAATGGCTTATCCATTTAGAGATGGTTTATTTTGAAACAGCCTTTCCCTCTGCCCCTGCGGCAAATGCTACCAGCAGTTTTTCAGATTTCCTTTGAGGTTTAGTCCTGTCCAAGTAGAATCAAAGTTGTCTGTGCACATCCAGTGAATGCAGAATCCGTTCCCCTTTGTTCTGTGGATTGGGAAATAAAGTTGGCAAATGAATAGACTAATTAAGATGCACAATGGATACCACCTTGGGCATGAAGGATGGATTGGTCCTGAGTGACACCCTGCCCGCAGGAAAGATGATGAAAGGCTCCACTGCCATAAGGGCCTGTAACTCAGATATCCTTCTTGCTGAAGTGATTGCTAGAAGGAATGCTGTTTTCCAAGAAAGAAATTTTACGTCTGCAGTAGCAGCTGGCTCAAAAGGAGGTAGAGTGAGTTTCTCCAATACAAAGTTAAGGTCCCAGGCAGGGGTTGGAGCTCTCCTTGGTGGTCTCAAGTTTTTGGCCCCTCTGAGGTACTGCTTGAGCAGAGGATGAGTCAAGAGGGGAGGTTCTGTGTTAATCAGCTGAAATGGCTGAGGCGTGGATTTTAATGGAGGAAAAAGACAGGCCCCTGTGAAGAATAAAATCTGAGGTAAATTAGGTGCTGCTGTGCTCATCCCTTGAGATTGATTCCAAGCACAGAATATTTTCCATTTGTCAACATAAGATTTTCTAGTACTAGGTCTTCTCGCCTCCAAGATGACATCCATCACAGGTTTGCTAAGGGTGAATTTAAGTGATTAGCCATGCTGCAAGGTTCAATGTTGGCAGCTGAGGGTGCAGAATTTGGTTCTCCTGCTGAGACAGTAAGGAAGGTGTCTGAGGCAGGTGCCATGGAGAAATTTGTGACACTGCGCAGGAGTACCAGTGTTGGCGTGGCCAGTCTGGAGCAATCAAAATCATTCTTGGTTTGTGCTGTTTGACTTTTAGCAGAAATTTGGAGAGCAGAGGGGGAAAGGCATAGACTGACAGTTTTTTCCAGCTGAATGACAGAGCATCCACTTTCCAGGCTTTGTTGTGAGGACTCCTTGTGCAAAATTTATCCAACTGGTAGTTGTGGGGGGAGGCAAATAGATCCATGTCTGGGCTCCCCATTTGCTTGTTAACATGTTGAAAATCTGTGGTTCCAGTTTCCAATTGTGTGGGTCCATGAGATTTCTGCTTAGTCTGTCTACCAGTGTATTCAGTTTTCCTGGCAGGAATTGAGCTTGTAGTTGCACTTGGTAGCTCAAGGCTGTGTTCCACAATGTCATGGCTAGTCTGCAGATTGGATAGGAATGTGTACCCCCCTGCTTATGTACCATATAACTGTGTTGTCCGTCTTTACCATTAGTTGTCCTGGATGAATGTAGGCCTTGAAGGCTGTCAGAGCATTCTGTACAGCTAACATTTCTTTTTGATTGATATGTAGGTGCATTTGATTTGGGTTCCATTTGCCCTGAATGCACTTCCCTGCCAGGTGAGCCCCCCATGCATAGTATGATGCGTTTATAGTTAGGGTTTGGGCAGCAGGGGATAGTGTGAATGGCAGTCCCTTATTTTGGTGGCAGGCCTCTGCCCACCATAGGAACTCCAGGCATAGGCAAGGTATGATGGGAATCATTGTTTCCAGGCTGTGACAATGTTGACTCCATAGACTTTTTAAGTACCACTGAAGTTTCCTCATATGTAGTCTTGTATATGGAAGTAAAAGAATGCAGGAGGCCATGAACCCCATGGTTTGCAGTATTTGTCTTGCAGATAGCAGGGTTTTTGTGGCCACTTGTTTGAAGTTAGTTACCAAATGAATTTGCTTTTCTGGTGTGAGGAAAGCCATCTGGGCAGTTGTATTCAAGCTTGCACCCAGGAATGCAATCTGTTGACAGGGTACCAGTTGTGATTTATTTTCGTTTTTGGTGTACCCTATACAAGTTAGAACCCTTTTTACAAATGCCAGATGATTTATAAGCATGGCCTGGTTTTCTGCCTGAATTAGACAATCGTCCAGGTATGGATATATTTGAATATTTCTTTGTCTGCAAAATGCAATTACTGGAGCCAGGCACACTGTGAATACCCTGGGCACAGTAGACAAGCCAAAGGGCAGTGCAGAGAACTGATAAATGCAAATAGCCTGCGGTGAAGCATACGTATCTTCTGCAAGATTCCCTGATTGGGATATGTAGGTAAGCTTCTTTTAAATCTAGAGATGCCAACCAGGCATCTTTGCCTAGCATAGGAAGTAACTGGTGAAGAGTCAGCATCTTGAATTTTAGAATATCCAGAAAGGTGTTTAGAGTAGACAGGTCCAGAATTGTATGCCAAGATTTGTCTTTTTTGGGTACCAGGAAAAGCCTGAAATAGAAACCCTCTCTCTTTTCCTCTTCTCGTACCGTACCGGTTGAATAGCCCCCATGTTTAAGAGGGAAAGTACTTGTTTCTGAACCTCTGCTGACTGATTTGGGGGCAGGTTTGGCCACCCGTTTGGTGTTGGCAACATGTGGAAATGAAATCTGTATCCCTGGGACACTATTTAAAACCCATTTGTCCTGGGTTATGAGTTCCCAGTTTTTTGCATGAAGAGCAATCTTCCCCCCCAAAGGGGCGACTGAAAGCTAAGTGCTTGGCAATTTTAAAGGAAAGTCATTGAGACTGTTTACCATGGGGGGTGTCTTATTTCCAGATTTGGAAGTGGATGCCCCCCCATTGCTTAGTTCTGAGAGTCTCTTGGGACTGAAACATGGTGCTTTTGGTGTGTCTGGGTTTTGAGTGGATCTGGAAGGAGCTGGAAAGGACCAATTCTTAGTAGGCCAGTTCCTACTAAATCTTGGAGGTTGCACTTCCAAGAAATCTTTTACAGTTGGCATAGATTTAGCTTTATATTCCATCTTTTTTTCGAACTTCTTCAGCCTTATTGCAAACAGGCAGTCCTGATGTAAAGGAACATCCAACAATTTTGCTTTAACATGATCAGGCAGAGATTGCTCCTTAAGCCAAGCATGTCTTCTAAGCACAGACCCAGTAACCGCAGCCCTGCAAGAGGCCTCTATAAAGAATCAAAACTACATTGCAAAGTATGTTTTCCAACTTTTTCAGCAGAATTCAATTAATCCTGTAAATCTTTATTTTCCATACAGTCAGAAATCATCATTTTCTGTTTAAGCAGTCCCATAATATGCTGTTGATATTTTAGCATATGAAATTGGCAGTTTAAAGCCTTGATTGCCAAGGTTGCAGAAGTATAAACCTTTTTACCCCATCTATCCAGCGCCCCGGAGTCTCTATCATAAGGGGTAGGATTTTTAGCAGTAGAAGCCTTAATGCCCTTGGGCCCCTGAGAAATGATTTCTGGATCTGCAACAGGATTTTTGAAAAGGAAATAGTGGGACTCAGGAACCCTGTAGTATCAGTCAGGTTTACTAGGAGCCAGATGCAGGGAATCAGGAGTCATACTGGATTTTGAAAACAATCAACAATGTCTAGTACAGGAGGTATAGCCAAAGGCCTACGCTGAGGAAGGAGGAAATCCCTAAGCCTCTTTTTAGATTCAGAAAATTCCTGACTTTCCCAGTGGAAATGCTCCCTTAAGGTATGTAAAGTTTCCCCAAAAGAAAAATCCTCAGGGGGGGAAGCAGAGGGAATGGAATCCTCTGCATCAGAATCCTCATAAGTAGGCATGGACAAATCCAGGTCATTGGAAGAATTAGAAGAAACAGAGTCCTGATCAGAAGATTCATGGTCAAGGTCAGTCCTAGGCCTCTTAGAAAGGGGGGGGGGTGTTTGACTACCCCTGATAAGAGTAATAAGATCTTCAGCCATTTTGCTCATTTGTTTTTTAGGCATAGGGGCCTGAACATTTGGCCTGGGCATTGGTTTTTCAGACACTGATTGAGATTTAGGCCTTGGAGTAGAAGGTGGAGTCTGTGTAATATACAAGTCTGCAGGCCTGAAAACACCCTCAGAAGCCTGTGCCTGCACAGCGGCTCCAGACCCATCCAAGGTAAAGACATCCGCGGGTTCCATAGGTGAAGCATCTCGTGGCATACTGGACTCCGAATGGGTCTAGAGTCAGAAGTAGAATGGGTCTAGAGTCAGAAGTAGCGGGTATCGGGGGCTGAGAAAGCACCTCACTGAGTACTGGCAAACTGGCGACTGGCTTAGAAGCGTCGTCGGCAGTTTGGAACCTCAACTGCCTGTCTGTCTTTTTCTTTGCATTTTTTTCGGAATTCTGGTAGTCTGATGGCTAACCGTCACTTCTGGATAACTAAACACAGAACCAAAATATTTTGAGGCAAAAATGTACCGACGGATAGTGCGCTGATTAAATATAGCACAAAACTGATAGCAAGGTACGTTGTGGTCAGGGCATAGGCAAGGAATACAGTACAAATGAAAATCTTTATGAGGTATTTGCTTCCCACAAGTAAAGCAGTTATTAACTTTTACTGACATTGGTAAGGAGCAAAAAAAAAAGTTTCCCCAAATGTATACTTAGCTTTAAGTTGAAGACTTCGGTTCTGAAACTCGAAAATGAAAATTTCAGGAGTTGGCTGACCGGCACTTGCGAACTGCTTCTGGCACCGCACGGCAAGAAATACTGATGTAATGGCATCGTCTGCATGTTTTATACCCCTGACGTCATGAAAGAAGGGACAGCAACCAAAGCAGGACCCAAGATTTTGTTAATCAGGCTGAGGGCAACCTGCCAGCAGATTACCCAAATGTAATGACTGCAACAGTGAAACACGAACATCCCATTTGTACTGGGTTATGAGTTCCCAGTTCTTTGTATGAAGAGCAATCTTTCCCCCCAAAGGGGCGGTTAAAAGATAAGTGCATGGTAATTTTGAAAAGGAAGTCATTGAGACTGTTTACTGTAGGGGGGGGGGTGTCTTATTTCCAGATTTGGAAGTGGAGGCCCCCCACTGCTTAGTTCTGAGAGTCCCCTTGGGCTGAAACCTGGGTTTTTTGCTGTGTTGGGGTTGGGCTTGACAGGATCTGGAAGGGGTTGGGGAAAGGACCAGTTCTTAGTAGCCCAGTGCCTACTAAATCTTGGAGATTGCACTTGTAAGAAATCGTTCACAGTTTGCATAGATTTAGCTTGATCTTCCATCTTTTTTAGAACTTCTTCAGCCTTCTTGCCAAACAGGCTGTCCTGATTTAAAGGAGCATCCAACAATTTAGCATTAACATGATCAGGCAAAGATTGCACCTTAAGCCAAGCATGCCTTCTAAGCACAGACCCATAACAGCAGCTCTGCAGAAGGCCTCTAAAGAATCAGAACAACATTGCAAAGTATGTTTTCCAATTTGTTCAGCAGAATGCATTAAATCCTGTAAATCTTTATTTTCCACAGAGTCAGGAATCAACATCATTTTCTGTTTAAGCAGTCCAATAATATGCTGTTGATATTTTAACATATGAAATTGGCAGTTTAAAGCTCTGATTGCCAAGGTTGCAGAAGTATAAACCTTTTTACCCCATCTTTCCAGTGCCCTGGAGTCTCTATCAGAAGGGGTAGGATTTTTAGCAATAGACGCCTTAATGCCTTTGGGTCCCTGAGAAATGGTTTCTGGATCTGCAACAGAATTTTTGAAAAGGAACTTGTGGGACTCAGGAACCCTGTAGTATCTGTCAAATTTACTAGGAGCCGGAGGCATGGAATCAGGGGCCAAACTGGATTCCGAGAGCACATCATCAATGTCTAGTACAGGAGGTATAGCCAAAGGCCTATGCTGAGGTAGAAGGAGGAAATCCTAAGCCTTTTTCTAAATCAGAAAATGTCTGGCTTTCCCAGTGGAAATGCTCCCTTAAAGTATGTAAAGTTTCCCCAAAAGAAAAATCCTCAGAAGCCGGTGCCTGCACAGTGGCTCCAGACCCATCCAAGCCAGAGACAGGTTACATAGTTTAAGCATCTCACGGCATACTCCGAATGGGTCTCAGTAGATGCCTGCAAATCAGAAGTAGCAGGTATTAGGGGCTGCAAAAGCACCTCACTGGCTTATAAGCGTTGTTGGCAGTTTTGGACCTTGGCGGCCTGTCTCTGTCTTTATCTTTGCGTTTTTCGGAATCCCAATGGTCGGATGGCTAACCAACATTTCTGGGTAATTAAACTGAGAAAGTACAGTTGTGTACACTTACCATAAATGTAGATGTTAGAGTGTATTCACTGTTGCAGTCATTACACTTGGGTTATCCTGCTGGCAAGGCTACCCTCAGTCGGCCTGAATTCCAAAGTCTAGGTCCGGCGTCGGTTGCTGTCACCTCTTCCCTGATGTCAGTGCGCCAGGGGTATAAAAGCAGCAGCTGACGCCATTTTCTTTAGTTTTTCTTGCCCCAGATGTCAGATGCCCCCCAAAAGGGTAGGTTAAAAATATGCCAATAAAACATGCATGCACCAAAATATATAATACCTTCATCTACAAGCAAATACACCATACAGGTTGTATAGATTAGAGAGGTGTAGATAAGTTCCAACAAAGAGATGGGAGATGGTGGGTGGGTAACCTGGACTGCAACAGTGAATACACTCAAACATCTACATTTATGGTAAGTGTACACAACTGTACTATGTTCTTCATGTTTCACTGTTGCAGCCATTACACTTGGGTTGAGTCCCAAAGCTGTGGCTGGGAGGCTGGAGCTAAATAGCATTGGGAGCGGCTATGAGGCCCTGCAGAACTGCAGTGGCAAAGCCTGGCCTGGATTTAGAGTAGAGTGTTAAATGATGGTGCTTTGTAAAGGTGTGCACTGAACTCCAGGTAGCAGCCTCTAAAATGTATTTGGTTGGTACTCCCCTGGAGAAGGCTGCTGAAGTGGCTGCTGCTCTGGTAGAAATGTGGCCTAATGGCCTTAGGCACTGGCTTGCCATATTGTGAATAGCAGAAATGAATGCAGTGGCCTATCCACTTTGAAATGGTCTGCTTTGAGATAACCTTTCCTTGTGATCCTGCAGCATATGCCACTAGCAGTTGCTCAGTCTTTCTGAAAGCTTTGGTTCTGTTCAAGTAGAAGTGTAGCTGTCTGTGTATGTCCAAAGAATGCAGAATTCTCTCTCCCTTATTCTGTGGATTTGGATAAAAAGTAGGTAGATGAATAGTTTGGTTAAGGGCCACACTGGACACTACCTTAGGCATAAATGTCAGGTTTGTCCCCAGAGAAACCCTGTCTGGATAAAAAATGATAAAAGGTTCCACAGCCATGAGTACCTGTAGCTCTGAGACTTGTCTTGCAGAGATTATTGCTAGGAGCAGAGCTGTTTTCCAAGACAAAAACTTTACATCAGCTGTAGCGGCTGGCTCAGGAGGAGGAAGAGTGAGTTTTTCCAAGACATAACTGAGGTCCCATGCAAGTATTGTTGATCTCCTTGGAGGCCTTAAGTTTTTGGCTCCTCTGAGGTATTGCCTTAAAGGATGAGAAAAGACTGGTGGGTCTGTATTGTAATGAGCTGAAATGGCAGAGGCATGAATTTTAATTGATGAAAAGGATAAGCCTTTATCCAACATCTCAGTAAAGTATTGCAAAATCTGAGGAATATTTGGTACTGCTTTGTCAATTCCTTGTACCTGGTTCCAGGCACAGAATCTCTTCCATTTTGCAGCATAACATTTTCTAGTACTAGGCCTCCTGGCCTCCAAAATGACATCCATCACCGCTTTAGTGAGAGAAGTGTTTTGTATGACTACATTATGCACCATGCTGCCAGATTTAAGGTTTTGAGTTGGCTGTGCAGGATGATTGTTTTGTTGGGACAGTAGGTGAGGTATTTGAGGTAAGGTCCACGCTGGGCAATGAGACAAGTGCCTTAGGATTGGATACCAGTACTGGCGTGGCCAGCCTGGGGCAATCAGTATAATTTCTGGCTTCTCGTCTGACCTTTAGGAGTACCTTGGGGAGGAGAGGCAGTGGAGGAAAGGCATATACTGTTAAGTTTTTCCAGGTGAAAGATAGGGCATCCACTTTCATAGGTTCATACTAGGCCATCTGCCCTAGGGCATTTATAAGCCTAGCCAGAATGTGTTTGGCCTTCGCCACCCATTTTAAATTTATTTTGCTATGCCCTTTTTTGAGGTTAGTATACTGTGCCTCTGTCTAACAGTGACACAGAAGTGATACCCGGGGTAAACCTATGATCTCCCATCCACTCATCAAGATTCCTCTTAAAGAGAGTCAATGAGGGACTCTGCCTAACCTGGACTGGGATTTTATTCCAGAGTAAAGGGAGCCTCTGGGTAATGAATCTGTCCCTCCAGCATGCCCTATTTATTTCAGTGCTGAGGTTCAAGTCTCTCGAGCGCGTAGCTCGATGGGATTTGGATTTTCTGAGGTGCAGCATGTCCATTAATTCCGGGTTGGACGTGGCTTTATACATCAGGCACAGATCGCCTCTGAACAGGCGGTAATGCCACTGAGTAGAGCTGGAGTTTCTTTAACCGGGCAGCATATGGCATCTGTTTGAGCCCTTTGATCCTCTTGGTGAGGTACTTTTGGAGTCTTTCCAGTTGCTGCAGGTGTCTGGTAAGGTACATCCCAAAAGGGGCATTGTACTCAATTATGGGCCTGATGAGGGATGAGTAAAGAGGCACGATGACCTCCACTGATCTAGATGTGAATCCCTTCATGATTAGGTGGGCTATATAAAATGTTTTTCTAACCACTTTGGCCACGTGGTTGTCAAATGAGAGATTGCTATCAACTTGGGTCCCCAGGTCCCTAATTACTTCTTCTGTACTTAATGGATTACCACCTATGTGGTAATTTGTGGGCACTTTGTTTTGCCAAAGGGATGACTATACACTTTTTGGCATTTAGCTTGAGGCCATGGCTCTGGCACCAGTTGTCTGTTTCTATGAGTCCCTTTTGGAGGATGCTTGTGTCGGCTGGAGTCTCGATTATGGCGCCCAGTTTGCAGTCATCTGCGAACTTGGTCAGCCACAGTCCTTCCGTTTTGGCCTGTACCTCCGAGAAATATATACCGAACAAGAGAGGTCCCAGGACTGAGCCTTGTGGGACACCACTTGTAACTGGTTTGGAGTCTGACATGGCTCCAGCAATTCTAACCATGTGGGTTCTGTCCTTGAGCCAGTTTGCAATCCATCTAGTGACATAGGGGTTTATATTTAAGCTGGTGAGCTTATCTATAATGCCCGAGTGGGGTATTGTATCGAAGGCTTTTGCGAGGTCCAGGTAGGCTGTGTGGACCACCTTCCCCTCATCAATGGCCTTGGTGACTGTTTCAAAGAAATCAACCAGGTTTAAGAGGCAGGATCTGCCCTTAACAATGCCGAACTGGGTAGGATCCAGTGTCTGTAGGTCTCCAATATCTTTATTTATGAGGTCCATGATGATCCTTTCCATAGCTTTGCAGACCAAGATAGTCAGGCTTATGGGGCGATAGTTTCCAGGATCCATTGAGGCACCACCTTTATGGAGAGGGACCACTGTTGCTGTACGCCACTCTTTGGGCACATATCCTGTAGTAAGGCTTAGATTGAACAGTAGTTTTATGTTTGGGTTTAGCTCTTCTTGGAGTTCATGTAGGACGCAGCCCGGGACACCGTATGGTCCCATTGATGCTGTGTTTTTTGCTTTGGAGAGGGCGGCTCTTACCTGAGCATCTGAGATGTCAGGGGGGGCAGCACTCTGCTGGGATAGATATTTGCCCTTTTGGTGGGGGTTGCTGAACCTGTCAGCTAGGATGTTGGCAATGTCTGTGGGTTCAGTGTATTTTTTGTCATTTTGGACTAATTCAGAGCATATCTGGGAATTACCACCCAGGTTCCTAACAACTAAAGAAAGCCTTGTGATCATCCTTAGTGTCCTGTGCAATTTTTCTCTCGAAGCTGACCTTAGACAATTTTATGAGTGCCCGTAGTTTTTTGCTAATACTGATCAGTGATGCCTTCCCTTTTTGGGATTTTGCTCTATCATTTAGTAGCTTCCTCCTTCTATTGTATAGTTTGTTTATGGCTGGGGTCCACCAGACAGGACGTCTGCCTTTGGAGGATTGGGTCTTGGTTTTATTTGGGATTGCATGATCCATGCATTCCTGAAGGTGTTCATAGAATGCATTTAATAAAGGATTCTGCGGTCTGGGCCATATTTTCCACAGGCCCGGGGGCTTTGAAGGATTCCACCTCGGTTTTGAGGAGTGTGAAATTTGCTTTAGAGAAGTATTTCACTGTGGTTTTCTGGGCAGGGGGTGGGGTCAGGATGTGACTATCCAGTGAGATTAGTTTATGGTCTGATCTTACCAGTGAGGGATACACTTCTGGTCTGGAGCAAAGAGTCCCCATGTTGGTGATGATCAAGTCCAGTATGTTTTCCCCTCTTGTGGGAGTGGTAACAAGTTGTTCCATAGCATTTGAGTTTATAAATTCTAGGAACCTTTGGGCTAGGGTGTTGGAGCTAGAGTAATGCTCCCAGTCTATGTTTGGGTAGTTGAAGTCGCCCAATATAATGGTGTTTGGAGAGACCTTCATATTTTCCAGTGTTCTCAGGAAGGCTGAGTGGGGTTCCTGGGTTTGGGAGGGTGGTATGTAGCAGGCTATAAACTGGAAGGCAGTTTTACCCACTGTTAGTTGCACATGGATAGTCTCTGATGCTTCATGCTTTGCCACCAACCTGGAGGTGTGGGTATCTTTGATTAATATCGATACTCCCCCTCCTTTTGTGGTTCAGCTCAAGTTTTGGGGCCAAAAAGCATGGTATGAGATATAACCTGGTAGTGCTGGGGTGCTCTCGGGAGCCCTGAACCAGGTTTCTGTTACTGCACAGATATCGATGTTCTCCATGCTAAGGAGAGTTTCGAGTGCGTGCATCTTGAGGTTAAGACTTTTGGCGTTGAGTAGCATTACTCTTAGTTTCTTATCCCTTGTGATACCTATGGAAGTGGGTTTGTCTTTTGAGCCTTGCCTAAAAAAGGCACTATGGGGGTAGCAAGAGCCTTTGCCAATATCCGAAAGCCCAGGGGTGACAGGTGCAAGCCGTCCCTAGCGAAGCATCGTGGCTTGTCGAGCATATCATCCCAAGCTGACAGGCATTGGATCCCCTTTGAATGACACCAGTACTTAAGCCAATTGTTGAAATTGATCATCTTGTCTTCATATTGTGGCATCATTCTTGGTGAGGGTAAGATGCTACTCAAGGTCAGGGTCATACCGGCCTGGGCTACATGCTCAGAAAGCTCCTTTATGTCTCTTTTCATGTAGTCCAGGGAGGTACGTCTCAGGTCATTCACAACAGCATGGACAATGACTGAGTCATATTTGTACTTGCCTTGGAGTGACCTGAGTGCTTGTGTTATGTGGCAGATCCTAGCGCCAGACAGGCTGCTCACCATGACCCTCTCCTTGTTCAGCCTGGTGAGCGGGACATCAGTGTGCCTGACGATAGAATCACCTATTACAAGTGTATCAGGTGTGTTGTTTAGTCTTAAGGGCTGTGACTGTTCGGCACACTGGCTTTGTGAGATGTGTTGCACGTGTTTTGTTTTGGGGTAGCGGTTGCTTGGGTGTCTGCTTTGGAGGTCTCTGCTGCTTAGGCAGATCTTTATTTAGAGCCTCCGAGTATGTTTTTGTGTGATTATGTGTTTGGTTTGCTGTCATGGTAGGTCTATGTGAGACTGGAATTGTAGTGAGTGTGGTTTCCTTCTCCTCCCGACTGGTTATGCCAGTACTCAGTTGAGAGAGCTTAGCCTCCAGTTTGGCTATATGGTTGCATCTCTCACGTGTTGGAATTTGTTGGGAGGAGGAGAGGGTTGTCTGTGTACATGAGGCAGTTGTAACATTGCCTCAAGATTCCCAGATTCACCAGCTGGACTGGAGAGGAGCTTGACAACTGACCTTTGGACATGCTAGAATAATATTGGGAATTCCTTAATAATTGAAAACAAGGGCCAGTGGGGAGTGAGGGTGTAGTGCTTTTAATTTTTAGTGCTGACTTATATAATTGCTTTAGTGAGCAAGAGCCAGGTAACTTAAGTGCAATGTGTTACAGGCAACTTAAATGCAAAAACGACAAACAGTAACTTTCTTTCAAGTGAAACAAGGAAATAAGTACAGTAAGCAATGCAAATATCACTAGTGATCCACAGAAGCTGAGAAGCCGTATTAGGTGGAATTAGCGTTCCAGGGAAATAACAAGCAAACAAACAAGCATATAAACAAAGCTAGATTCAGCAGGCCTGGATCTAGTCTATGCTACAGCAAACAAGGTGTACCACTTTCAGTAAGATACAGTTCAAATATTCAGGCACTATAAACCTTTAACCAGAAATTCCCAGCTCAGAAGGGCAGAGTCCAGCCTCTTCTCCCACAAGAGTGCAGACCACGACCCTTCTTAATGTAAAATAACTGGCCTGAAGCACAAGTGCTTAAATCAGAACTAATACACTTTAAGAATAACAGACACTGGGCTCTCAATCAGCAGTTCCCAACTTAGAAGGATGAAAGCTACCTGTCCTGCCACCACAGTGCATGCCACAAACCTTCCTAATGTAAAACAACTGGTCTGAAGCCCAAGTGCTTAATTCAAAAGACTTTGAATGATAGCTACACTTTAATCAAGTTACTACCAAGCAGTAATAAATACAATTGAATACTTTAGAGAATGTCTGGATTAGTGCTCAAGTTACACAAACAAAGCTAGATCCAGCAGGCCCAAATCCAGTCTATGCCACAGCAAACAAGGTGCACCAACTTCAGTAAGAAGCAGTTCAGATATGCATGCACTATAAGCCTTTAACCAGAAATTCCCAGCTCAGAAGGGCAGAGTCCAGCCTCTCCTCCCACAAGAGTGCAGACAACGAACCCTCTTAATGTAAAATAACTGGCCTGAAAGCCCAAGTGCTTAAACCAGAATTAATACACTTTTAGAATAACAGACACTGAGCCCTCAATCAGCAGTTCCCAACCTAGAAGGATGTAAGGTACCTGTTCTGCCACTACAGTGCAGACCACAAACCCTCTCAGTGCAAAACAACTGGTCCGAAGCCCAAGTGTTTAAACCAAAAGGCTTAGAATGAGTTACACCAAGCAGCAATAAATACAATTGAGTACTTTTAAGATGATGCAAAACTAAAATAAAGTAGGTAGAAACACAAGTACAGTAAAAGCAGATGATTTTTTTTTCCGAACAAGTGCTGAGATCAAAGAAACAGATTTGAGTGCTGAAACTAGAAAACTGGCTAGTTATAAGAAAAAAAACTAAGCTAGAAGGCTTCCCTCCAACACAGAAGGGCTTGGGGGCTCAGAAGCCTACAAATAGTCTATACCACTTAACAGGAAAGGCAGGAAACAAGCTTAATTTTTTTTTCTGTTTCCCAGATGCTCTCTTTGTACACAGTAGGAGTGCCTGAAATCAGAATATGATCTCACTGCACTCTGAGTGAGCAAATGAGATGGGCCTAGAAGGAGTATCCAAACACAAATTTACAAGAGGGGCGGGAAGTTTCAAGGCCACTAAGATTAACACCAAAACAAAAACAGCGAGGGTGGGTGGGACTAACTGAAGAGCAGAGTCAAAACTTCCAGTTCAGTTAATATTCCTGCAACACAGTTAAAATCAATTTAAATACTGTATTTTATTGAAAAAAAAGGTGCAGATAAAGGTACTTAAATTCTCTTATACATCCAGTTGAATACAGCAAGTTCTTAGCCGGCCAAAGCTGAGGTTTTTAAGCAGAAAATATTTCACACTGTACCACTTAAATAGGCAAGGACAGGAAATCAAAGAATGTGGCTACCCACACCTGTAATTACTAGCAAATAACAAAATTCAGCAAACACTAACTTCCAGTTCAGTTAATATTCCTGCAACACAGTTAAAATCAATTTAAATACTGTATTTTTTTTGAAAAAAAGGCGCAGATAAAGGTACTTAAATTCTCTTATACGTCCAGTTGAATACAGCAAGTTCTTAGCCAGCCAAAGCTGAGGTTTTTAAGCAGAAAATATTTCACACTGTACCACTTAAATAGGCAAGGACAGGAAATCAAAGAATGTGGCTACCCCCACACCTGTAATTACTAGCAAATAACAAAATTCAGCAAACACTGACTAACTTCCAGTTCAGTTAATATTCCTGCAACACAGTTAAAATACATGCTTGTCTGTGATAAGTCCTTGTGCAGAATCTCTTTAGTTGGCAGTTGTGAGGAGAAACAAATAAGTCTATGTCCGGGCATCCCCATTTCCTTATGTTGAAGACTTGTGGATCCAATTTCCGTTCGTGAGGATCCATGAGGTTTCTGCTTAGTTTGTCTGCCAGAGTATTTATCTTTCCTGGCAGGAATTGTGCCTACAAATGTACTTGGTAAGTCAATGCTGTGTCCCACAAAGTCATGGCTAGTCTGCATAGGGGGTAAGAATGAGTGCCCTCACTGCTTATTTATATACCACATGACTGTGGTATTGTCTATCAGTAGTTGGCTTGGATGAAGTAGGTCCTTGACAGCTGTCAGGGCATTCTGAACAGCTAGCATCTCTTTTTGATTGATATGTAGATGCATTTGGTTGGCGGACCATGCGCCTTGAACACATCTTCCTGCCATGTGTGCCACCCAGGCATAATCTGATGCATCCGTTGTCAGTCTGCCTGGCTGGGGGTAAGGTGAATGGCTGTCCCTTGTTCTGGTGACAGGCCTTCGCCCATCATCAAAACTCCTGTTGCAGGTAGGGAATGAGAGTAATTATTGTTTCCAGGCTGTGGCAATGCTGAGTCCAAACACTTTTTAGGTACCATTGAGGTTTCCTCATATGCAATCTTGCATATGGAATTAGTAGAATGCAGGATACCATGAAGCCCAAAGCCTGCAGAATTTTTCTTGCAGATAACTGAGTCTTTGTTGCCAGTGTGAAGTAGGTAGTCAGTTGCCTTTGTTTGTCTGGCATGAGATAAGCCATCTGGGCAATTGTATTTACGCTTGCACCCAGGAATATCATCTCTTGAGAGGGTACTATTTTTGATTTTTGTTCATTGACTGTGTACCCTAAGCATGGTAGTAATCTTTTTACAGATGCTGTAGTAGAATGTCCTTGTTCTCTTCTTGAATGAGGCAGTCGTCCAAGTAAGGATATATTTGAATTCCTCTTTGTCTGCAGAATGCAATTACTGGTGTCAGGCACTTTGTGAAGACCCTGGGCACAGTAGATCAGCCAAAGGGCAGTATAGAGAATTGATAGTGCATTGAGCCAGTTTTGAATCTGAGGTATCTTCTGCATGTTTGCCTGATTGGGACATGCAGGTATGCCTCTTTTAGGTCTAAAGTCACAAGCCAAGCCTTCTTGCCCAGCATGGGCAAAAGCTGCTGTAAGGTCAACATTTTGAATTTTGGTATATCCAGATATGTGTTTAGAATAGATAAGTCCAGTATTGGTCTCCAGGCTTTGTCCTTTGTGGGCACCAAGAACAGTCTTGAATAAAATCTTTGTCCCTTTTCTTATTCTGGTACTTGTTGAATGGCCCTCATGTCCATGAGGGATGAGACTTGTTTTTGTGCCTCTGCACATTTTTTTGGTAGGTCTGGCCAACTGTTTGCCCTTGACAGAGTATGAAAGTGAAATTTGTAGCCCTGTGACACTATGTCTAAGACCCATTTGTCCTGGGTTATGTGCCAATTTTGAGAAAAAAGTGCTAGTTTTCCCCCAAAGGTGCTGACAGAAGATAAGTGCTTGGCGTAGGCAGGGGGAAAAAAGTCATTGGGACTGTTTCCTGTAAGGCTGTGATTTGTTTTCTCCACGTTTGGAGGTAGAAGCACCCCATTGTTTAGACCTGTATGAACCTTGGGGCTGGGATCTGCCTCTTGGGCATCTGTATCTGCCCCTTTGTGGTCTGTCTGTTCTTAGTAGGCCAGTGTCTGCTAAATCTTGGAGACTGTACCTGTAAGAAATCCTTGACTGTTTGCATAGATTTAGCTTTGTCCTCCATTTTCTTTAACACCAAACAAAGTATCATGCTGTAATGGAGCATCCAATAATTTTGTTTTAACATGATCTGGTATATTTTGTTCCTTTAACCAAGCATGCCTCCTAATGGCAGAACCCATGACAGCAGCCCTACAGGAGGCCTCCAAAGAATCAAAACCACATTGCAAAGTATTCTTTCCAACTTGCTCAGCTGCATGCAATAAATCCTGCATTTCTTTGTTTTCTGCACCTTCAGAGTTTATCAACATTTTCTGTTTAAGCAGTGACATAATATATTGCTGATATTTGAGCATATGAAATTGACAATTTAAAGCTCTTATAGCCAAGGTAGCAGAGGTGTAAATCTTCTTTCCCCATCTGTCTAATGCCCTAGAATCCCTTTTGGAGGGGGTAGGGTTTTTTGCAGTGGATGCTTTGACCCCTTTGGGACCCTGAGAAATAGTTTCTGGGTCAGCAGCAGGGTTCTTGAAAAGGAATTTATGAGAGAGTCAGGCACCCTGTAGTACCTGTCCGGCTTAACAGGAGCTGGAGGTAAGGAGTCAGGGGTCAAGCTGGACTCTGAAAATACATCTACAATGTCTAACACAGGCGGAATAGCTAGGGGCCTGTGTTGTGGGAGTAAAAGAAAGTCCCTGAGCCTTTTCTTAGAATCAGAAAAATCTTGGCTCTCCCAGTGGAAATGCTCCCTCTTGGTATGCAAGGTTTCCCCAAGAGAGTAATCCTCAGTAGGAAAGGCTGAAGGGATAGATTCATCAGCATCAGAATCCTCATAGGGAGGAACAGTACTCCTGATCAGAAGAGGAATCTGAAGAAATGGAAATCTGATCTGAAGATTCACATTCTGTCTCTTGCCTAGGCCTCTTATGGAAACCTGATCTGAAGATTCTGAAGATTCACATTCTGTCTCTTGCCTAGGCCTCTTATCGAGGAGGATGTGAACCCCTGATAAAAGTAATTAAATCTTTGGCCATTTTGAGCATCTGTTTTTTGGGCATGGAGGCCTGACCATGAGGCTGTTAAAGATGCTTTAGTCTTTGCCTTTGTAACTGGAGTGTACAATTAAGTCTGAAAACACCCTCAGAAGCCGATGCCTGCTCAGCGGCTCCGGACCCATCTGAAGAGAATAGTTTCCGAAGGTCCAATACCTTGAGCTTCCTACAGCCTAGGTGACTCCACATGGGAGTCTGTTGCGGCCTGCGGGTCCAAAGTAGTGGGCGTCAAAGGCTGCAAAAGCGCCTCACTGAGAGCCGGCGAACCGGCGACTGGCTTAGAAGAAGCCTCGTCATCAGTTTTAGACCTCGGATGCCTGTCTTTCTTTTTCTTTGCATTTTTTGTGAATTGAGGTAGTCGGTTGGATATCCGATGGCATCGTGTAATTAAATTTTCTGCCAAAATAGTGAAAAGCAAAATCATAGCGGCGCTTTATAGTGCACTGGTTAAATCTAGCACAAAATCGACGAGCAATGTCGTGGTCAGGGCCTAGGCAAGGAATACAGTAAGAGTGAAAATCCTTATGAGGTATTTGCTTCCCACAAGAAATACAAGTATTAACTTTTTCTGACATTGGTCTGGAGCAAGAAAAAAGTTTTTCCCAACGGGGTATTTAACTTTCAATGAAGACTTCGGATCTGAAATTCGAACACGAAAATCTCAGGAGTGGACAAACCGGCACTTGCGAACTGCTTCTACTTCGGGCACCGCGCGGCAAGAAAGACTAAAGAAAATGGCGTTGGCTGCTTCTTTTATACCCCTGGAGCACTGACGTCAGGGAAGAGGCGACAGCAACAGACGCCGGACCCAGACATTGGAATTCAGGCCGATGACGCTAGCCTGCCAGCAGGATAACCCAAGTGTAATGACTGCAACAGTGAAACACGAAGAACATCTGAAATATTTAGAGGTAAAAATATACCAATGACGGATACTGCGCTGATTAAATAAAGCACAAAACTGACAGCAAGGTACGTCGTAGTCAGGGCCTAGGCAAGGAATACAATACAAATGAAAATCTTTGAGGTATTTGCTTTCCACAAGTAACACAATTATTAACTTTTACTGACATCGGTAAGGAGCAAGAAAAAGTTTCCCCAATGGGGTACTTAGTTTTAAACTGAAGACTTCGGTTTTGAAACTCAAAAACGAAAATTTCAGGAGTCGACCGACTGGCACTTGCGAACAGCTTCTGCTTCGGGCACTGCACGGCAAGAAAGACTGATGTAATGGCGTCTGCTGCATGTTTTATACTCCTGACGACCTGACATCATGGAAAAAGGGACAGCAACCAACACAGGACCCAAAACTTTGTTAATCAGGCCGACTGAGGGCAACCTGCCTGCAGATTACCCAAATGTAACAACTGCAACAGTGAAACATGAAGAACATCTGATGACCTACCTGCTTAGTGGTAGCATCGTCGGAAGGCTTGGCCTTGTGTGGTCTGTCTATATCCTTATCTCTACGTTTTTTTCGGAATGTCCACAGATTGTTGGCTGGTTGACTGACACCATACCGGAATGCGAAGATGGAACACAAAAATAACTGTCTACCTACAAAGGGAACTCTACGGTGAATGGTTTTCGCATTAGACAGGGCACAGAAAAAGGCAGCTGGGGACGTCATGGTCTGGGCTTAAACAAGTGATGCAGTAAGAATGTAAGTCTTGGTGTGGGATCTGCTTTCCACAGGTGAAACAATTGTTAACTTTTTCGGACATCGGTTAGTGCAAGAAAAAAGGATCACCAACGGGGTACTTAGCTTTTAGACGTTTTCAGCTGAAATTCAACTTCTGGTAGCGACCGACCAGCACTCTTGTGAACTGCTTCTTCTATGGGCTCCACAGCAAGAAAGGCAGATGTCATGACATCGGCTGCCTTGCTTTATAGCACTAATGACCTGACGTCAGACTACAGACGATGGCAGTCGATGCAAAAAAAAATTGACTCTGGATTTGGGCTGACGGAAGGCTACCACAGCAGGGATAACACAAACATCAGTGTGCATCATTTTGAGTTCTCACAACCCAACATACACAACTACTTGAAAAAAGTTCAGAACTCAAGATCATTGTCAGGATGTACACTACTGAGATTTCTTCTGAGGAATTTCTTTAAGGCAGCAGTTCCAGTAACTCCCAATACCCATTATGTGGAAGGCTGAAGGATCCCGTATGGTTTGCTAGGCACTGGTGTCACCACATCTGACTCTTGGCAATAAAACCTTTGTATACTGAAGAATGATATGCTCAGCAGAGCTAGGTGGGCCAGAACAGAAAGCCTCTATAGCACTATTCTTCCAGGGAGACTAGGTCACTTAGCCATGACCCTGCTGATGCAATAACTCCAAAACCTTCTCAAATTTGGGACCACTGAGGATGATACAAAGGAAGCCTCCCCTACCAGACTGGTATCTGGAATGCAAGACTTTGCAGGATTGTCAAGGTACCTCCGCTTTTGCATCTCCTCTTTCTGGGAGCACATCACAAAACCCTGTCAGTGAGTAAGGAAAGAATATGAAATGAATACCTCCATCCTACACCTCTGGTGACTTTTTACTACACTAGGGACAATGATACCGCTAGAAGAGCATCCAGAAATGGGAGAAGTGTTGACTCTTGGGGGGGGGGGGGTTCTCTCAACACTGAAGGCTATTGCTGCATCTATGAACTCTCCATGATCAATGCCTAGGGTCTTGGCACTGAAGATGCTCATTATCAAAAAGGCCACAGAGCAAACAAGGTTGATGCTATCTTTCAGACCTCAAAACAGAGGTAGACGGATAGCAATGATGAATGCTTTGACAAGGAAAAGTCAAAGCAGTCATCACTGAAAGTCCCAGTGGACATCAAAGCTGTAGTTGGTGCTAAATTACTGCCACCAAAGATGTGGCCTCCAGACCTTTGGCACAGTCCGACACTGGAGGACACCAAAGAGGGAGGCAGTAATGGCGTCAAAGATAGCCAGACTCAGGGCAAAAGCAGAAGCTGGCAGAATATCTACTTGTGATAAAACTCCCAGTGTAAAGAAAGGGTCCAGGGAAGAATCAAAGATGAAGATGAAGGACATCTCAAAACAACAGCTCAATCTGTGCCTTAGTGGTCTCATTATCTTGCCCCAGTCTACATGGAAGGATGGAATGTGGAGACTTGGAGGAATATACTGGCACAGCTAAGGGAGATCTGTACTCCAAGTACTTTTAACTCTTTCTCAAAAGGAAAGCTGCTTCCTCACTTCGTATGAGGTGTATCCTCAACTGCCAAGGCTTCCAGTTTAGAGAAATGTAAGAAGGAAGGCTAAGTAGCACTCTTCCCTTGTCCAACACTTGCTTTAGAAGAAACCACCATACGTGGGTGGGGGTGGTACAGCAGGGAATAAGTATTTGTTTTCCCAGCCTTCGCTTTCTTGTTTTGTGCCCCAGTATATGGCAGAGGGATCATTTAGTCAATACTTCTGAGAATCAAGATATTTTCTTTCCTGTAAGGTTCTGCTGCCACATGTTGAGGGGGTGTTACAGAACTCATATTTGGTACAAAAAAAAAAAAAGAAACCCATGAAGCACTGATCTGGTATTTCAACCTGCAGCCTTAATCTACAGGACACAGTAAAAGATAAGGATGACTGCTCAGAATGTCGAATCCTGACCACAGCTAACTTAGAAAAAATAAAGTCCTCTTTCCAGAAAAATCAATCCAGATCTTTATTCGACGATGGATGAGCATTCTTATATCAGATTCCAAACTGAAAACTGAGCACAGCCTAAATACCATCTTTACAGGGTGAGGTTCCAGGTCTGCCCAAGTATGAAGCAGTACACAGTCTGTTACCTTGTAGTTATAGAATCTTATACATTTTGACATTTTTACCAGTGTTTGGTATTTCATTAACACTACATGAAAATCTACCACCTTACCACCACTTAAAAGGTGCAAATATTTTTTTTTAAAACAAAACAGGACAAAATTCAATCAGAAAGTAAACAATTCAGAAAAGCTTTATCCCTTAGGCCTTCACAGGTCCATCTCAAAAGTACACTGCAATGGCAAAAGGTCTCAGGTTTGCCTAATGGCATTCCCCAATGCAACAAAAAGATCTGAAGAGAACTCTCACCCAATCCCAACTTTCTGGTAAAAAGCCATCAAGTTCTGTTCGCATTTGAGTTTCTTACATTTCAATGTTTCAAATGATTTTTTTCTTACAACTACTTATCTGAATTTTGCCAAAGTTCTCAGTGTGCGCTTACTGGCCATTTCTACTTTAGACCAAAAGATCTGAACGGAATAATTTCAGTCCACTTGCTGGAAAAGAGCCACCAAGATCTGTAACATTTGTCTCTCGTCTGCTGCATTTTATTTTAGATTTCTGGGTTGGAATTATCTGCATACCTTCAGCAACATAAGATTTTTTGGTTCTCTGCACACTTTCAGCAGCATGAGCCCTATGAAAGGGGGCACAGCCCCCACAGTATATACATGCGTGTGTGTGTGTGTGTGTGTGTGTGTGTGTGTGTATATATATATATATATATATATATATATATATAAAACTATGTACTCACCATAACATGCCATGTGCGTTTTCCATCTCGCCTTCATTCTTAGCAGGTTGGGTTCAGAACTGATTCTCTGTTCTGACTCGGCCTTATACAAAGCTAGAGGTCTTCCACTAGCTCGTGGCTAAAACCCTATCCCATGACGCACTATGAGAGCTCCCCAGATCTTGTTTGCAGATATAGCTAAATAAAGGTTACTGAATATGTATTAGAGCAATGAAGAAGGTCAGAGGACATTAATAGTCAACTGCACCAGCTCAGTCTTCCAGGAGCAAAAGGTTGGGGGCAGGAGAGTTGGATGTAAGAATGAAGCTGAGATGAGCAACACACATGGAACATTATGGTGAGTACATTGTCCCATCTTGCCTTCATTCTTCGGTTGGACAGCATCCCTAGCACCATCCTTCTTAGGTGGCTCAAGGGAAAATATTCTTCACAACAGTGGACCCATTGGAGGTCCTGCTCCTGGAAGCCAAATCAACTTTGTAACGAGTGATAAAGGTACGAGGCCTTGCCCATACTGCTGCAGCACAAATGGTGTCAATAGGCAGTCTCGCCCAAAAAGCAGAATAGGTTGCAATGGCTCTTGTAAAACGATCTTTTACTTTATGGGAAAGTTCTTTGTTTAGAGATTGGTAAGTAAAGGTAATACAATCTGACAGCCACTTTGAAAGTGTGACTTGACACAGGAACACTCTTTTTTGAGTCTGAAAGTGATACAAATAATTGATCGGATTTTCTGAAATCTTTGTCCTAAGTAGAAACATAATTGTATGTACATCCTGCTGGCGCAGCAAATATTCTGCCATGGTTTGGGAAAAAACAGGTAGTTCTATGGATGATTCAGGTTAAATTCGGAGCGTACTTTGGGTAAAAAGGATGGCTTCATTTGTAGGAATGCTCCTTGTGGAAGAGCATGTCGGGGGCTTTATTGATAATGCTTGCAGTTCTGAAACTCTTCTAGCAGAAGTAAAAGCTAACAAAAGAATTGTTTTCCAAGTAAGATACTAGAGATCGCAGGATGACACAGGCTGGAAAGGGAGAAGGATCAAACTGATAAGACAATTCAAGTCCCATGACAGTGGAGGGACCTTAATAAGTGGTCTTAATAAAAGTACCTTTAAGAAAGGTGTTGCAAAATCTGTGGGACATCACATTATTCTAATAAATGAAAATTAGATATGGCAGCCAACTGGTCCCAAATAGCTGCCCCTTCATTAAATAGCTTTGCTAGGAATTCAAGAATAGAAGCTATTGGGACAGAGAAGGGATCAATGTGATTACTCAAGCCCCATGAAGAGAATCGTTTCCATTTGCTTCTATATAATCTTTTTGTTGAAGCCTTATGGGGCAAGATCAAAATAATGCTTTACAGACGTAGAAAGGTTAGGAAGCCTGGCTATGGTTAGAATCGGAGAAGCCAAGCTGTCGATTTGAGGTTTGAAGGAAGGGGAGGAGCATCACTGATGCATGAGTCAGGAGGTCTGGAACTGGGTCCAGAATCCACGGGTACTCCTGGAGATGAGGCCACAGGAAGGGGAAAGTACAGTTGTGTACCTACCATAAATGTAGATGTTCGAGTGTATTCACTGTTGCAGTCATTACACTTGGGTTTATCCTGCTGGCAGGCTACCCGCAGTCGGCCTGAATTTCAAAGTCCTGGTCCAGCGTCAGTTGCTGTCGCCTCTTCCCTGACGTCAGTGCGCCAGGGGTATAAAAGATGCAGCAGACACCATTTTCTTCAGTTTGTCTTGTCCCAGATGTCAGGTGCCCCCAAAAGGGTAGGCTGTAAATATTTTGAAAATAAAAAAGCATGCACATAACCTTCATCTACAAGGAAATACACCACACAGGTTGTATAGAATAGAGAGGTACAGATAAGTCCCAGCAAAGAAAAAAGGGGGATGGTGGAAGGGTAACCTGGACTGCAACAGTGAATACTTGAATATCTACATTTATGGTAGGTACACAACTGTACTATGTTCGTGTTTCACTGTTGCAGTCATTACACTTGGGTTGAATCCCAAAGCTGAGGTTGGGTGGCTTGGCCTAAATAGAGTTTGGAGTGGCTATGAGGCCCTGCAGAACTGCAGCGGCAAAGCCTGCTCTGGATTTAGTGTAGAGAGGTAAATGGCAGTGCTTTGTAAAAGTGTGCAATGAAGTCCAGGTTGCAGCCTCCAAAATGTCCTTGGTTGGTACTCCTCTGAGGAAGGCTGCTGCTCTGGTAGAATGTGGCCTAATGCTTTTGGGCACTGATTTGCCATGTTGTGAATAGCAGAAAAGTACAGTTTTGTACCTACCATAAATGTAGATGTTTGAGTGTTCACCCTGCTGCAGTCATCACACTTGGGTTATCCTGCCGTCAGGCAGTCCCGCAGTCGGCCTGAGTTCCAAAGTCTTGGTCCGGCGTCGGTTGCTGTTGCTTCTTCCCTAACGTCAGTGCGCCAGGGGTATATAGGAGACATCCAACGCCATTTTCTTCAGTTTTTCTTGCCCCAGATGTCAGGTGCCCCCAATAGGTAGGCTATATATATATATATATATATATATATATATATATATATATATATATAAAAATAAAAATACCTTCAGGCACAAGCAAATACACCACAGAGGTTGTATAGGATAGAGTGGTATAGATAAGTTCAGCTAGTTCAGAGGGGATGGAGGAGGGTAACCTGGACTGCAGCAAGGTGAACACTCGAACATCTACATTTATGGTAGGTACAAAACTGTACTATGTTCATCATGTTACCCTGCTGCAATCATCACACTTGGGTCGAATCCCAAAGCTAAGGATGGGTGGTGGAGTTAAACAGGGTTAGAAGAAGCTGGTAGGCCCTGCAAAAAGTTCAGTTTTGTACCTACCATAAATGTAGATGTTAGAATGTTCACCCTGCTGCAGTCATCACACTTGGGTTATCCTGTCATCAGGCGGTCCCGCAGTTGGCCAGATTTCCAAAGTCTTGGTCCGACGTCAGTTGCTGTCGCCTCATCCCTGACGTCAGTGCGCCAGGGGTACATATATTGCAACAGACGCCATTTTCTTCAGTTTTTCTTGCCCCAGATGTCAGGTGCCCCCAAAAAGGTGATCCAAATTAGTACCAAAAAGATGTGAACACTGTACAATCACTAAATCCCTTCAGCTATAAGCAAATACATCAGAAAGGTATAGCAAAGATTTAGCCAGTAGATCAGAGGAGTTGGAGGGAGGGTAACCTGGACTGCAGCAGGGTGAACACTCGAACATCTACATTTATGGTAGGTACAAAACTGTACTATGTTCATCGTGTTACCCTGCTGCAGTCATCACACTTAGGTTGAGTCCCAAAGCTAAGGAAGGGTGGAGGCATCAGAGAGGGTTAGTGGAGGCAATGAGGCCCTGCAGAACTGCAGTGGCGAAGCCTGCCCTGGATTTAGAATAAAGAGGTAAGTGATAGTGTTTGGTGAAGGTGTGTACAGAACTCCAAGTTGCAGCTTCTAAAATTTCCTTGGTAGGAACCCCCCTGAGAAAGGCAGTAGAGGTAGCTGTTGCCCTGGTAGAGTGGGATCTAATGGTAGGAGGAACTGGTTTCCCATGATGGGTATAGCAGAATCGTATGCAATGGCCTATCCATTTAGAAATGGTTTGCTTAGATATGGCCCTCCCTTGAGATGCTGTAGCATAGGAAACAAAGAGCTGGTCAGTTTTTCTGAAAGCCTTAGTTTTATCCAAGTAGTAACGAAGTTGCCTGTGAATGTCCAAGGAATGCAGGAGTCTCTCACCTTTGTTCTGTGGATTGGGGAAGAAAGTGGGTAGGTGGATGGTTTGATTTAAAGCTACACTGGAAACCACCTTAGGCATGAAGGAAGGGTTAGTTCGTAGAGAAACTCTGTCTTGGTGGAAAATGAGGAAAGGTTCCACTGCCATAAGTGCTTGTAATTCTGAGACTCTCCTAGCAGAAGTTATTGCCAGGAGCAGGGCAGTCTTCCAGGATAAGAACTGAAGGTCTGCAGAAAAGGCTGGTTCAAAGGGAGGTAGCGTTAGTTTTTCCAGAACAAAGTTGAGGTTCCAAGTTGGTGTAGGGACTCTTCTAGGTGGTCTAATGTTTTTTGCCCCTCTGAGGAACTGCCTTAGTAGAGGATTGGAAAATAAAGGTGGATTAATGTCGTAGTGAGCTGAAATAGCTGAAGCATGGATTTTAATAGAGGAGAAGGAAAGTCCTTTATGCAACATCTCAGTTAAATACTGCAGAATGTGAGGCATATGTGGCTGAGTTGTGTCTTGGCCTTTAGCTTGGTTCCAAGCACAAAACCTTTTCCATTTGTCCGAGTAAGCCTTCCTGGTGCTTGACCTCCTGGCCTCTAGAATAACATCCAGTACTGCTTGTGAAAGTGGGGCTGGCGGGATGTTTAATTGATTTGCCATGCAGCCAGGTTTAAGGTTTTGATCTGGCTGTGTAGAATCTGCTTGTCTTGCTGCGTGAGTAAATGAGGAATGCGGCAATATCCATGGTGGGCTGTGAGCCATATTCTTCAATAGCGGGTACCAATGCTGGCATGGCCAGTCTGGGGCTATGAGAATCAGTTGAGGTTTCTCCTTTTTGACCTTCAAAAGAACCTTTGTGAGAAGAGGTAATGGAGGAAAGGCATATGCTTGTCAGGTATTTCCAACTGAAGGAGATTGCATCCACTTTCCAAGCTTGATGGTGGAATGTCCTTGTACAAAATTTTGTTAGCTGGTAGTTTTGAGGACTGGCAAACAGGTCTATATTTGGTAGACCCCATCTTTGAGTTATCATTGTAAATATTTGTGGGTCTAGCTTCCACTCGTGGGGATCTTTGATGTTTCTGCTTAGGTCGTCTGCCAATGTGTTTTTCTGTCCTGGCAGGAACTGAGCCTGTAACTGGACTTGGTAGGCCAGAGCTGTGTTCCATAAGATTATTGCTTGCATGCAAAGAGGGTAGGAATGTGTGCCCCCTTGTTTATGTACCACATTACTGTGGTGTTGTCCGTCTTTATTGCAAGTTGTCCTGGCTGTAGTAGATCCTTGAAGGCTGTCAGAGCTTTCTGTACAGCTAGCATCTCTTTTTGGTTTATGTGCAGTTTTCTTTGTTCTGCAGTCCATAGGCCTTGAATGCATTGCCCTGCCATGTGTGCCCCCCAGGCATAGTCTGAAGCATCCGTGGTGATAGTTTGCCTGGGTGGGGCCAAGATGAAAGGCTGACCCTTGTTGAGGTGACATGCCTGTGCCCACCATAGAAATTCCTGTTGAAGGCAGGGAATGAGATATCACTGTGTCCAAGCTGTGGCTGTGTTGAGACCATGCGCTTTTTAGGTACCACCGTAATTTCCTCATATGCAGTTTTGCAAATGGTATTATCAGAATGCAAGATGCCATGAAGCTCAAAGCCTGCAGAATTTTTCTTTCAGTTAATTGGGTCTTTGTTGCCATTGTCTTGAAATATTGAGTCAGTTGTAATTGCTTGTCTGGTGTAAGATGAGCCTTCTGGGCCGTTGTGTCCAAGCTGGCACCCAGGAATGTCATTTTTGTGAGGGTACTAGTTTTGACTTCTTTTCGTTTACTGTGTACCCCAGACAATATAGTAGGTGTTTCACAAAAGCCAGATGTTGTAAGAAAATGTCCTTTCTTTCTGCTTGCATGAGGCAGTCGTCCAGACATGGATATATTTGAATTCCTCTGTCTGCAGTATGCGATTACTGGTGCCAGGCATTTTGTGAATACTCTGGGCGCAGTAGATAAGCCAAAGGGCAGTGCAGAGAATTGATAATGGGTTGAACCTGCAATGAAACGGAGGTATCTTCTGCAACTTTGTCTGATAGGGACATGCAGGTATGCCTCCTTGAGGTCCAACGTTACCAGCCATGCTTCCTTGCCCAACATGGGAAGTAGCTGCTGTAGTGTTAGCATCTTGAATTTGGGAACTTGCAAGGGTTTAGAATAGAAAGGTCCAGAATTGGTCTCCAAGCATTTTCTTTCCTGGGTACCAGGAAGAGTCTTGAGTAAAATCCTTGGCCTTGCTCTTGAGTTGGTACCCTTTGAATGGCTCTCATGGCCATGAGAGCTGTAATTTGTTTTTGAGCCTCTTCCCTTTGATTTTGTGGCAGGTTTGGCATTCCTCTTTTCGTTGGCAAGGTGTGAAAGTGGAATCTGTATCCTCGTAAAATTATGTCTAGGACCCATTTGTCCTTTGTGACCATGTGCCAGTTGTCTGAAAATAGTGCCAGTTTGCCCCCCAAGGGGGCTGACAAAAGAGCTTTGTTTGGCCAGCTGAGGTACAAGTCATTGAGTTTGCCTTCTGGTAGGTTGAGACCTGTCTTCTTCTCCCTTCTGGGTTGGAGTGCTCCATTGGCGAGGCTTATACTGAGCTTGTGGTTGTCCTCTGCCCCTTGGTCATCTGTATTTATCCCTCTGAGGCCTGTCAGTGGCTGGAAAGGACCAATTTTTTGTTGGCCAGTTTCTGCTGAAGCGAGGTGGTTGTACTTGTAGAAAATCTTTGACTGTCTGCATTGATTTCGCCTTATCTTCCATTTTCTTTAAAACTTCTTCTGCTTTAACACCAAAAAGAACATCCTGCTGTAAGGGAGCATCTAATAGTTTTGCTTTAACATGATCAGGCAGACTTTGTTCTTTTAACCAGGCATGCCTACGTATAACTGATCCAGTGACAGCTGCTCTGCAGGAGGCCTCTAAAGAATCAAACCCACATTGTAAGGTATGTTTGCCCACCTGCTCGGTGGCGTGCAACAAATCCTGTACTACTTTAAATTCGGATTGTTGAGGTAAGGTGTTTATATCTTTTGTTTTAACTGAGAGATCAGAAATTGCTGATACTTAAGCATATGGAATTGTCAGTTTAGTGCTCTCATAGCTAAAGTGGCTGAGGTGTAAACCTTTCTCCCCCCATCTGTTTAGTGCTCTAGAATCCCTTTCAGAAGGTACTGGATTTTTAGCCATGGAAGCCTTAGTCCCCTTGGGACCCTGGGAGATGGTCTCTGGGTCAGCTACTGGGCTTTTGTAAAGGAATTTGTGGGAATCAGGTACTCTGTAATATCTGTCAGGCTTGGCCGGGGCAGGAGGTAGAGAGTCAGGGTTGTAACTGGATTCTAAGTAGACATCATCCACAATGTCCAAAACAGGAGGGATGGCTAGAGGTCTGTGTTGGGGGAGTAACAGAAACTCCCTCAGCCTTTTCTTGGAATCAGAGTAATCCTGACCTTCCCAGTGAAAATGTTCCCTCATAGTGTGTAAAGTTTCCCCAAAAGAGTAATCTTCTGGAGGGGAAGCTGAGGGAATAGATTCCGCAGCATCAGAATCTTCGTAAGGAGAGAAGGAATAGTCTTGGTCCCCAGAGGAATCCGAAGAAATAGACAGTTGTTCAGAGGAAACAGATTCTTCCTCTTGTCTAGGCCTTTTGTCAGGAGGAGGCTGTGAACCCCTGATAAGAGAAATCAAATCTTCAGCCATTTTGAGCATCTGTTTCTTAGGCATAGGGCCTTGAACAGGTGACTGAAGTGAAGCCTTTTTTGATTTAGGAGGAGTCTTCGACCTGGAAAACGTTTTGACTGCAAGAGTAGTCGTTCTGAAAACACCTTCAGAAACCGATGGCATTTCAGAAGTACCGATGTCCTTGGAAGGTAAATCGTCGGTAGGGCCTGAAGTAAAAGGCTGTGTCGGCCTTGTACATTCCGACAAAAAATCTGTAGCGGTCTCAGGTTCCAGAACTGCAGTAGTCAGAGGCTGCATCAGAGCCTCACTGATAACTGGAGAACCGGAGACCGGATCAACCGAGGCCTCGGAATCTAGCTTAGGCCTGGGCTGTCGGTCCTTGTCCCTGCGTTTTTTGTGCACGGCGGTAGTTGGAAGCTCCGACGGCATGTTATAGTTAAATTTTCTACCAAAAGAGTGTGGTGTGAAATCAAATCGTCTTTTAATAGTATGCTTATTAAATCTAGCACAAAAATGACAAGAAGTGATGTCGTGATCAGGGCCTAGGCAAGGTATACAAAAAGAATGAAAATGGTACTTGCTTCCCACAAGAAATACAATTGTTAACTTTTTCTGACATCGGTCTGAGGCATGAAAAGTTTCCCCAACGGGGTACTTAGCTTTATAGAAGACTTCGGTCTGAAATTCGAATTCAAAAATCTCAGGAGTCGCCGACCGGCACTTGCGAACTGCTTCTGCTTCGGGCACCGTGCGGCAAGAAAGACTGGAGAAAATGGCGTCGGTTGCAATATATGTACCCCTGGCGCACTGACGTCAGGGATGAGGCGACAGCAACCGTCGGACCAAGACTTTGGAAATCCGGCCGACTGCAGGACTGCCTGGCGACAGGATAACCCAAGTGTGATGACTGTAGCAGGGTAACACGATGAACATCTGCAGTGGCAAAACCAGTTCTAGTCTTAGAATATAGAGGTAAGTGATCGTGTTTGGTGAAGGTGTGTACTGAACTCAAGTTGCAGCTTCCAGAATATCCTTGGTTGTCACTCCCCTGAGAAAGGCTGCTGATGTAGCTGTAGCCCTGGTGGAGTGGGACCTAATGTTAGCAGGTACTGGTTTCCCATGATGCGTGTAGCAGAAACATATGCAATGCCCTATCCATTTAGAAATGGTCTGTTTTGAGATAGCTTTTCCTTATGATCCTGCAGCATAGGCTACAAAGAGCTGGTCAGATTTTCTGAAAGCCTTAGTTTTATCCAAGTAGTAATGTAATTGCCTGTGAATGTCCAAAGAGTGCAGGAGTCTTTCTTCTTTGTTCTGGGGATTTGGGAAAAAGGTGGGAAAATGAATGGTTTGGTTTAGGGCCACACTGGATACCACCTTTGGCATAAAGGAAGGGTTAGTTCATAGAGAGACTGTCTTGATGAAAAATGAGGAAAGGCTCCACTGCCATTAGTGCCTGTAGCTCGGAGACTCTTCTTGCTGAGGTTATTGCTAGTAGCAGGGCAGTTTTCCATGAAAAATTTTAAATCAGCTGAAAAAGCTGGTTCAAAGGGCGGCAGTGTAAGCTTTTCCAGAACAAAGTTGAGATCCCAAGTAGGTGTTGGTGCCTCTCCTGGGTGGTCTTATGTTCTTAGCCCCTCTGAGGTACTGTCTTAGGAGTGGATGTGAGAATAAAGGAAGATCCGTGTTGTAATGAGCTGAAATTGCTGAGGCGTGGATCTTAATAGATGAAAAGGAAAGTCCTTTGTGCAACATTCTCAGTTAAATATTGTAGAAACTGAGGAATGTTTGGATCAAGGGGATTTTGGCCTTTAACCTGGTTCTAGGCGCAAAATCTTTTCCATTTGTCTGAATAGGTTTTCCTGGTGCTGGGCCTCCTGGCCTCCAGAATGACATCCATAACATCTTTGGATAGAGGTGTTGGCTGGTTGTTTAGGTAATTTGCCATGCAGCCAGGTTTAAAGTCTTGAGCTGACTGTGTAGAATCCGATTGTCTCACTGGGTGAGCAGGTGCGGAATTCGTGGTAAAATCCATGGTGGGTCGTAGGCCATGTTCCTTAGAATTGGATACCAATGCTGGTGTGGGCAGTCTGGTCCAATGAGTATCATTTGTGGCCTCTCTAATCTGACTTTCAGCAGTACCTTTGCTAGAAGAGGCAGTGGAGGAAAGGCATACACTGTTAATGTTTTCCAACTGAATGAGAGGGCGTCCACTTTCCAAGCTTGTGGATGGAATGTCCTTGTGCAAAATTTTTGAAGTTGGTAGTTTTGGGGGCTGGCAAACAGATGTCTGGGCGTCCCCATTTTTGAGCTATCATTGCAAATACTTGTGGATCTAGTTTCCACTCGTGTGGATCCATGATGTATCTGCTTAGGTTGTCTGCCAATGTGTTTTTCTTTCCTGGCAGAAATTGTGCTTGTAATTGAACCTGGTAAGACAGTGCCGTGTTCCACAAGGTCATTGCTTGCCTGCAAAGAGGGTAGGAATGTGTGCCCCCTTGCTTATGTACCACATTACTGTGGTATTGTCCGTCTTTATTATTAGTTGTCCTGGGTGTAAGAGGTCCTTGAAAGCTGTTAGGGCATTCTGTACTGCTAGCATTTCTTTTTGATTGATATGCAGATGCCTTTGATCTGTAGTCCATTTGCCCTGAATGCACTGTCCTGCCATGTGTGCTTCCCAGGCATAGTCCGATGCATTTGCTGTCAGTTTGCCTGGCTGTGGGTAAGGTGAAAGGCTGACCCTTGTTGAGGTGACATGCCTGTGCCCACCATAGAAACTCCTGTTGAAGGCAGGGAATGAGTGGTATCATTGTTTCCAAGCTGTGGCTGTGCTGAGTCCATACACTTTTCAGGTACCATTGTAATTTCCTCATATGCAGTTTTGCAAATGGTATTAGTAGCATGCAAGATGCCATGAATCCCAAGGCCTACAGAATTTTTCTTGCAGGGAGTTGCATCTTTGTTGCCATTATTTTGAAATATTGAGTCAGCTGTTGTTGCTTGTCTGGCATATGATAAGCCATCTGGGCCATTGTATTCAAGCTGGCACCCAGGAATATTATGTTTTGTGAGGGCACTAGTTTTGATTTCTTTTCGTTTACTGTGTACCCTAGGCAACTTAGGTGTTTGACAAATGCCAGATGCTTTAAAAGAATGTCCTTGCTTTCTGCTTGAATAAGGCAGTCGTCCAGGTATGGGTATATTTGAATTCCTCTTTGTCTGCAGTATGCAATTACTGGTGCCAGGCATTTTGTGAAGACCCTGGGCGCAGTAGATAAGCCAAAGGGTAGTGCAGAGAATTGATAATGCGTTGAACCTGCAATGAAGTGGAGGTATCTTCTGCAATTTTGTCTGATAGGGACATGCAGGTATGCCTCCTTGAGGTCCAGCGTTACCAGCCAAGCATTCTTGCCCAGCATGGGAAGAAGCTGCTGCAGTGTTAGCATCTTGAATTTTGGTACTTGCAGATAGGTGTTCAGAATTGAAAGATCCAGAATGGGTCTCCATGCTTTGTCTTTTCTTGAGACTAGAAAGAGTCGTGTGTAAAATCCTTGTCCTTGCTCCTGTGTAAATACCTGTTGAATGGCTCTCATGTTCATGAGACCTGTAATTTGTTTTTGTGCCTCTGCCCATTGATTTGGTGGCAGGTTTGGCATTCCTTTTATCCTTGGCAAGGTATGAAAGTGGAATCTGTATCCTTGTGAGACCATGTTTAGGACCCATTTGTCTTTTGTGATGATGTGCCAGTTGTCTGCAAAAAATGGTAATTTTCCTCCCAAGGGAGTTGCCAGGAGAGATTTGCTTGGTAGTTTGAGAATTGAGTCATTGTGTTTGTCTTCTGCTAGCTTGGGGCCTGTCTTCTCCTCCTTTCTGGTAGCAGTACCCCATTAGCGAGGTTTGTAAGGGCCTTGTGACTGACCTCTGCCCCTTGGTCGTCTGTATTTGCCCCTCTGTGATCTGTCAGAAGCTGGTAAGGACCAGTTTTTGGTTGGCCAATTTCTGCTGAAACGAGGGGGTTGTACCTGTAAAAAAAAATCCTTGACCGTCTGCATAGACTTTGCCTTATCCTCCATTTTCTTTAAAACCTCTTCTGCTTTGACACCAAATAATACATCCTGCTGTAAAGGTGCATCCAATAATTTTGCTTTAACATGATCAGGTAGGGTTTGTTCTTTTAACCAAGCAGGTCTATGTACGACAGACCCAGTAACAGCTGCTCTACAGGAAGCTTACAATTAATCAAATCCACATTGTAAAGTATGTTTGCCCACCTGTTCAGCTGCATGCAACAGATCCTGCATTTCCTTGAATTCAGACTGTTCAGTATGTGTGCTCATTTTTTGTTTTAATTGAGTCATTAGGAATTGCTGATATTTCAGCATGTGAAACTGACAATTTAATGCTCTTATAGCCAGAGTTGCTGAGGTGTATATTTTCTTTCCCCATCTATCTAGGGCTCTGGAATCCCTTTCAGAGGGCACAGGATTTTTAGCCATAGAAGCTTTAGCCCCCTTGGGACCCTGGGAAATAGTTTCTGGGTCAGCCACAGGGCTTTTATAAAGGAATTTGTGCGAGTCAGAGCAGGAGGTAGAGAGTCTGGCTTTAGACTAGACTCCAAATAAACATCATCCACAATATCTAAAACTGGAGGGATAGCAAGTGGTCTGTGCTGGGGTAGTAAAAGGAACTCTCGGAGTCTTTTCTTAGAATCAGAGTAGTCCTGGTCTTCCCAGTGGAAATGTTCCCTCATGGTATGTAAAGTTTCCCCAAAGGAGTAGTCTTCAGGGGGAGATGCTGAGGTAATAGAGTCTTCAGCATCAGAGTATTCATAAGGGGGAAAAAGTGTAATCTTGTTCCTCAGAAGAATCTGAGGAAATTGAAACTGGTCAGAGGAAGCATAATCCTCCTCTTGTCTTGGTCTTTTATCTGGAGGGGGATGGGAACCCCTGATTAGGGTAATCAAATCTTCAGCCATCTTAAGCAACTGTTTCTTAGGCATGGGGCCTTGAACTGTAGACTGATGTACAGTCTTTTTTGGTTTTAAAGGAGTTTTAAGCTTAGCATAAGATTTAATGGTGAGTGTAGTCTGTCTGAAGACACCTTCTGCAACCGAATGTGTTTCCACTGCACCGGGGTCGTCTCCTACTCCGGTGTCGAAAGGGCCTAAAGAAGATGGCTGCGTCGGCCTAGTAGACTCCGCTTGAGAATCCAGCTGTCTGGGGTTCCAATTCTGCGGTCGTCAGGGACTGCGTAGGCGCCTCACTGAAAACCGGAGAGCCGGCAACAGGCCCAGTAGAGGCCTCGGAGTCTGGCTTGTTCCTAGGCTGCCTGTCCTTATCCTTGCATTTTTTATGCATGCCAGTCATCGGCTGCTCCGTCGGCATGATATAATTAAATTTCCTACCAAAGTAATGTCGTGCAAAGTCAAAACGGCGTTTGATAGTTCGTTTATTAAACCTAGCACAAAACAGAACCAGTGACATCGTGGTCTGGGCCTAGGCAAGGAATACAATAAGAATGGAAGTCCTTATGAGGTATTTGCTTCCCACAAGAAATGCAATTGTTAACTTTCTGACATTGGACTGAGGCAAGAAAAGGTTCCCCAATGGGGTACTTAGCTTTATTGAAGACTTCGGACTGAAATTCGAATCGAAAATCTCAGGTGTTGGCCAACCGGCACTTGCGAACTGCTTCTGCTTCGGGCACCACGCAGCAAGAAAGACTGAAGAAAATGGCGTCAGATGCCTCATACACCCCCTGGCACACTGACGTCAGGGAAGAAGTGACAGCAACCGACGCCGGACCAAGACTTTGGAACTCAGGCCAACTGTGGGACTGCCTGATGGCAGGATAATCCAAGTGCGATGACTGCAGCAGGATAACACGAACATCGAATGCAGTGGCCTATCCATTTTGAAATAGTCTGCTTTGAAATGGCTTTTCCTGATCCTGCAGCATATGCCACTAAGAGTTGCTCAGTCTTTCTGAAGGCTTTAGTTTTGTCCAAGTAAAAGTGTAGCTGTCTGTGTATGTCCAAAGAATGCAGAAGTTTCTCCCCCTTATTCTGTAGGTTTGGATAAAAGGTAGGCAAATGTATGTTTTGGTTAAGAGCAACACTGGACACTACCTTAGGCATAAATGTCTGGTTTGTCCTTAGAGAAACCCTGTCCTGATGGAAAGTAATAAAAGGTTCCACAGCCACTAGTGCCTGTAACAGAGACTCTTCTTGCTGAAGTTACTGCTAGGAGAAGAGCTGTTTTCCATAAGTATTTTATCTCTGCTGTATTGGCTGGCTCAAAAGGAGGCAGTGCGAGTTTTTCCAAGACAAAATTGAGGTCCCATGCAGGTATTGGAGCTCTCCTTGGAGGTCTTACGTTTTTGGCCCCTCTGAGAAACTGTCTTAACAGTGGATGTGAAAAAATAGATGGGTCCGTATTGTAATGTGCTGAAATGGCAGAGGCGTGAATCTTAATTGATGAGAAGGATAGGCCTTTGTCCAGCATCTCAGTTAGGTATTGCAAAATCTGAGGAATATTTGGTACAAGCGTGTCAATTCCCTGTGCTTGGTTCCAAGCACAGAATCTCTTCCATTTTTCTGCATAAGATTTTATGGTGTTGGGCCTCCTGGCCTCCAAAATAACATCCATAACTGCTTTAGAGAAAGGTGTTTTCTGAATGATTACATTATCTGCCATGCAGCCAGATTTAGGGTTCTGAGTTGGCTGTGTAGGATCTGATTGTTCTGTTGGGTCAGCAAACGAGGTATTTAGAGGCAATGTCCAGGCTGGGCCTTGAGACAAGCTCTTTTGGATTGGGTAACAGTGCTGGCGTGGCCAGTCTGGGGCAATCAGTATCATTTTTGGCTTCTCTTGTCTGACCTTTACGAGTACCCTGGATAGGAGAGGCAGAGGAGGGAAGGCATATACTGTAAGGGCTTTCCAGCTGAATGAAAGGGTGCCCATGTTCCATGCTTGCTTGTGATAAGTCCGAGTGCAGAACCTCTGTAGCTGGCAGTTGTGAGGGGAGGCGAATAGATCTATGTCTGAGCATCCCCATTTCCCTGTTATGTTAAAGATTTGTGGATCTAGTTTCCACCCGTGAGGATCCATGAGGTTTCTGCTTAATTCGTCTGCCAAAGTATTTGCCTTTCCTGGCAGGAATTGTGCTTGCAGATGTACTTCATAAGTCAATGCTGTGTTCCACAAAGTCATGGCTTGTCTGCAGAAGGGGTAGGAATGTGTGCCCCCTTTGCTTATGTACCACATGACTGTACTATTGTCAGTCTTTATCAGCAGTTGTCCTGGATGAAGTAGGTCCTTGAAGGCTGTCGGGGCATTTTGTACAGCTAGCATCCCTTTTTGGTTGATATGAAGATGCATTTGGTTTGTGGGCCATGTGCCCTGAATACATTTTCCTGCCATGTGCGCCCCCCCAGGCATAATCTGATGCATCTGTTGTTAGTGTCTGCCTGGCAGTGGGTAAGGTGAATGGCTGTCCCTTGTTGTGGTGACAGGCCTGTGCCCACCACTGAAATTTCTGCTGCAGGCAGGGAAGAGTAATTAATGTTTCCAGGCTGTGGCAATGTTGAGTCCAAACACTTTTTAGGTACCATTGTAGTTTCCTCATATGCAGTCTTGCATATGGAATTAGGAGAATGCAGGATGCCATGTAGCCCAGAGCCTACAGAATTTTTCTTGCAGATAACTAGGTCTTTGTTGCCATGTTTTTGAAGTAAGAAGTCAGCTGCCTTTGTCTGGCATGAGATAAGGCATCTGGGCAGTTGTATTTAAGCTTGCAACCAGGAATATTATCTCAAGAGGGTACTAGTTTTGATTTATTTTCATTTACTGTGTACCCTAGGCAAATTAGTAATCTTTTTACAAACGCTGTAGTAGAATATCTTTGGTCTTTGCTTGAATAAGGCAGTCGTCCAAGTAGGGATATATTTGAATTCCTCTGTCTGCAAAATGGAGTTACTGGTGCCAGGCATTTTGTGAAGACCCTGGGTGCAGTAGATAAGCCAAGGGGCAGTGCAGAGAATTGCTAGTGCATTGATCCAGCTATGAATCTGAGGTATCTTCTGCAAGATTGCCTGATTGGGACATGCAGGTATGCCTCTGAGGTCCAAAGTGACAAGCAAAGCCTTCTTGTCCAGCATGGGCAGAAGCTGCTGTAGTCAACATTTTGAATTTTGGGACGTCCAGAAAGGTATTTAGAATAGACAGGTCCAGAACTGGTCTCCAGGCTTTGTCCTTTCTTGGTACTAAGAAAAGTCTTGAGTAAAATCCTTGTCCCTGCTCTTGTTGTGGCACTGGCTGAATAGCCCCCATGTCCATGAGATGAACTTGTTTTTGTGCCTCTGCTCATTGACTGTATGGCAGGTCTGGCATACCTTTTGCCTTTGGAAGGGTGTGAAAGTGGAACCTTTAGCCCTGAGAGACTATATTTAAGACCCATTTGTCCTGGGTGATCTTGTGCCAGTTTTGTGAAAAAAGTGCTAGCTTTCCCCCTAGGGGTGCTGCCAAAAAATAAGTGCTTGGCATTGGCAGAGGGAAGTCATTGGGACTGTTTTCTATAAGGCTGTGATTTATCTTCTCTGCTTTTGGAGGTAGAAGCACCCCATTGTTTGGGCATGTATGAGCCCTGGGGCTGTTGCCTGCCTCCAGGGTGTCTGAATCTGCCTCTTTGTGGTCTGACACTGGAAAGGACCAATTCTTTGAGGGCCAGTTCCTGCTAAATCTGGGTGGCTGCATCTGTAAGAAATCCTTTACTGTCTGCATACATTTAGCCTTATCCTCCATTTTCTTCAACATCTCTTCTGCCTTAACACCAAAGTATCATGCTGCAATGGAGCATCCAATAATTTTGCTTTAACATGATCAGGCAGATTCTGTTCTTTTAACCAAGCATGCCTTCTAATAACAGAACCTGTAACAGCGGCCCTGCGCGAGACCTCCAGTGAATCATAGCCACATTGCAAAGTATGTTTTCCCACTTGTTCAGCTGCATGCAATAAATCCTGCAACTCTTTGTTCAGAACATTCAGAATTTAACATTTTTTGTTTTAACAAAGACATTAAGTATTGCTGATATTTGAGCATATGAAATTGACAATTTAAAGCCCTTACAGCCAAGGTAGCAGAAGTGTAAACTTTTTTCCCCCATCTGTCCAAAGCCCTAGAATCTCTATCAGAGGGGACAGGGTTTTTAGCAGAAGCAGCCTTGATCTCTTTGGGACCCTGTGAGATAATTTCTGGGTCAGCAGCAGGGTTTTTGTAAAGAAATGTATGGGAGTCTGGAACCCTGTAGTATCTGCCCGGCTTAACAGGAGCAGGAGGTGGAGAGTCTGGAGACAGGCCGGACTCTGAAAATATGTCTAGAACAGGGGGAATTGCAAGAGGTCTGTGCTGAGGAAGTAAAAGAAAGTCTCCAAGTCTTTTCTTAGAATTGGAATAATCTTTGCTCTCCCAGTGGAAATGCTCCCTCATGGTATGCGGGGTTTCCCCAAATGAATAGTCCTCAGGAGGAGAAGCTGAAGGAATAGAATTCTTCAGCATCAGAATCCTCATAAGGAGGAATAGAATATCCCTGTTCAGAAGAGGAATCCTGATCAGAGGAATCATATTCAGTGTCTTGCCTAGGCCTCTTATCAGGAGGGGGATGGGAACCCCTGATCAAAGTAATTAGGTCTTCGGCCATTTTGAGCATCTGTTTCTTAGGCATAGAAGTCTGTCCTGGAGAATGCTGTACTGGTTTCCTTGTCTTTAAAACTGTTTTAGACTTTTTCTTGGATGCTGAAGTAGGCTTTATATAAAGTTGTGTAGGTCTAAAGACACCCTCAGAAGCAGATGCCTGCTCAGCGGCTCCAGATCCATCTGAGGGATTAATTTCTTAAGGGCCAATACCTTGAGTATCCCAGAGGCCTAGCTGTCTCCATGTGGGAGTCGGAGGCGGCCTGTGGCTCTGAGGTAGCGGGAATCAGGGGCTGCGAAAGTGCCTCACTGAGCACCGGCCAACTGGCCTAGAAGAGGCTAAGTCGGTTTTGGACCTCGGATGCTTGTCCTTGTCTTTATCCTTGCGTTTTTTATGAATTCCAGTCGGCTGTTGTTCCGACAGCATTATATAGTTAAACCTTCTGCCAAAATAATGGAAAGCAAAATCGTACCAACGCTTAATACTGCGTTGGTTAAATCTAGCACAAAACCAACAACTAGCAATGTCGTGGTCAGGGCCTAGGCAAGGAATACTGTAAGAATGAAAATCCTTATGAGGTATTTGCTTCCCACAAGAAATACAATTGTTAACTTTTTCTGACATCGGTCTGGAGCAAGAAAAAAGTTTCCCCAATGGGGTACTTAGCTTTAATGAAAACTTCGGTTCTGAAATTCGATTTTGAAAATCTCAGGAGTCGGCCAACTGGCACTTGTGAACTGCTTTTGCTTCGGGCACCGCGCGGCAAGAAATACAATAGAAAATGGCGTCGGCTGCATCTTTTATACCCCTGGCACACTGACGTCAGGGAAGAGGTGACAGCAACAGACACCGGGACCAGGAATTCAGGCCGACTGAGGGTAGCCTGCCAGCAGGATAACCCAAGTGTAATGACTGCCACAGTGAAGCACGATGAACATCCAGATGTGACAAGGCCAGTACGGGGCGAGAGGTATTAAGTTCCTTCCCAAGTGACTGGCTTTCTGAAGAACTTTGGGTATCAGAGGAAAGGAGTAGAGGAGACGCGAGGGCCAATCGTGAACAAGTCCATCCCTTGGTGACTCCCCAGGAGGGGGATCAGGGCAAAGCAGCTACTGCATTTGGTATTCATGGGCATTGCAAAAAGGTTGCAGCAAGGCTGGCCCAATTTGCAGAAAATCTTTCCCGCCACTTCCTGTTTTAGGGACCACTCATAAGGCATCAGAATTACTCTGCTGAGTTTGTCTGCAATCACGTTGGATTTCCCTGGGTTGTGCATTATCAGAAAGCATTGGGAGGAGGTTGCCCAGTGCCATACTCTCAGGGTCTCCCAACAAAGGGAATAAGATCCGGTTCCTCCTCGTTTATGTACCATGCAACTGACATGTCCGCCTGTATTGCAATAGCTCCTAGTGGGAGAGAGTCCTGGAATGCTTGCAATGCTAAACGCACTGCTCTCATCTCTAGGATGGTGATGTGCAAAGGGGCCTTGTAGTCCTGCCAAATGCCTTGAACAGTCTTTTCCAGATAATGCCCCCCCACCCTATCTAGGAAGCATCCGTGGTCAGTGTGGCTAATGGCTGGGGAGGAAGAAAGGGACAACCTAATGTCACGAGTGGAGTAATGCCACGAACAAAGGTCTTTCCTGCAGGATTCAGTTATCAAAATTTGGTGGTACGAGTAGTTCCTGCATGGACCACTGAGTGAATAGTAGCCACTGTAATATTCTCATATGCAGACGTACTAAGCTGGAATCAGGGTTATTGCAGCTGCCAAGTTTCCCAATACTCCGAGGACTGACATAGGACTTGAACCCTTTCGGAGGGAAGTTTTGCATCATGTTTGTTGCATCTAGATCTGCTCCTATAAAAATGTTACACTGAGATAGCAACAAGGCAGACTTTTTGTAGTTTGTGATTCCTAGGTGTGAGCAGGGATGTAAAGTGGTGTCCCTTGCTTTGTATAGTAGATGCTTGGTGGTGGCTGTTAGGAGCCAGTTGTCTAGGTACGGAAACACTTGGAATACTAAGCATCTCAAGTGAGTCGCTAGTACTGCCATACACAAACACTCTGAATGTTCTAGTGAGGCCAAAGGCCAGAGCTCAGAACTGGTAGTGACTGACTCCTAGCCAGGAAGTGCAAATGACTCCTGGATCGCCTGTCAATTTTTATATGGTAGTACGCATCCAGAGGTCTGTACAGCATATCCAATCATATCATCCCAGAAAAGGGAGTATTGACTACAGTGTTACCATCTAGAACTTTGACTTTCTCACGGATTTGTTTAACTTGAGATCCAGGATGGGTCTCCAGTCCCCCATTTTCTTTGTAATTAAAAAGAACCTTGAGTAAGTTTCAGATCCTATTTGGTCTGCGGGGACTGCATGGATGGCTCATTTAGCAACCTTTGTACTTCGAGTTGCCTGATCCCTTTGACTGGGTGGAACATTGGGAGTTTTTGTTTGGGACAGGGTAGGAAAAGGGTATGGAGTAACTCTGGATACGATACTTTGTACCCACTTGTCTTTTATTATCGTTAGCCAGGCTTTTGGGTACAAAGATCAGCAGCCCCCGACTGCCTCCAGAGACGGACAGGCGGGCTTTCTTTCAGGAGCACTGAAAGGGCTTACCAAGGAAGGATTCCCTGTCTCCCTGGTTTTCCGGATCCCCTCTACCGCATGGTCGGCATCTTGCATTAGCACTTCCCCCTCTGCCACTGGGGGAGAATCACCACGTGTGTCCTGGAAAGCTCTCTGGGATTTTCAAAACCAAATTTTCCCCTCCTTTCTGAACCTTTGGCTAAGGTCTGTTAGGTAGGGAAAAACAGACTCCAACAGCAGACAGGCCTGAACGAAGATGAACCATCAAAAGAGGCATTTACAAAAGAAGATTTAAAGGGTTCCACAAGGTCACACAAGCACATCCAGAAATGTCTCCTTGGGGAAATTCCTGAACCTGCTGCCGTGTTAGCTCCATCTGCTGCATAAAAATGAGCCTCATGGAGGAGTTGATCACAGAGGTTACGGTGGAGAGCTGAGAGGAAGCCTCGTCTGATACCACTTCAGCTACTGAACCTTGGAGGTCATCTCCTAGCTCTTTCAGGAAAGCTCTCTGAAGCCTAGTAAAGTGAATTAGATAATTCAGCGATTTGAGTGCAAAATTCACTTAGGAGATGATGTGCTTTCCATATCTGTCCATTGTATGAGACTCTTTGTTCAGCAGATGGACAGAAGAGGATGTCTCTGAAAGTTCCTTTTTGGTAGCTGCTGCCACCACCATGGCATCTACTGGGACTCACTTGGTAAGAAATTCCTTGTCTGAAGGTGATGTGATGAATTTGTTTGGCCTCTGAAGAAGAGGTTCCACCGAGTCTAGAGACTCCCTCGGATTTTGGCAAATTAATTTTATCAGCTCAAAGGGCAGACACACCCAAGTGGCAGAAGGGTGAGACCCAAAAGCCTTCAGGTATACAGACTCCTCCTCAGAAAGGTAGATGGGCTTCCAGCCACATCTCTGTTTTAGTATTTCCAGGATGGCTGTGAAGGAGACATCCTCAGAGGGCGACCATGGAGACCCTTCTGAATCGAGGTCTGTATCTGAAGTGGACTCCTCTGGGGAGTCCAGATGCTTTCTCTTACATAGTCTTTTCTGAGGGACCTCTTCAGAAGGGCATTCTGGAGAGGTTTTGGAAAAGAGGGGGCACCCAATGGGATATATCCTGAGGTCTAGGGTCTCTGCATCTCTGTGGATGCAGCGATACAGAGACAGATACTGGTGCCTTTGGGGGAAGAATGTCCTGACCAGAGAGTGGACCTGTCTGTGGAGACAGATCTCTCCATTACCTTGAAAGCCCCTTGATCCAGGTCAGAGGAGACTCCCACCTCCAAAGAACCAAAGAGAATCCCTGGAACCAAAGGGGCTGGCTTTGAGGCTGAGGCAGGAGCCGAGCTCACACGAGCTGAATGCCCCAAGAGACAAGCTTGGATCAGACAACTGTCTGATCAGTGTCCTCCCTGGACCCAACTGAAGAGTGTTGGCTCCTAGACTCTTGAGTTTGGATGGAACAGAGGATGCCAGAGCAGTAGGCAGACCCGAAGATCATGTGATAGGCCTCTGCTTCAAAAGTTCCACTATGATGAGCTCTGGACATTCTGGCACAGAGGTCAGAGATTGGATTGTAGAAGGAACAGACAGTGGCAGGGTAGGTTTGGTTGGTTTGAAGCCCTCTGGGTTGGATCCGACAAGAGTTTGGTGAGCAGCAGTGTCCTCAAAAGCCTCTGCACCATGTAATCCACATCACTGGACAGGCTCCTGGAGGATTGAGTGGAGGGAGCAGGAGATCTGAAAGACTGTAATAAAGGAGACCTTTAAGTGGGAGATATTGGTTCCAATTCAGGGGACAGATTCCACAAATGAAACTCCAATGGCACTGACATGGAAGGTGCAGAGGTAGAAAGCTTCTTGGGCCGGACAGCTTTCGGGTCCGACGAAGAAACTTTAGGTAACTTTTTTGATGGCTCCAACTGAAAGCTCTAAGAGGAGGATGTTTTCCCTGACTTGTCCGATTTTGAAGGGGACCGGCTGGACTTTGAAGGACCGTAACCTTCAATTGCTTCTGAAAAAGGCGTCTTCAACAAGCCTCTCAGAATGAGCTTGTTCTTTCTCTCAACCACCCTGTGACTAAAGCGACATTGCACAGGACTCCTGAAGGTGAACTGCTCTAAGGCAGTAGACATAAATGGTATGTACATAAGTTATGGACATTTTTTGGCTGCACTTTACACATTTTTTTTAAACCTAGAGGGTTTAGTTTCCTTAGAATCTTTGGAAGACATGACTAACAGCAATAACAGGAAAAACAGCCAACTATTGGGAAAACCAAAGAAAAATCTAAGTATACAAAAACCACTAATTTTAAACTTTTTGTTTTATAAAAAGTACAACAGCAATCAACCAAAACACATAGAAAAGGCCCTCTAACTAAAAGGTGCAGAGGAAGCTCTCTAACTTAAATGAGCTAGCCCTGCATATTTAGTGAGGAAAAACAAGGGGAAAATCAAAGGGAAAAGCCCTCTAATTTAAACGGGCTAAGGCAGACCTGTAACTTAAACGAACTAGCCTATACTTACAGGAAAGAAAAACCCTCCAACTAAAATGGGCTTTCTAAATTTAATGCTGGGATAGGGAAAGAAAGGCCCAATGGAAATAACATGGCCAACAGCAAAAACAGCAGCAGAAATAAGTGAAACACAATTTTCTTAGCAATAATTAGCTGGAATAAAATGGGTTGAAAAAGAGTTGAACAATTTTTGAATATAAAAACAGAAAAAAATACTTGGCCAGAGCCAGCATGAAGATCACCCAATCTGGTTTCGCAGCAAACAAGACCTGGGGAGCTCAGTGCATCATGGGATGGGGTTTTAGCCATGAGCTAGTGGAAGACCTCAAGCTTTGTATAAAGCAGAGTCAGAACAGAGGATTGGTTCTTAACCCAACCTAAGAATGAAGGGGAGACAGGACATCACATCCTGTATTATGCATGTACAATTGCAATGTACTTTTGAGATGGACCAGAGGAAGCCCAAGGGCAAAACCTGTCCTGTCCTTATTTGCCTTGTTTTATTTTTACAGTATTCGCTCCTTTAAGTTGTGATGGATCCTTTCTTGTACTACTGATGAGATACACAACACTGGTAAAACTGTAAAAAGGTACAAAATTTTAACTACAGGGTAAAATGGAGACGCTACATATAGCCCCTTACCCAAGTAGACCTGGTACCTCTCCCTAGAATGATGCTATTGAAGCTGCTCAACTTTCAAAATGGAATAAGACAAAAGCACTTGCCCAGCGAGGGTTGCCACCAAGCCTTTTTTCTGGACTATCCAGAAATCAAGGCAACTGCCTGGTGGTTGGGAAAACACTATTCAAACTCTGGTATTGGCATATTTACCATGCATTTCTGTAAAAGAAAAAAGGCAATTGCAAACCAAAAGAGGATGTCCCTCCTCCACCAGATGCGACTATGATATCATAAAATGGGCAGAAAGTTGGGGGTGGAAAGGGGAGGTTATGGCAGTGTTAGGAAACGTGCATGGTCTTGTTCCAGTTTCAACCACAATGAAAGGTGGCAATCCTACGTCCATCAGTGAATAAAGATCTGGACAGATTTTTCCTTTGGAAAAGAGGGCTATTTTTGCTAAGTTTTGCAAGGTTAGCTGTGACCAGTATGCAACAGTCTGAACAGTTGCCCTTATTCATATTTGGTATATTTACATAATGCTTTTTTTTTTTTTTAAAGAAAAATAGAAAACTCAGTAAATTCCTTAATCCAAAAGAAAAAAATACCTTTTGAATAAAAAAAAAAAAACAACTTAAAAACTAGTAGTCACAACTCAGAAGAATCAGTACTCAACTCTGAAAAGGATATAAAATAACCAAGGGGTGGGACACAAACAATGGGCTTTACTTAACAAAAATAAAAGTAATAAATTGAAAAGACCTAACACAAATATTTTAGGAAATTATGCTGACAAAATGGCATACAAAGGTTTCCAAAATAATGAACAAACCTGGGTGCAATTCTTGATGCTTACCAAAAGGAGGTAAATGAGATCTGGCCAGAGAAATGTGTGAAGTATTATGGGAGCTTCGAAATTACTTTCTTGCCTGATATACTCAAATGTCATGTGACTGCTGCTTGCAGCATACCAGTCACACTTATCTTTTAACTACTGGCATGCAGTCCTTTTAAACACTTCTTGAAAAGGAAGCCCAAAGATTTTATAGAAACTTGGCACAGACTGCATAATAAGCCACCTAACCAGACAGTGCTCTGGGGTAACTGAAAGATTTAGCTAGACTATTAAATGATCCTATGGACCACTTTCCTTAACCCTCTGTACCTATAGTTAGAGAAATATTTATTGCGTAAATGGTCTGGATCCTGTCAAATCCTATTTCTTGTAAACAGGGATATGAAAGAAGGAACCTTTCATAACTACTGAGAGGCAGCAGTAGAGGAAGGAGGGACTAAAGAGTTAGGCTTATTTTCATTATGATTAAAAAAAAAAAAGGTTAGAGATGGCCATAATGCATTTCTAATGTCTGTCCTTCCTAGGGCAACAAACGCATTTTGAATAAAACCATGTCCCCTGCTCCATCTGAAGGACCTTCGGTACTCCAACTTAGGAGACCAGCACATGTAAAACGGCACCTGAAAAATTCTCCGGGGTTGGGGGGAGAGTTATAGCAGGCATTTTTGAGGAAGATAAGTGCTTTGAACTTAGGTTTATAGGCAATCACTACTCATATGATCCAAGGGGACCACTTAACTGCTCATCTTAATCTCCTAAATGCCCCACAGCACTGTCTGCTTAAGTGACATACTTAGTAACACAACAGGCAAATGGCGTCTGAGGAAGAACCTCTGGATAACAGAAGCAGCTCAACAGCAAATCACACTTTAGGCAGAAAAGAAGGGTTGGTTCATGGGGACACCCTATCCTTATGGAAAATAATGTAAGCAGTCCTAGCTGCTCAGGCCTGGAGCTCAGAAGTTCTTTTTGCTGAAATGATAGCTAAGAAGATTGTTTTCCAGGAAAGAAACTTCATATCACATTTGTTCACCGGTTCAAACGGTTTCTGAGTTAGTCCTGAAGGACCATAGAGATCCCGAGGAGAGGGATCCTTTATTGGAGGAATAGAGGAGAAAAAATCCCTTCATGAAAGCTTTATATAATCTGGAAGTTGCTAGAAAAAGGATTCACTTCCAGTGTGGAAGTTGAATATGGCTAACTGAAGTTTAGCAGTAGAAAAACTAGCCCTTCCTTACAAAGGATAATGAGAAAAAGAAAAACAGCCATATAGAGAATCTTTTCCATTTGCTTCTATAGGCTTTCTTGGTGGAGGCCTTCTAGGAGGTGAGCCTGGACCATCTTACTATCAATGTAAGTGAAGAGGGAGTGGAAAATTGGGATGTAGAATTACTGACAGGTGAGACATGAGATCCGGCGTGGGCTCCAGTATCCGTGGAGGATATTTTAAGTGAGACCAGGGGAAGGGGAACCATATCATTGAGGCCTGAAGGGGACAATGAGGATGACTGAACTCTTCAGTTTGCTTTCTGTAGGAACTTTGGGATCACTGGCAGAGGGGGCAAGCATAGAGACCACCAAGGGTCCAATTATGATTCAGAGCATCCCTCAGTGACTCCCCCGGGGGGAATCAGAATAAAGTACTTACTGCATTTGAGGGGAGACACAAACATGTTATAGCAAGGCTGTCCCCCAGTGGCTGAAAATCATATTCACTACAGTTTGAGGGACCAAGTCATGAGGAATCAGAATGGACCTACTGAGTGTCTGCCAGTGTGTTGGTTTTCCCTGGTATGTGCTTTCCAAGTAGAAACCAGTCTGAAGAGATTGCCCATTCCCAAAATCTCATGGCCTCTCTGTACAATGGGTCAAAGGAACAGGTTTCTCCTCATTTGTTGATGTACCAGATTATGGACATGTCTGTGTGTACTGCAACAGTTCCTGGAGGAGAACATTCTGAAAGGCTTGTAATGTTGCTCACCTCTAGGAGGCCGATATGCAACTTGGTCTCCGAGGAGGTCCACGTGCCTTAGACCATCTTTCCCAAAAAATACACCCCCACCCCAGTTGAGTAGCATATCTGGTCACTATGGGTATTGGGGGAGGAAGAGAGCAGCCTGTCCAGAAACAGTTCATCTGGATCCACCAGCAAATGACATTTGCAAATTGGAGTCAGTTTTATGGGAACAGAGACTGGTAAAGAATAGACCATTCTACTGCCAGTGTCCAATGGAGGAATCACAAAGAATCCTGCTAGAGGTGCTAGAATAACTGCAGCTGACACTGACCCAACAAGCTCATAGTACTAGTTTTGCTGGATGGTATGGATGAGACAGTGCAGCCAGTACCGGATTTCTCAATGATGAGATGAAGCGGTAATGATGCCACCTGAATTGCAGTATCCAGTTGAGTTCCTATAAATTCAAAAGTCTATGCAGGAGTCAGATTTGATTTGGCATAGTTTATTAAAATGCCCAAGGAGTTGGAGATTTGAAGCAAGTAATCCTTGGTTTGTAGAAGTTGATGCCTGGTTGGGATGGTGAGGAGCCAGTCAAAGAGGAAAACATCTGGAACCCTTTGAGCCTCAAGTGAGCTGCCACAACTGCCATGCATTTGGTGAACACCCTGGCGGCTGTAGCGAGTCCAAAGGGCAGTGCTCTGAATTGGTAGTGACCGTCTCCCAGCCAAAAGCACAGAGGTCTCCTGAAGCTCCTGTCTTTGAAAGGACTTTACTATAACCACTTAGAACTTTGATTTCTTTACATACTTACTGAAATTACCCGAGACCAATTGTGGACCCCCGATCCTGTTTTCTTTTACACTAAAGAAGTGGGAGTTAAGCTCCAAATCCTATCTGTTCAGGTGGGACCTCCTGGATGGCTCTTTTTTGTAGCACCCTTTGAATATTTTGAGTTGCGTATTCCCTCTGTGTGGAACATTGGGGAGTTTGTGGACAGGAGGTAGAAGGAAAGGGTTTATAGTAACCTCTGGATACGATTCTTAGCACCCATGCATTTCTTGTGACATTTGTCCAGGCATCCAGGTGCAAAGAGAACCCGCTACTGCTTCCAAAGTTGGGCAGTTTGGTAATGCTTCAGCAGCTCTGATGGGGCTTACCAGAGGAGTCTCTGAAGCCCTGGTTTTGTGGACCCCCTCTTGGCCTCTGGGCAACATCTACCACTGAAACCTCCTCCTCTGTCTCTGCAGGAAGTGTCCCCAAGCGAGTCATGAAAAGGTCCCCAAGACTGCTGGAACTACAATTTCTTACCACCTTGTTAGTTCCTAGAAAATGTACGATGGGGTAGAAAATTTTATTCCAATGGTCGACAGGGTCTTTTCCCTCCTCGCTGCAGGTTAGAGTATCTTTCACTGATGGCCCAAACAAGGAGGAGCCAAAGGGGGCATTAAGATGCCTTGAAGAGTTCGGTGAAACTACATAGCCGCATCCAGGTATGTCTCAATGTCTATGCCTGAACCTGCTGCTCACGAGGCAGCCTCCCCCCTCTATGGGAGATTAGCCTCATTTAATTGGCAAATGGAGAGGGGTAGCCAGTTGAGGAGAAACCTTCTTGAGACACCTCTACAGACAAGGACTCAGAGTTTGAAAGCTCCTTGATCAAATCTCTCTGCAGGTGAGTAAAATGTGCCAGGTAATTTTACAACAGTGTGAATGTGGTGGAGGCATAGATGTGCTTTTCAAATTGGTGCATCGCTCTGGACACCCTGTTTGGTGGATGGACAGAGGAGATTTGTTCAGCTAGATCCTTCTTCGTGGCTGCTGCCACAACTATGGCATCAACGGGGGATTAATTTGCTTCAGTGATGCCTGTCAGAAAGGGGAACTAAAAACGTATCCAAACTTTTAAGGATTGACTTGACAGTACCCAGTTCCTTCCAAGACTGGTGGGAAACCAGATCAATAAGTTTATCTGCTTTGGGGGGGGGGGTCACCACCCAAAACGTAGATGGGCCAGCCCTAAAAGCCTCCAGGAACACAGACACCTCATAAGGAGCTTGGGAAGACCAGCCACCTTTCTGTTTGAAGATTTCCAGGATATCCTCAATGGAATCAGGTGGTCATGGGGATTCTTCCCCCTCATCAAAATCCGTATCTTCTGTGAGAGACTCCATAGGGGTGTTTATGTCTCCTCTTACACAATCGCTTCTGAGGTACCTCTTCTGTGGGGTGTTCAGGAGAGGTGTCGGAAGAATAGGGGAATCTCTGTAGGGAAACAAGTCTGGAGTCTTTTCGCAACTGCCTGATCTTGACGAGCAGAAACAATGGGCTCAGAGCTTGGACCAGATAAGGGGTGAGGGATGGGATTGGAGATATGAGAGGATGGCTGTGCAAAAAGAAATCCCTTTCTACTACATGAAAGCCTGATGGATCCAGGGACACCTCTCCCCATCCTTGGGGCTGACCCCGGATCAGAGCCCTCTGAAGAGAATTGGACCAGAGCTGTCAAGATCCAAGGCACAAAGGGAGAGGGATGGATCTGACAACTAGAAGTTGAACCCAACCCCTCGAACTCGACGCAGACTTCCCAGATCAGGGACCCACTCTGATCCAAAGGCATCAGGGAAGGGCTGGTCAGGGAAATCATTGAAGTAGAGGAAGGGAGCTTCCTTGGATCAGACGCCGAACTTTGGATCTTACATCCTGGGACTCCAAGACCACAACATGGATAAGAGGAGACAACATCAGCTGGACAAGTGCACTAATGGATCCAAGAAGGGATAGAGTTGGCAAGACCCCCACCTGGATCTGAGCCTAGTGAAATCTCTATCATCCTTGTCCATCTCTGCCTCAAACTCCTGGAGGACCTGGATGATGCCACGGACGTGGGGTCAGAATGCTTCCTACGGGTTTCAAACAATTGTGAGGGCAGAGCCAGAGAAACAGACAAATTCTGGTGACTGGCTCCTAGCTGTTGGACCCAAGGGTCTGGGATCCAAGCAGGAGGTGGATGGTACAGGAGACCTCGTGATAGTTTACATGCCTACTGGATCCAATGATGCCTGTTGGATCTGAGGGAGCCAGTACAGTCTCGGATCCAAAGGCTTTCTATGTTTTTGAGGAGGCTTTGATGGATCCCTCAGCAACTTCTGTAATGCTCTCTTCTTGGAGTCTACAGAGCCATGATGAGATTTAGAGGAGGGCCTGGGCCTCAGAAGAGGAGTCAAGGAGTAAGCTTTTAAGTATTAATTTGTTAATTAATACTTAAAAGTATTATTTTATAAATGGGTGGTACAGTATAATTAATTGCCAGTCGAAGATGGCCCTGGGGTTTAAAGTGATGTACATCACAGCAGACTTCAGGTGCTTAGGCCCCATGCATGAAACACACACAAGTGCATTTCTTAAAACCAGTGGACTTCTCAGACATGTCCACAACACCAATGAAGAATTGTGCCAGAAAACAATAGATTTTAAGAGCACAAGATCTACAAGCTCTACCTGGAGTACACATAACACTAACCTAAAAAAAACACCAATACTACACACCTAAAACCCAGAAAAGTAATCATACACACACATCTATATCTACATCTCGACACACACATGACAAATACAAGGCATGCCAAACAGAAACTAAAGGAAGAAAGGTGAGGAGTAAAAGAGGCACACCCTAATGCTAGTGACCACCTAAACAGCAAAAGGAGGGAGGAGGACAGAAGAAAACATTAACTATACTATTTAAAAAGTAAAAATTAGGAAATAAGTCAAAGCTAACAAGTATACAGAAAAATGCACTCACTGCTCGAAACTGGATCTATGCCTTGACATGATGGCAACAAATATCTGAGGAGTTTGGGATGGAAGAGAGCATTTTGGGTGGAGGGAGGAGCTCCAGATATGGAACTTTAGACTTGTATATGTGGCCGAATTGGATCCAAGGATCGGATCCTAGAGGGGCTCATGAGGGAGAATGAAAAGGACAAAATCAGATTAAGGTTTTCCGAGAGTTGGTGGCTGAGAGATCAGTTCCAAAGAATCATTATCAGACATTTCAAACTGCTTTAAAGACCAGAGGAACATCCACCCGTTCATGTTCCTGAAATCCCAAAAATGTTAGCCTTTACAACTGTCCAATAATTTGTCACTCCATTTAAAATATATTCACATCAGATTTACCATCGCCTCAGAGAACATTCTGATGTGGAAATCCAGAAGAAAGTCCTTTAAAAAAAACATCCCAGGAGCAAGTAAGGATGGCTGGAATATTAAAGACCCTCTTCGTCCATGTATGGGAAAGTTTTGTATTAGAGGTTGAGGGCTTTCTCCACATGGGTGGTACAATGTGTATCCCCTGCCATGTTGCAACATATTTTCAGTAAAATGCCTGTATCTAAAATGTCTGGAGGTGAGGCAGGGCAAATGTCAGCCTGACATATTAAAGCATGCATCTGCTCTTTTGACATAGAAGAGATGGAAAATTGGTCATGTAAGTTTTTTTTAGCTGCTGAATTCATGATCTCCTGAACTGGGAGTCACAGGATACGAAATAAAGCAATACTGAAGGAAAGGGCATTCTCTAGTGGTGTGCATCTTGTCCAGGACCGCCACAAAAAATGAGAATCAATGTCTGGCTGCCATGCAACCAAACTATTAAGGCCTTGGAGTATGGGATACTGCTATAGGTTTTCAAGGAGCACAGAAGATTATGCCTCACTACAGCCAACACATACTGACCCTCACAAAAAATGAAGCATCTCCTTCACAGTGGAGCTTTATGGTGGTTCTGCTTGTACCACTAAAAACAATCTTCTCTCTGGGAAAAGGGAATACATGTCTTTTGGTCCTGGCCAGAAGCTTTTCAAGCTTCATAAAGGCCATAAGGTAGTGAATCCTGACAAGCAAGATTAGCAAGTAAGATGCCTCTGATTGTCATAGAAAAACAGTGAAGATAACATTTTGAAGGACTCCTTTCCCCAAAAGCAAATGTGTGGATCTTTTTCAGGAGATATCAGTCTCAAGAAATATTTCTACAACTGCAACCATACAAAGTCACAGTCAATGCAAAATACCACCACAGCAGTACTGGGGGTAAAAAAACAAAATAATCAGAATTTGGGTACGTATATAGTACAGCTGTGTACACTTATAATGTAGGTGTTAGAGTGTATTCACTGTTGCAGTCATCACATTTGGGTTATCTGATTGCAGTAGCCCTCAGTTGGCCTGATTAACAAAGTCTTGGGTCCTGCATTGGTTGCGGTCTCTGCTTCCATGATGTCAGGTAGTCAGGGGTATAAAACATGCAGCCGATGCCATTACATCAGTTTTTCTTGTCCCAAATGTCAGGTGCCCCTAATGGGGAGCAATTAAATCTATAAATATGCAAGGTTATACCTCCAACAAAAAGGCAAATTCACCAAAATGCTTTTAAGCATAGTAAAGGAGAGTAGAGGTATAGCCAAAAGTAGTAAGGGGGCTGGAGGGAGGGTAACCAGGACTGCAACAGTGAATACACTCAAAATCTACTTACGGTAAGTGTACACAACTGTACTATGTTCTTCATGTTTCACTGTTGCAGTCATCACATTTGGGTAGATTCCCAAAGCTAACTATGGGAGGAGGAATTTAGATAGCATTAGGACTAGCAATAAAGCCCTGCAGCACTACAGTGGCAAAGCCAGTGCTGGATTTAGAGAAAACTGGCAGATGCTAATGCTTAGAGAAAGTATGTACAGAACTCCAGGTAGTAGCTTCTAGGATGTTCCTGGTAGGGACGCCTCTGAGAAAGGCTGTAGAGGTAGATGCAGCCCTGGTTGAGTGGGGTCTGATCCCCTGTGGAATAAGTTTTCCATGGTGCTTATAGCAGAAATGAATGCAATGGTCTATCCATTTAGAAATGGCTTGTTTTGAAATCCCCTCTGCCCTTGCAGCAAATGCCAACAGCAGCAGTTCAGATTTCCTTTGAGGTTTAGTCCTGTCCAAGTAGAATCTAAGTTGTCTGTGCACATCTAAGGAGGGTAGTACCCATTCCCTTTTGTTCTGTGGATTAGGAAAGAAGGTTGGCAAATGAATGGACTGATTAAGGGCCACACTGGATACCACCTTGGGCATGAAAGAGGGATTGGTCAGAGAGGGGTGGAACTGTCCCATCTGCCAGTAAATCTGGTTGAGGTTCCAGAATCCAAGGAGTGTCCACAATGTATGGTTGGAGAAAGGGGAACCAGACTTGACGAGGCCAGTGTGGAGCAATCAGAATCATTCTGCTTCCCAAGGATTGCGCTTTTTGAATCACTCTTGACAGCAAGAGAAACTGAGGGAAAGCATAAAGCAGACCGGAGGGCCAATCGTGAACTAGTGCGTCCCTGGATGACTCCCCCTGTGGGGGGGGGATTAGCATGAAGTAGCTGATGCATTTGGCATTGAGGGGGCTGGCAAAAAGGTCACATCTAGGCTGATCCCATCTGCTGAAGATTCGTTCTGCAACTAGACGATTCAGGGACCACTCGTAAGGCATCAGAATAGCTCTGCTTAGCCTGTCTACTATCACGTTGGACTTCCCCGGAATGTGCGTTGCCACCAGAAACCATTGGGAAGATATTTCCCACTGCCACACTCGCATGGCCTCTCTGCACAGGGGGTAAGACCTGGTTCCCCCTTGCTTGTTTGATACCACACTACTGAAATGCTGTCAGAGTGTATTGCAATCATCCCTAGAGGCAGAAAGCTCTGAAGTGCCTGCAACGCAAGTAGCACCAATCTCATCTCTCGGATGTTGATATGCAGATGTATCTCATGATCTTGCCACGTGCCTTGGGCTGTCCTGCCAAGATAATGCCCCCCACCCCACCCCATCTGGAGGAGTGCATGGTCACTGTGGCAACAGGGATGGGTGGAACGAAGGGTCTTCCCCTGTCCAAATTGTTGGTGCAAAGCCACCAACTGAGATCCTGTTTGCATCTGTCCAGGAGGAAAATGGGGTGAGAAAGTGGAAATTTTTGGAGAGACCATTGAACAAAGAGGAGCCATTGAAGAAGTCTCGTGCAATCTCGCTAGAGGGACCAACATAATTGTTGCTGTCATGGTTCCCAGGAGTTGAAGTACAATTTTGTACCTACCATAAATGTAGATGTTCGAGTCTAATACAGCTGCAGTCATAACAGATGGGTTCTCCTGCCGTCAGGCGGGTCCTCGGTCAGCCGAATTCCAAAGTCTAGGTCCAGCGTCGGTTGTCGTCGCTTCTTCCCTGACGTCAGTGCGACAGGGGTATAAAGGAACCAGCCGACGCCATTTTCTTCAGTTTTTCTTGCCCCAGATGTCAGGTGCCCCCAGAAGGAAGGCAATACATAAATTTGTGTAATAAAGCAATGCAATATAATCAAAATACAGTAGTTGCAAGCAAATACACCATAAATGAATACCCCAATCAGGTTGTATGAGGAGGTGCTAGCCAATAGGCCTGTCCCAAGAGGGGAAGGAGGGAGGGAAACCTGGATTGCAGCTGTATTAGCACTCGAACATCTACATTTATGGTAGGTACAAAACTGTACTATGTTCATCGTGCATACAGCTGCAGTCATAACAGATGGGTAGAATCCCAAAGCTAAGAAAGGGGTGGTAGGCACTAGGTGGAACTAGGAGGAGCCAGGATGCCCTGCAAGACTGCAGTGGCAAAGCCTGCTCTAGTTTTGGAGTATAATGGCAGGTGGTAGTGCTTGGAGAAGGTATGCACAGAACTCCAAGTGGCTGCTTCCAAAATATCTTTGGTAGGAACTCCTCTGAGGAAAGCTGCAGAGGTAGCTGTGGCCCTTGTGGAGTGAGATCTGATGCCTGTAGGTACAGTTTTGCCATGAAAAGAATAGCAAAAGCGTATGCAGTGGGCTATCCATTTTGAGATTGTCTGTTTGGAAATTGGCTTTCCTTGAGCTCCTACAGCATAGGACACAAAGAGCTGTTCTAATTTTCTGAAAGGCTTTGTTCTGTCCAAATAATAACGCAGTTGTCTGTGGATGTCCAAGGAATGTAGTAATCTCTCACCTTTGTTTTGAGGATTAGGATAAAAGGTAGGTAAGTGTATGGCCTGATTCAAAGCTACCCTGGATACCACTTTAGGCATAAAGGACAGGTTGGTTTGTAAGGAAACTCTGTCCTGATGGAAGATGATCAAAGGCTGCACAGCCATGAGAGCTTGTAGTTCTGAAACTCTCAGAGCTGAGGTAATAGCCAGAAGGAAAGCTGTTTTCCAGGACAAATATTGCAAATCTGATGAGGCAGCTGGCTCAAAGGGAGGCAAGGGTCAGTTTTTCCAGAATGAAATTGAGATCCCAAGCAGGTACTGGTTGTTTCCTTGGAGGTCTTAAATTCTTAGCCCCTCTGAGGAACTGTCTTAAGAGAGGGTGAGAGAATAAAGGTGGATCAGTGTTGTATTCTGCAGAAATGGCTGAGGCATGGATTTTGATGGAGGAGAAAGTCAGTCCACTGCTTAGTAGTTAAGCCAAATATTGTAGTATTTGAGGTAAATTCAATTTTCCAGGGTCCTGGCCCTTTTTCTCATTCCAGACACAAAAACGTTTCCATTTTGCGGAGTAAGCTTTTCTAGTTGATGGCCTTCTGGTCTCCAAAATGACATCCTGCACCTCCTTGGAGAGTAGGGCCTGCTGTGATGCTAAGGAATCTTCCATGTGGCTAGATTGAGTGTTTTTAGCTGACTGAAGAGTTTTGAAGCTGTGCAGAGTCAGAAGAAGAGGCATTAGAGGCAGGGTCCATGGTGGGGAATGCGTCAGGCTCCTCAGGAGTGGGTACCAGTGTTGCCTTGGCCAGTCCGGAGCAATGAGGATCATCTTTGGTCTGTCTGCTCTGGTCTTCAATAGAACTTTGGGCAGCAGAGGAAGAGGTGGGAAGGCATAAACTGTCATTGATGTCCAACTGAAAGAAAGAGCGTCCACTCTCCAGGCCTTTGGATGGAAGATCCTTGAGCAGAATTTTGTCAATTGATGATTTTTGTGGGAGGCAAAGAGATCTATGTCTGGTCTTCCCCATTTTTGGATTATTTCTGTAAAAACTTTTGGATGCAACTTCCATTCGTGTGGATCTGTCATATTCCTACTTAGGTTGTCTGCCAGCGTGTTTTCCTTGCCTGGCAAGTACTGTGCTTGTAGTTCCATTTGTAAGTCCATGGCCATGTTCCAAAGTGACATGGCCAGTCTGCAGAGGGGGTAAGAATGTGTTCCTCTTTGCTTGTTTATGTACCACACAACTGTGGTGCTGTCCGTTCTTATCAATAGTTGACCTGGTTGTAGAAGGTCCTTGAAAGCTATAATAGCATTTATTACTGCTAGCATTTCTTTTTGATTGATGTGAAGGTGCTTTTCTTTTTGGGACCATTTGCCCTGAATGCACCAATCTGTCATGTGCGCCCCCCAGGCATAGTCAGAGGCATCTGTTGTGATGACTTGATTTGCTTGAGGCTTGCTGAATGGAAGACCTGTGTTTGTTTTACATGCTTGAGCCCACCATAGAAATTCCTTTTGCAGACATGGAATTAGTGGTATTATTGTTTCCAAACTGTGGCTGTGTTGAGACCATATGTTTTTCAGGTACCATTGTAGTTTCCTCATATGCAGCTTTGCACATGGGATTAGTAAGATGCAAGATGCCATGAATCCCAGAGCCTGCAGGATTTTCCTTGCAGTCAGCCTGGTGCAATTTGCTAGTGTTCTGAAGTACTGAATTAGTTGCCCCTGCTTCTCTGGCGTGAGGTAGGCCATCTGGGTGTTTGTGTCCAAATTGGCACCCAGGAAAATTATCTTCCGACAGGGTATTAGCCTTGATTTCTTTTTGTTGACTGTGTATCCCAGAGAGTTCAATAACATTATTACATAAGCCAGATGTTTCAGAAGAATGTGCTTGCTGTCTGCTTGGATCAGGCAGTCATCCAAATAGGGATATATTTGTATCCCTTGAAGTCTGCAGTAGGCAATTACTGATGCCAGGCATTTCGTGAATACTCTGGGCGCAGTAGATAAGCCAAAGGGCAATGCAGAGAATTGATAATGGGTTGAACCTGCAAGAAATCTGAGGTACCTTCTGCAATTTTGTCTGATTGGGACATGCAGGTATGCCTCCTTGAGGTCCAATGTTACCAGCCAAGACTCCTTGCCCAGCATGGCAAGAAGTTGCTGTAGAGTGAGCATCTTGAACTTTGGTATGAGTAGAAATGTGTTTAGGATGGATAGATCCAAAATAGGTCTCCAATCTTTTCCCTTCCTTGGCACCAGAAATAGCCTGGAATAAAAACCTTGACCTTGTTCGTGCGTAGGTACCTCTTGAATAGCTTTCATGTTTATGAGATCTGTAATTTGCCTTTGTGCCTCTGCCCTTTGATTGTGTGGCAGGTTTGGCATGCCTCTCATTTTTGAAAGGGTGTGAAAGTGGAATTTGTAGCCTCTGTTTATAATGTCCAGGATCCATTTGTCCGTTGTGACAATATGCCAATTTTTTGAAAATAATGCCAGCTTTCCTCCTAAGGGGGCTGCCATTTGAAACCTGGTTGGCATGCAAAGGGGAAAGTCATTGGGTTTGCTTTCTGAAAGATTGCGAGTTGTCTTCACCACCTCTTTGTGTAGGAGCTTGCCATTGTCTGCCTCTATATGATCCTTGGGATTGTCCTCTGCCCCTCGGGCGCCTGTATCTGCCTCTTTGGCGTCTGTCTGTGGCAGGAAAGGACCAGTTTTTGGAAGGCCAATTTCTACTAAAACGTGGGGGTTGAACCTGTAGAAATTATTTCACAGTTTGCATCGATTTAGCCTTTTCCTCCATTTTCCTTAATACCTCCTCAGCATTAGCACCAAATAGTACATCCTTTTGAAGAGGGGCGTCTAGTAATTTAGCTTTGACATGATCAGGCAAGGCTTGTTCCTTGAGCCAGGCATGCCTACGTATGACTGATCCTGTAACAACAGCTCTAAATGAGGCCTCTAGAGCATCAAAGCCACATTTGTAAGGTATGCTTAACCCACTTGTTCTGCACTATGCATCAAATCCTGCAACTCCTTCAAGTTTGGTTGTTCAGGTTGTGACATTTTACTTTTCAATTGTGATAACAAAAACTGTTGGTATTTTAGCATATGAAACTGACAGTTTAAGGCCCTCATGGATAAGGTAGCCGAGGTATATACCTTTTTTCCCCACCTTTCTAAGGATCTGGAATCTCTCTCGGAAGGCAATGGATTTTTAGCAATGGAAGCCTTAACTCCCTTGGGGCCCTGTGAGATGGTTTCTGGGTCAGCAGCATGGCTTTTGTATAGAAATTGGTGTGAGTCAGGGACCCTGTAGTACCTGTCAGGCTTAACTGGAGCTGGAGGTAGAGAGTCCGGGTTAAGGCAGGCCTCCGAGTAAACATCATCTAGGATGTCCAAGACAGGAGGTATAGCCAGAGGCCTATGCTGAGGAAGCGAGAGAAATTCCCTGAGCCTTTTCTTGGAATCTGAATAATCCTGGCCTTCCCCGTAAAAGTGTTCCCTTAAGGTATGCAAAGTTTCCCAAAATAAGTAATCCTCGGGGGGGGGGGATACAGAAGGGATGGACTCCTCCGCATCAGAGTCTTCAAAAGGGGAGTAAGAATGTTCTTGATCATCAGAGTGCTCTGAAATAATGGAGCCCTGATCAGAGGAGGGGGAATCTTCCTCCACTCTAGGCCTTTTGTCTGGAGGGGGCTGAGAACCTCTGATAAGAGTAATTAAATCCTCAGCCATTTTAAGCATCTGTTTCTTAGGCATGGGGCCTGGAGATGGGCCCTGTGTAGCTGGTCTCTTTTGTGAAAGCCTTGATGGAGAAAAGAGGAAGGTCTGAAGACACCTTGAGTGGAGGTGGACCTGTCCACATTCTGAGTTTCAACGCCAAGAGTGGCTTCGGTATCTGTAGTCGGGGTGTGGGCCGAGGAGCCTGCGACCTCGGGCACAGAAGACACCGTCAAAGACAGGTCGTCGGTAGTCAGGGGCTGCGTAGGCGCCTCGCTGAGAACCGGACCACGTGTAGTCGGCTTTGGCATGGTGTCAGTAGAGGCCGCGGACCTCGTGTGTCGGTCCTTGTCTTTGCGTTTTTTAGACAAAACCGGAGTCGGAGTATCCGATGACATAGTATAGTTCAATGCTTTCCCAAAATAATGCTGGGCGAACTCCGCCCAACACTTAATAGCGCGTTTGTTGAATGTAGCACTCTGACAGCCCTACTCTCCTATCTTGAGACTGTTAATAAAGCACGTGACTCTGGCCAAATTGTCTCCACCCTACTACTCGACCTCTCTAAGGCCTTCGATACTATCTCACACAGCCTGCTCTTAACTAAACTTTCAAAACTTAACCTCTCTCCCTCCTCCGTGAACTGGTTCTCTAGCTATTTATCAAATAGATTCCAAGCTGTAAAATGGAAAAAGGCCACTTCCTCCTTTCTTAGTACCCCTACCGGAGTTCCCCAAGGCTCCATTCTTGGTCCCCTTCTTTTCAATATATTTATAAATGATTTCCGCAAATCCATTCCATTCTCTAACATCATCCAATATGCAGATGGATTCTACCATTATCTGCTCAGATGCATCTCCCTCTATGCTCCAAAAGCTTACACAAGAAGCTTTTTCAATTACTGAACATTGGATGAAAATAAACCACCTAGCACTCAATGCCTCCAAAACTAAACTAATGGTATTTACCCCCTCAAAAACTACTCCTTTCGATATGAACACATTCTCTATTACTAGCGAAAATAACTCATCCCTGGAACTGGTGTCTGAAACCAAGTTACTTGGTGTCCAAATTGATAACCAGTTTAACTTCAACTCCCATCTACAACTAAATATTAAAAAAAAACATCAAAAACTAGGCATGCTCTATCGTCAAAATCAGTACTTCACATGCTCCTCTAAAATCACTCTCTCCTCTTCTTATCCCCTCCCTTCTCTATGGAGCTCCTCTGCTAACCAATCTTCAGTCCTCTCTAAAAAAACAACTTTCTTCCTGCTATAACAAAATCGCTAAGTTCGCAAACGGCCACAGGTCCTCCACCCACCACTGCACCTCTCTCCGAAAACTAAACTGGCTTGAGTTACCTAATCAACTCAACTACACTCAGTTAACTTTAGCCCACAAGCTCATTCTCAACCCATCTCTCTGTCCCTCCCTGTCTTCCGCCTTCAGGATGCACCTACCCGATAGAGTTTTAAGATCTAACAATCAAAACCTATTAGAAGTACACAAACCAACTCGTCCTCCAGGCAAAAACTTGCTATCCTTTAACCTAGCCCGTCTCTGGAACTCACTCCCACCATCGATTCGCACTACTCCCAATCGTAACATGTTTAAAAAATCTCTTCATATGTATCTAAGGTCCCAGTGGGAATGCTCTTGGCTCCCACCCCTCATAAAAGGCCACAATGGGAATGCTCTTGCTCCCAACCCCTCGTTATCTACATCTTCCTTCACACTCATGTTACCTGACTGTACCTTATAAGCTTATGTTCCTTACAAAATAACCACTCTGTATGTGTAAAGTAACATCACTTTTCTCTAAACAGTATTGTTTGAATTCCTAAAGTTTTGAGTTTTTTTAAATATTTTGAGTATTGTTTGAATGTTTCCTGAATTTTCAAACTCATATGTCTGTATCTTGTACTATTGTATTATTGTTATTATCATGCTATTGTTTGTACCTAGTTTGTTTTGTTTTTTGGAGCTTTTCTCCCCAGGACTTCATTGAAAAAGGGTTTCTTTTTGGCTTAATGGACTATCCTGGTAAACCAACTGCAAATAAATAAATAAATAAATGTAGCACAAAAACGACAGACCGAGACGTCGTGGTCTGGGCCTAAACAAGGTATACAGAGGGAATGGAAATCCTTATGCGGTATTTGCTTCCCACAAGAAATACAATTATTAACTTTGTCTGACATCGGTCTGAGGCAAGAAAAGTTTCCCCAACGGGGTACTTAGCTTTTAAGACTACTTCGGTTTCCAAATTTTCGTAATCTCAGGAGCTGGCCGACCGGCACTTGCGAACTGCTTCTGCTTCGGGCACCGCGCGGCAAGAAAGACTGAAGAAAATGGCGTTGGCTGGTTCCTTTATACCCCTGTCGCACTGACATCAGGGAAGAAGCGACGACAACAGACGCTGGACCTAGACTTTGGAATTTGGCCGACCGAGGACCTGCCTGACGGCAGGAGAACCCCATCTGTTATGACTGCAGCTGTATGCACGATGAACCTCAATTTTGCCAAAACTGGTGACTGGAGCAGCCTCTGCACCATCCTATCAACATCCACATCAGAAAGGGTCCTGATGGATTTGCAGGACAGGGAGGGAGATCGAGATCTGCCCTCAGGTGAAACTGGTCTAAGACTTGGCGAACGGCTCTGAAGAGGTTCCAATATATTTGGAGCAGACACCGGTTCCATCAGCACCGACACTTCCTGCGGCCCCAAGGACAGTGGAGCCGAGGAGGTTGAAGCAATTTCTGTGACTTTCTCAGGAGGTTCCGAGGAAACTGAAAGAGCTGGAGATCTCTTATTTGATTCTGAGGACTTAGATTTATCACTGGGAGAAGAATCCATGGCCTCTTCGAAAGAGGGTTTCAAGAGTCCCTTTAAAATCAGCTTATTCTTTCTTTGAGCAGTCTGGGACTAAAAGCATGGCAGAAACTGCAGGACTCCTACAGACGGATGGCTCCCAGGCAATAAACACAAATAGAGTGCCCCATCAGCGATGGGCATCTTGTAACCGCACTTAGTGCACTTTTTAAAACCCAAAGGTTTATGCTATTTGGAGTCTTTGGACATTTTCCAACAATAAATCAAAGAAAGTACAGTTGTGTATACCTACCATAAATGTAGATGTTAGAGTGTCTTCACTGTTGCAGTCATAACTGTAGGGTACTCCTGCCGGCAGGCAGCCCGAGGTCGGCCAGAATATCAAAGTCTGGGTCCGGCGTCGGCTGTTCCAGCTAGAACCCTGACGTCAGAGCGCACGGGTATAAAGCTGACAGCCGACGCCATCTTCTCCAGCCTTTCTTGCCCCTGATGTCAGAAGCCCCCATAAAAACAAAAGGTGTCCCAAGGGAAACACAAATACACCAGAAAGGTAGTGGAAAAGGAAACACAGTAAGCAAATAGAAACAAGAGGGGTCTGGAGGGAGGGAAACACCGACTGCAACAGTGAAGACACACTAACATCTACATTTATGGTAGGTATACACAACTGCACTATGTTCTTCGTGTTTCACTGTTGCAGTCATAACTGTAGGGTAGAATCCCAAAGCAGAGGATACGGGTGGAGGTTATGAAGGAGCAGCTAGAAGACCCTGCAAGACAGCAGAGGCAAAGCCCACCCTAGACTTAGAGTACAAAGGGAGGTTATAGTGCTTGGAAAAAGTATGCACAGAGCTCCAAGTGGCAGCCTCCAGAATGTCCTTGGTAGGAACTCCCCTGAGAAAGGCTGCTGAAGTGTCAGCTGCTCTAGTAGAATGAGTCCTGACGTTACCTGGAATCTGTTTTCAATAAAAAGAGTAACAATATCTTATTCCATGAGCAATCCATTTGGAAATAGTTTGCTTAGAAATAGCTTTACCTAGAGAACTGAAAGCAAAAGAAATAAGCAATTGATCTGATTTTCTGAAACTTTTAGTTTTGTCCAGGTAAAAACGTAGTTGCCTGTGTACATCCAATGAATGCAAAATCCTTTCCCCCTTATTTTGGGGTTTTGGGAAAAAAGTAGGTAGGTGGATAGTCTGATTTAGAGCCACTCTAGAAACTACCTTAGGCATAAAAGTAGGATTGGTCCTCAAGGAAAAACTGTCCTGATGGAAGATGAGGTATGGTTCCACGGCCATAAGGGCTTGTAACTCGGATACCCTTCTGGCAGAAGTCAAGGCCAACAAGATAGCCGTCTTCCAGGATAAGAACTTAATGTCCGCAAAAGCAGCAGGCTCAAAAGGAGGCATAGTAAGCTTTTCCAAGACACAGTTGAGATCCCAAGGAGGGACAGGAGGAGTTCTAGGAGGATTTAAATTCTTAGCTCCTCTCAGAAATTGCCTAACCAACTGGTGAGAAAAAATGGGAGGATAACAATTGAAATGAGCCGAAATAGCAGAAGCATGAATTTTAATGGAAGAAAAAGAAAGACCTTTAATCAAAAGGTCTGAGAGATAAAGAATAGATGAAATATTGGGTATTAAAGGATCAGAGCCATGATCCTGCATCCAAATACAAAATCTTTTCCATTTAACAGCATAAGATTTCCTTGTACTAGGACGCCTAGCTTCCAAAAGAACATCCAAAACCTGTTTAGGAAGAGAAGGAATCAATTGCCTTTGATGAGCCAAGCTGCCAGGCAGAGAGTCTTGATTTGAGAGCAAAATACCTGACCCTGATGCTGGGACAGTAGAGAATGGGTCAGAGGAAGACTCCAAGGAGGTTCCAAGCAAAGGTGCAGTAGAGTAGGGTACCAAAACTGACGAGGCCATTTTGGAGCTATCAAAATGATCAATCTGGGTTTGTCTAGCTTTATCTTTAGCAATACCCGAGGCAGAAGAGGAGGGAAGGCATAGCCCGAAAGATTCCTCCAGCTGAAGGACAGGGCATCCACTTTCCAAGCTGTCTTGTGGAAGGTCCTGGTGCAAAAGAGAGGCAACTGATGGTTGAGATGGGATGCAAACAGATCTATCTGAGGACAGCCCCAAACTGCAGTTATCTTGCTGAATACGTTGGGGTCTAACATCCATTCATGAGGATCCAAAATGTTTCTGCTTAGGCTGCCTAAGAGATTTTGTTTTCCAGGAATGAACTGTGCCTGAAGATCCATATTCAAATTTAGGGCTGTGTCCCATAAAGTCATGGCAAGTCTGCAAAGGGGGTAAGAGTGAGAGCCCCCTTGCTTGTTGATGTACCACATGACCGTGGTATTGTCTGTTCGAATTAGCAGAGGTCCTGGCTTCAAGAGAGTCTGGAAGGCTAGAAGCGCATTTTGTACTGCTAACATTTCTTTCAAGTTGATGTGCCATAGGAGGTGTTTGTTTGTCCAAGAACCCTGTTGGCATTTGTCTAGAAAATGAGCTCCCCATGCATAATCCGAGGCGTCCATGGTTATGATCTGAGTGGGTTGAGGTAGAAGAAAGGGCTTGCCTACGTTCAAAGCACACGCCCTGGACCACCAAAGGAATTCCTTCTGGAGGCAGGGAATCAGTGGAATCATTGTATCCAGACTGTGGCAATGTTGAGACCATACACTCTTTAGGTACCATTGAAGTTTCCTCATGTGAAGCCTCGCATTTAGAATCAATAGGATGCAAGAGGCCATGTAGCCCAGAGCCTGCAGGAATTTCCTTGCAGTGAGCTGAGTCAATGCTGCCAAGGTCTTGAAAATTGAAGCCAGCTGTAATTTTTCTGGAGTAAGGAAGGCCTTCTGTAAACCTGTGTCCAAAAGAGCTCCCAAGAAGGTCATTTGTTGAGAAGGAATCAAATGTGACTTTTTTGTGTTCACTGAGAATCCCAGTAGTAAAAGAAGACGAACAAAATGCAGATGTTGAAGTAGAAGATCTTTGCTGTCTGCCTGAATTAGACAGTCGTCCAAATAGGGGTAAATCTGAATCCCCTGAAGTCTGCAGTAAGCTACTACTGGAGCCAGGCATTTGGTAAAAACTCTGGGCGCAGTAGATAAGCCAAATGGCAGTACAGAGAATTGGAAGTGTCTCGAGCCTACTTTGAATCTGAGGTACTTTCTGCATTGAAGCCTTATGGGGACGTGTAAGTAAGCCTCTTTTAAGTCCAATGTTACGATCCAAGCATCTTGTGAGAGCATTGGAAGAAGTTGTTGAAGTGTAAGCATTTTGAACTTTGGAATTTCCAAAAAGGTGTTTAATATTGAGAGGTCCAGAATAGGTCTCCAGGAGTTTTGTTTTCTTGGGACCAGAAAAAGTCTTGAGTAAAAACCTTTCCCCACCTCTAAAGGTGGAACAGGTTCTATGGCTCTTAAGGCTAATAAGGCGTCCACTTGATTTAAGGCCTCTGTCCATTGATGTTTTGGCAGATCTGGCCAGCCGGAAGGCCTTGGCAGAGTGCGAAAGTGGAATCTGTAACCTTTCAAAATCACGTCTAACACCCATTTGTCCTGAGTAATGAGTGTCCAATTTTGGTAAAACAAGAGAAAGTTTTCCTCCGAGAGGGGCATCCAGGAAAGGAGGACCTGAAGCCCAACAGAGGGAGTCATTGAGTCTGCTTTCTTTGGGTTTGAGATCTGTCTTCTCCCCTTCTAGGTGAAGAAGCAGTCCACTGTCTAGATCTGTAAGAGGCCTGAGCCCGACCTCTGGAGAGTCTATATCTTCCCCTTTGAGGCCTGTCAGAGGTGGGAAAAGACCAATTTTTGGAGGGCCAATTTCTGGAAAATCTAGGAGGCTGTACTTGCAAGAAATCTTTTACAGTCTGCATAGACTTGGCTTTTTCTTCCATCTTTTTAATAACCTCCTCAGCCTTAGACCCAAATAAGACATCATGCTGAACAGGGGCATCGAGCAATTTTGCCTTAACTTGTTCAGGTAAATTCTGCTCACGAAGCCAAGCATGTCTCCTGATAACAGTACCAGAGGCAGCCGCCCTGCAAGAAGCCTCTAAGGCATCAAAACCACAATGTAAACTATGTTTGCTAACTTGTTCAGTAGCATGCAACACATCCTGTAATTCCTTGTCTTCAGCACATGCAGGAAAAGTAGAAATACTTTGCTTTAAAACAGATAAAAGAAACTGTTGATACTTAAACATGTGAAACTGGCAATTTAAAGCTCTAATAGAAAGGGTAGCTGAAGTATAAACCTTTTTGCCCCACCTATCCAAGGCATGAGAATCCTTTTCAGAGGGTATAGGATTCTAAGATGAGGCGGCCTTAGCAGCCTTGGAGCCCTGCAAAATAGTTTCAGGATCAGCAGAAGGGTTCTTGAATAAGAATTGATGGGAATCAGGGACCCTGTAAAATCTATCAGGCTTAGAAGGAGCAGGCGGCATGGAATCAGGATTCAAGTTAGCTTCAGAGAAGGCATCATCCACAATGTCAAGTACAGGAGGAATAGCTAAAGGCCTGTGCTGAGGGAGAAGAAGAAATTCCCAGAGTCTCTTTTTGGAAGCAGAATAATCCTGACCTTCCCAATGAAAATGGTCCCTCATCTCATGCAAGGTCTCCCCAAAAGAAAAATCTTCAGGGGGAGAGGCAGAGGGAACAGAATCCTCTGCATCCGAATCCTCATAAGGAGGAAAGGAGTAATCCTGATCAGAGGAAGAAACAGAAGATACAGAAGCCTGATCAGAAGAATCATAAGGGATATCCTGTCTAGGCCTTTTCTCAGGAGGAGGGTGAGAGCCCCTAATCATAGTTAATAAATCCCCAGCCATCCGAAGTAATTGCTTCTGAGTCTTAGGAGCTGAATCCGAAGAAGCTTGAGCAGAAAGTCGTCTTGGTTTAACAGGAGTCTTTGACTTGGCTTTTGCCTTTGTGGAAATAGTAATGTGTGAAGCCTGAAGACCCCCTCAGAAGCCGGTACCTGCATAGCGGTTCTGGACCCATCTGAAGGAGCGACGTCCGAAGGTCCTGCAGCAGACAAATTACTGGGCCTAGTTGGCTCACCATGTGAGTCCGTGTCGGCCATCGGTTCTGAAGTGGCGGACGACAGGGGCTGCAAAAGCGCCTCACTGACGACCGCCGAAGCTGGCTCTGGCTGCAAAGTATCCTGTTTGGACCTCGGAGGCCTGTCCTTGTCTTTGCGCTTCTTTTGTAATCCGGTAGTCGGTAAAGTATCCAACGGCATCCTATAATTAAATAGTCTACCGAAGTAATTCAAGGCCCAATCATACCTACGCTTGATAGTGTGAGAATTAAACCTGGCACAGAACCGACAAGAAACGTCGTGGTCAGGGCCTAGGCAAGGTAGACAGTAAGAGTGGAAATCTTTATGAGGTATTTGTTTTCCACACGATACACAATTAACTTTTTCTGACATCGGAGGAGCAAGAAAAAAAAGTTTCCCCAATGGGGTACTTAGCTTTGAGAAGAGAAGTAGAAAACTTTGGACCGACGACAATCACACCACGTTGTCTTGAAAACGTCAACCAACAACTAGCGAACTGCTTTGCACCGCACGGCAAGAAAGACTGGAGAAGATGGCGTCTGCTGTCAACTTTATACCCGTGCGCTCTGACGTCAGGGTTCTAGCTGGAACAGCCGATGCCGGACCCAGACTTTGATATTCTGGCCGACCTCGGGCTGCCTGCCGGCAGGAGTACCCTACAGTTATGACTACAGTTATGACTGCAACAGTGAAACACGAAGAACATCCAACACAGCACCAGTCACTGTCTGACAAGAAAGACCCAGACACACAACACCACAAAAGGCGGGAACAAGTTAATAAACTGCACAGCACACACACACAACCCTCCACTGAAACAAAAAAAGTCAAAAACCTCTAAAACGGTTTTCTGACCACAGATAGCGAGGGGAACAGACACTAAAAACCTCAAATGGTTTTAGCGCGAAAACACAGGACAGGAGGACTAGGTCCTGTAACTGAAACGGGCCTAGCCCGAAAGAGCAGTTAGCAGGATACCAGAAACACACTACCTAAACCAAAAACAACACTAAAGAAACACTAGCTATGAAAATAGCTCTTTGTAAGAAATCTCTCAAGTAACAAGAAAAAACAGGTACTTAGCCACAGCCAAGCGCTAGATCACATCCGAGCTTCACAAGTGACAAACGAGATCTGGGGATATGGAGCAGTGCACCATGAGATACCTGCTTAGCCCAGCCAATAGAAGACTTCGAGCTAGAAAAGTTTGGCCGAGTTGGAGACGATATTCGGCTCCGAACCCACAGGTAAGAATGTAGGTGAGATTGGACTGCATAACATTGAATGTTTCTCTGGTGTGAGGAAAGCCATCTGGGAAGTGGTATTCAAGCTTGCTCCCAGGAATATAATGTCAACAGGGTACCAGATGTGATTTCTTTTCGTTTATGGTGTACACCAGACAAGTTAGCACCATCTGTACAAAGGCCAGATGATTCAAAAGTATGTCCTGGCTTTCTGCCCGAATTAGACAATCATCTAGGTATGGGTATATCTGAATATTTCTTTGCCTGCAAAATGCAATGACTGGAGCTAGGCACTTTGTGAATATCTTGGGCGCAGTAGAAAAGCCAAAGGGCAGTGCAGAGAACAGATAGTGTGTGCAGCCTGCTTTAAAGTGTAGGTATCTTCTGCAAGATTCTCTAATTGGGATGTGCAGGTATGCTTCCTTTAAATCTAGTGCTGCCAACCAGGCATCTTTGCCTAGCATAGGAAGCAACTGAAGAGTCAGCATCTTGAATTTTGGAATCACCAAAAAGGTGTTTAGACAGGTCCAGGATAGAACACCACGAATTGTCTTTTCTGGGTATCAGGAAAAGTCTTGAGTAGAAACCTTGTCGCTTTTCCTCTTCTGGTACCGATTGAATAGCCCCTATGCTTAAGTACTTGCTTTTGGGCCTCTGCCCACTGATTTTTGCATGAAGAGCAATCTTTCCTCCCAAAGAGGCGGTCAGTTGAGAAGTGCTTGGAAGTTTTAGAAAGAAGTAATTGAGACAGTTTTACCAGAGGGGGGGAGTTTTATTACTCCCAGAATTGGAAGTGGAACCCCCCCCCCCCCCACTGCTTAGTCCTGTGCATACCCTGGGACTGAAGCCTGGGTGCTCTGCTGGATCTGGGTTTGGACTGAGAAAGTCTGGAAGAGGTAGGAAAGGAACAATTCTTGGAAGGCCAATGCCTACTAAACCTTGGAGATTGTACTTATAAGAAATCTTTTAACAGTTTGCATAGGACTTAACTTTTTCCTTCATCTTTTTAAGTACTGCCTTGTTGCCAAAGATTTAAGGGAGCATCCAGTAATTTTGCTTTAACATGATCTGGCAAGGATTGCTCCTTAAACCAAGCATGCCTTTTAAGTACAGACCCAGTTACAGCAGCCCTGCAAGATGCCTCTAGTGAATCAAAACCACATTGCAAAATGTTTTCCAACTTGTTCAGCTGAATGCAATAAATCCTGTAAATCCTTATTTTCAGCACAATCAGGAATCATCATTTTCTGTTTAAACACTCCTAATACTATGCTGCTGATATTTTAAAATATGAAACTGGCAGTTTAAAGCCCTAATGGCCAATGTTGCAGAAGTGTATACCTTCTTACCCCATCTATCCAGAGCCCTGGATTCTCTATCAGAGGGGGTAAGATTTTTGGCAGTAGTAGCTTTAATGCCCTTGGGTCCCTGTGAAATGGTCTCAAGATCCGCAGTAGGATTTTTGAAAAAGAACTTGTAAGAGTCAGGAACCCTGTAATATCTATCAGGTTTTCTGGGAGCAGGAGATAGAGTCAGGGGCCAAGCTAGATTCCAAAAAGGCAACAATGACTAGTACAGGAGGCATGGCTAAAGGCCTGTGTTGGGGCAGGAGTAAGAAATCCCCAAGCCTCTTTTTAGAATAAGAGAAATCCTGACTTTCCCAATGAAAATGCTCCCTGACGGTACGCAAGGTTTCACCAAAAGAGAAATCCTCTTGGGGGGGGGGGGTGCAGAGGGAATAGAGTCCTCAGCATCAGAATCCTCATAGGTAGTTAAGGGTAACTTCTGGTCAGAGGAAACAAAATTCAGAATCCTGGTCAGAAGTATCATAAGCAAACTCAGCCCTAGGTCTCAGAGGGGGAAGGTTGGCCTCCCCCTGATTAAAGTAATAAGGTCTTCAGCCATTCTTATTTGTTTTTTTAGGCATAGAGGCCTGACCATGCGGTCTGGGCATCGGTTTTCTAGGCATGGTTCGAGTTTTAGGCCTTGAAGAAGGAGATGGCGTTGGTTTAATACGCAAGTCAGTAGGCCTGAATACACAGTCAGAAGCCAGTGCCTGCACAGTGGCTCCGGACCCATCCAAGGTAGAGACAATCCACAGGTTTCACAGTTCAAGCATCTCATGGCATACAGGACTCCAAATGGGTCTCAGTAGTGGCCTGCGAATCTGAAGTAACAGGCATCAGGGGCTGCGAAAGCACCCGAGTACCAGCAAACTGGCTTAGGAGAAGCGTCAGCTGCGTTTTTCAGAATGTCAGTAGTCGGATGGCTTACCGAAGACATATCAGGATAACTGAAGAGAGCACAAAAATATTTAGAAGCGAAAATATACCGACTGATAGTTGGTAAGGCACAAAAAGGACAGTTTTGTACCTACCATACATGTAGATATTAGAGTGTCTTCACTGCTGCGGTCATTACACTTGGGTTATCCTGCAGTCAAGCGGTCCTGCAGTCGGCCAGAGTTCCAAAGTCTTGATCCGGCGTCGGTTGCTGTCGCTTCTTCCCTGACGTCAGTGCGCCAGGGGTATAGAATATACAGCAGACACAATTTTCTTCAGTTTTTCTTGCCCCAGATGTCAGGTGCCCCCAAATAGGAAGGCAATACATATTGCCAATAAAACATACAAGGTAAAACAAAAAGTACAGTTTTGTACCTACCATAAATGTAGATGTTCGAGTGTTCAAACTGTTGCAGTCATCACACTTGGGTTATCCTATCGTCAGGCGGTCCCCGCAGTCGGACAGAATTCCAAAGCCTTGGTCCAGCGTCGGTTGCTGTCGCCTCCTCCCTGATGTCAGTGCGCCAGGGGTATATATAGTGCAACTGACGCCATTTTCTTCAGTTTTTCTTGCCCCAGATGTCAGGTGTCCCCAAAAAGGTGATCAGAAATTAGTACCAAATGGAGAAACCTCTGCCCAAACACAAAATCCCTTCAGTTATAAGCAAATACATCAGTAAGGTATTGAAGAGATTTAGCCAGTAGATCAGAGGGGATGGAGGGAGGGTAACCTGGACTGCAGCAGGGTGAACACTCTAACATCTACATTTATGGTAGGTACAAAACTGTACTATGTTCATCGTGTTACCCTGCTGCAGTCATCACACACGGGTTGAATCCCAAAGCTAAGGAAGGGGGAGGTATCAGAGGGTTAGTGGAGGCTATAAGGCCCTGCAGAACTGCAGTGGCGAAGCCCGCCCTGGTCTTAGAGTAAAGAGGTAAGTGATAGTGTTTGGTAAAGGTGTGTACTGAACTCCAAGTTGCAGCTTCTAAAATCTCCTTGGTTGGAACCCCCCCTTAGAAAGGCTGTAGAAGTAGCTGCTGCCCTGGTAGAGTGGGACCTAATGGTAGCAGGAACTGGTTTCCCATGATGAGTATAGCAGAAACGTATGCAATGACCTATTTAGAAATAGTTTGCTTTGATATAGCCTTCCCTTGAGTAGCTGTAGCATAGGATACAAAGAGCTGGTCCAATTTTCTGAAAGCCTTAGTTTTGTCCAAGTAGTAACGAAGTTGCCTGTGAATGTCCAAGGAATGCAGGAATCTCTCACCTTTGTTCTGTGGATTTGGGAAGAAGGTGGGCAAGTGGATGGTTTGATTTAAAGCCACACTGGAAACCACCTTGGGCATAAAGGAAGGATTAGTTCGCAGAGAAACTGTCTTGCTGAAAGAGGAAAGGTTCCACTGCCATTAGTGCCTGTAGCTCTGAGACTCTTCTAGCTGAAGTTATTGCTAGGAGCAGGGTAGTTTTCCATGATAGGAAAGTACAGTTTTGTACCTACCATAAATGGAGATGTCCGAACTGGATAGCATCTGCAGTCATAACAACTGGGTTGTCCTGTCGTCAGGCAGCCCTTCGGTCGGCCGGATTCCAAAGTCTGGGTCCGGCTTCGGCTGATGTCGCACTTCACCCGACGTCATCTCTGCTGGTCTTCGGGTATAAAGGCATCAGCCGACGCCATTTTCCTCAGTGTTTCTTGCCCCAGATGCCAGTTTCCCTCTTGGAAGGCTAAATTTTGGATAAATGCCAATGTTTCCAAAAAGATAGAAGGCAAACACAAAAAATAAGCATGTATGTACATATATACAAACAAATACACCATAAGAGACTCCCCCCACCAGCTAGCTATTAGGAGGGTAAATACCCTAGGAGTACCACAGAGGGGAAGGAGGGAGGGTAATCCTGACTGCAGATGCTATCCAGTTCGGACATCTACATTTATGGTAGGTACAAAACTGTACTATGTCCTTCATGGATGCATCTGCAGTCATAACAACTGGGTAGAATACCATAGCCAACTAGGGGAGGAGGAAGTAAAAAAAATAATGGTGTGGTTAGGATCCCTTGCAGTACAGCAGTGGCAAACCCTGCTCGGGATCTGGAATACAGAGGTAAATTATAATGCTTGGCAAATGTATGCACGGAGGTCCAAGTAGCCGCCTCAATAATGTCCTTGGTTGCCACTCCTCGTAAGAAGGCTGTGGTAGTGGCTGTTGCCCTTGTAGAATGAGGCCTTATGTTCTGTGGAATTGGTTTTCCATGGAAGGAGTAACAGAATCGTATGCAATTTTCTATCCATTTGGAGACTGTCTGTTTGGAAATTGCTTTTCCTTCCCTTCCTGTTGCATAGGCTACAAAAAGCTGGTCAGTTTTTCTGTTACTTTTGGTTCTGTCCAGGTAGTAGCGTAGCTGTCTATGTACATCCAAGGTATGCAGCATTCTTTCCCCTCTGTTTTGTGGATTGGGGAAGAAGGTAGGTAGGTGGATTGCCTGGTTTAAAGACACTCTGGATACCACCTTAGGCATAAATGTAGGATTAGTTCTCATGGACACCCTATCTTGGTGGAAGATTAGGAAGGGTTGTACTGCCATTAGGGCCTGAAGTTCAGAAACCCTCCTTGCTGAGGTAATTGCCAGTAGGAAAGCAGTTTTCCATGATAGGTGCTGTAGATCTGCTGTTGCTGCTGGTTCAAGAGGAGGGAGTGTCAACTTTTCTAGCACAAAGTTCAAGTCCCATGCTGGCAATGGTGGTTTTCTAGGAGGTTTTACATTCTTGATCCCTCTGAGGAATTGCCTGAGTAGAGGATGTGAAAAGACAGGTGGATCAAAGCTGTATTCTGCTGAAATAGCTGATGCATGTATCTTGATGGAGGAATAGGACAGGCCTGTATGTAGAAGCTCTGCCAAATACTCCAGAATGTTAGCAATATCTATATTAGACACATCTTTTCCTCTTTCAGCACTCCAAATGACAAACCTTTTCCATTTTCCTGCATAGTTCCTTCTTGTTGAAGGTCTGCGGGCTTCCAGGATAATGTCTTTAACCCTTTGGGAAAGATCTGGATTAGTTGCTGCTATGTGATGTTCCATGCAGTCAGTTGCAAAGTTTTTAGGTTTGGATGCATGATGCTGTAGTTGTTCTGAGTTAACATCAAAGGCATCAGGGGTATTGACCACATTTTCTCCCGAGACATGCTCCTCAGCAATGGGTACCAGTGTTGTCTTGGCCAGTTCGGAGCTATCAGGATTATCCTTGGATGTTCCTCCTTGATTTTTAGTAATACCCTGTGTATCAAGGGGAGAGGTGGAAATGCATATGCTGTCAGACCTTTCCAGCTGAAGGAGAGTGAATCCACCTTCCATGCAAGTGGGTGGAATGTCCTTGTGCAGAATTTTTTGAGCTGGTGATTGAGAGGGGAAGCGAATAGATCTATCTGTGGCATTCCCCATTTCTTTGTGATGGTCTTGAAGATGTCCGGGTGTAGCATCCATTCGTGAGCATCCGAGGTGGTTCTGCTTAACATGTCTGCTAGAGTGTTCTCCTTTCCCGGTACAAATATTGCCTGTAACTGGATGTTGTAGCTGAGTGCCAGGTTCCAAAGGTCCAAAGTCATTCTGCATAGGGGGTATGAATGAGTGCCTCCCTGTTTGTTGATGTACCACATGACTGTGGTGTTGTCTGTCCTTATCAAATGGCCTTCTTTGAGAAATGGTCTGAATTTTTGGATTGCCAGTTTTACTGCCAGCATTTCTTTTTGGTTGATGTGCAGGTGTAGCTGGTCCTGAGTCCACAATCCTTGTACGCATTTGTCCAGCATGTGTGCCCCCCATCCTAGGTCTGAGGCGTCTGTTGTGATGGTTTGGCTTGCTCGAAAGTTGCGGAAGGGTAGGCCTGGGTTTGACTGGCATGCTTGAGCCCACCATAGGAACTCCTGTTTTAGGCATGGGATTAGTGGTATTTCTGCTTCTAAGCTGTGCCTGTGTTGGGACCATAAATTCTTTAGGTACCACTGTAGTTTTCTCATATGCAGTCTGGCATGTGGGACCAAGATTATGCATGATGCCATGAAGCCCAAGGCCTGCAGAACTTTTCTTGCTGTTAGCTTGTTCTGTTTTGTTAATGCCAAGAAGTAAAGAGGGAGTTCTTTTTGTTTTTCTGCAGTTAGGAATGCCATTTGTTTTACTGTGTCCAATTCCGCGCCCAAGAATGTCCTTGTTTGGGATGGTATCAGCCTTGACTTTTGTAAATTGACTGTATATCCCAGGGCTTGTAGCAAGTAAATGACCCTTTGTAAATCTGTTGTCAGCTTGCTTTTGTTGTCCGCTTGTAGCAGGCAGTCGTCCAGGTATGGATAAATTTGGATTCCCTGTAATCTGCAGTGGGCGATTACTGATGCCAAGGCATTTTGTGAATACTCTGGGCGCAGTAGATAAGCCAAAGGGCAATGCTGAGAATTGATAATGCTCTGATCCTGCAAGAAATCTGAGGTATCTTCTGCAATTTGGTCGAATGGGGACGTGCAGGTATGCCTCCTTGAGATCTAGAGTTACCAGCCAACACTCCTTGCCCAGCATGGGAAGAAGTTGCTGTAGGGTCAGCATTTTGAATTTTGGGACAATGATGTATGTGTTTAAGATGGACAGGTCGAGAATAGGTCTCCAACTTTTTTCTTTTCTTGGAACTAGGAATAGTCTGGAGTAGAATCCTTTGCCTTGTTCTGTTATTAGTACTCTTTCCACAGCTCTCATCTTTGTTAATTGCATTATCTGCTGTAGAGCTTCTATTTTTGATTTGGAGGCAGGTTTGGCATTCCTCTTTTGACTGGTAAAGTGTGGAAGTGGAACCGTAACCTTGGTCTATGGTTTGCAAAATCCATTTGTCTTTTGTGATATAGTGCCAATTTTTGAAAATAAGGCTAACTTTCCGCCTAATGGTGCGGCTATTTGCTCCCTGGTAGGCGGAGTTAGAGTCAAGTCACTGTGATTGTCCTGTTGCAGTGGTAGTGGTTGTGTCTGTGCCTCTTATTACCTTGCCACTGTCGCCTCTGTAGGCACCCCTCTGGATTGATTTCTGCCTCTGGAACGTCTATTCCTGCCCCTTTGGGATCTTGTGGAGTCAGGAAAGGACCAATTTTGGCAGGCCAGTTCCTGCTAAACCTTGGGGCTGAACCTGTAAGAAATCTTTAACTGTTTGTACAGATTTTGCCTTTTCTTCCATTTTCTTCATTACCTGCTGGGCAGGTGTACCAAATAAACTGGCCTTATCCATAGGAGCATCTAATAGCTTAGCTTTAACATGATCCGTAAGACCTGCTCTTTCAACCATGCATGTCTTCTTATCACTGTGCCAGTCATGGCTGATCTAAATGAAGCCTCCAGTGCATCATAGCCACATTTTAAGGAATGGTTACTAACCTGTTGTATGTTACTTACCATTTCTAATACATATTTCTTATCTATAGAGTCATCAGAGGATAGCTTTTAGTTAACTGATCAAGCATAAACTCTTGGTATTGTATCATGTGAAACTGACAGTTTAAAGCTCTAGCTGAGAGAGTAGCAGAAGTGTAAACTTTTTTGCCCCATCTGTCTAAAGACCTGGATTCCCTTTCTGAAGGCATAGGGTTTTTTGTTGTGGTCGAGGCTACTGCCTTAGGCCCCTGGGAAATAGTTTTGGGGTCCGCCAGTGGGGCCTTGTATAGGTGGTGATGAGTGTCTGGTACCCTGTAAAATCTATCAGGTTTGGCAGGGGCTGGAGGTAAAGAATCAGGAGCAGTGCAAACATCATTAAATGCATCATCCACAACAGGCAAAACAGGAGGGATAGCTAAGGGCCTATGTTGTGGTAAGTGCAGAAAAGTCCTAAGCCTTTTCTTGAATCTGAGAAATCTTGTCCCTGCCATTGGAATTGCTCTCTCATGGCATGTAAGGTTTCCGAAGGAAAATTCCTCTGGTGGAGAGGCAGCTGGAATGGATTCTTCAGCATCAGAGTCTTCATAAGTAGAAAAAGGATCCTCTGGCTGTTCTGCAATGTCGGAGTCATCCGCAGAATCATCAGAGGACACTGGCTCGGGGGGCTCTGTCCCAGGTCTCTTTTCTGGTGGCTGAGAGGCCCTGTCTGGGTGAGATTGGGATCCCCTAATTAAGGATATTAAATCTTCTGCCAGAGTAAGCATTTGAGAACTGGAAGTGGGCCTGTGTGAGGGAGGTTTAACAGGCACTGACTTAGCAGATTTGGCTGCTTTAGCCCTGGCAAAGGCCTTGATAGACATGGCTGCAGGGGGTCTTGCAGCACCACGTGCTGGGGTAGAGACATCCAAAGGGATGGTGTCAGATAACTCACTAGAAGCCACAGTAGTAGGCAAAATTTCTGTGGCCGATTCAGGTAAAGTAGCGGGAGCCTCAGTAGTAGTCATGGATTCGGCTGAAGATTGACCCGTTTTCTCGGTTTCGGCCGAAACAGAGACACTCGCGGCTTGCTTAACCGTGGTTTCGGCCGAAACCGTGGGCCGCGAGTGTCGGTCTTTTTCCTTGCGTTTTTTAACAATTTGGGTAGTCGGAGGATCCGACGGCATAAAGTACGCAAAGTCTGAGCCGAAAAACTGTTCAGCAAACTCCGACCGACGCCTTAGCGTTCGTCGGTTGAAGGAAGCACAGGCCGAACAGGCTGCTACATCGTGGTCTGGGCCTAAGCAAGGCAGACAGTAAGAGTGGAAATCTTTATGAGGTATTTGTTTCCCACAAGTTAAACAGTTATTGACTTTTTCTGACATCGGCTGAGGCAAGAAAGAGTCCCCAACGGGGTACTTAGCTTTTTAGAAGTCTTCGTAGTAGTATTCGGTAGTAGTAATCTCTGGATCTGACCGACCGGCACTTGCGAACAGCTTCTGCTTGGCCACGGCAAGAAAGACTGAGGAAAATGGCGTCGGCTGATGCCTTTATACCCGAAGACCAGCAGAGATGACGTCGGGTGAAGTGCGACATCAGCCGAAGCCGGACCCAGACTTTGGAATCTGGTCGACCGAAGGGCTGCCTGACGACAGGACAACCCAGTTGTTATGACTGCAGATGCATCCATGAAGGACATCTGAAGATCTGCAGAGAAAGCTGGTTCAAAAGGAGGCAGTGTTAGTTTTTCCAGGACAAAGTTGAGGTCCCATGTAGGTGTAGGAGCTCTCCTGGGTGGTCTGTTTTTTGCCCCTCTGAGGAACTGCGTTAGAAGAGGATGTGAAAAAGGTGGATCCGTGTTGTAGTGAGCTGAAATAGCTGAAGCATGGATTTTAATGGAGGAGAAAGTCCTTTGGGCAACATCTCAGTTAAATACTGTGGCATGTGAGGCTGAATTGTGTCTTGGTCTTTAGCTTGGTTCCAGGCACAAAACCTTTTCCATTTGTCCGAGTAAGCCTTCCTGGTGCTAGGCTTCCAGAACAACATCCAGAACTGCTTGGGAAAGAGGAGCTGGTTGTATGTTTAGTTGATCTGCCATGCAGCCAGATTTAAAGTTTTGAGCTAGCTGTGAAGAATCTGATTGTTTTATTGTGTGAGCAAATGGGGGATTTGAGGCAATATCCATGGTGGGCTGAGAGCCATATTTCTCAATAATGGGTACCAGTGCTGGCATGGCCAGTCTGAGGCTATGAGAATCATTCGTGGTCTCTCCTTTGACTTTCATAAGAACCTTTGTGAGGAGAGGCAATGGAGGGAAGGCATATACGGTCAGGTTTTTCCAACAGAAAGAGAGTGCGTCCACTTTCCAAGCTTGATGGTGAAATGTCCTTGTACAAAATTCTGTTAGTTGATAGTTTTGAGGACTGGCAAACAGGTCTACGTCTGGAAGGCCCCATTTTTGAGTTATCATTGCAAATATTTGTGGATCTAGTTTCCACTCGTGGGGATCCTTGATGTTTCTGCTGAGGTCGTCTGCCAATGTGTTCTTCTGCCGTGGCAGGAATTGAGCTTGCAACTGAACTTGTAAGCCAGAGCTGTGTTCCATAAGATCATTGCTTGCCTGCATAGAGGGTAGGAATGCGTACCCCCTTGTTTATGTACCACATTACTGTGGTGTTGTCAGTCTTTATTGCAAGTTGTCCTGGATGTAACAGATCCTTGAAGGCTGTCGGAGCTTTCTGTACAGCTAGCATCTCTTTTTGATTTATGTGCAGATTTCTTTGATCTGCAGTCCATAGGCTTTGAATGCATTGTCCTGCCATGTGTGCCCCCCAGGCGTAATCTGAAGCATCTGTTGTGATAGTTTGCCTGGCTGGGAGCAAGGTGAAAGGCTGACCCTTGTTGAGGTGACATGCCTGTGACCACCATAGAAATTCCTGTTGTAGGCAGGGGATGAGAGATATCATTGTGTCCAAGCTGTGGCTGTGTTGAGACAATACGCTTTTTAGGTACCACTGTAATTTCCTCATATGCAGTTTTGCAAATGGTATTAGTATGCAAGATGCCATGAAGCCCAAAGCCTACAGAAATTTTCTTGCAGTTAATTGGGTCTTTGTTGCCATTGTCCTAAAATATTGAGTCAGTTGTAGTTGCTTGTCTGGCGTAAGATAAGGCTTCTGGGCCGTTGTGTCCAAGCTGGCACCCAGGAATGTCATTTTTTGTGAGGGCACTAGTTTTGACTTTTTTGTTTACTGTGTACCCCAGGCAGTTTAGTAGATGCAAAGGCCAGATGATGTAGGAGGATGTCTTTGCTTTCTGCTTGGATGAGGCAGTCCAGGTATGGATATATTTGAATTCCTCTGTCTGCAGTATGCAATTACTAGTGCCAGGCATTTTGTGAAGACTCTGGGTGCAGTAGATAAGCCAAAGGGCAGTGCAGAGAATTGGTAATGGGTTGAACCTGCAATGAAATGGAGGTATCTTCTGCAACTTTGTCCGATTGGGACATGCAGGTATGCCTCCTTGAGGTCCAACGTTACTAGCCATGCTTCCTTGCCCAACATGGGAAGTAGCTGCTGTAGAGTTAGCATCTTGAATTTGGGTACTTGTGTTTAGAATTGAAAGGTCCAGAATGGGTCTCCAGGCATTGTCCTTTCTGGGCACTAGAAAGAGTCTTGAATAAAATCCTTGGCCTTGCTCTCGAGTAGGTACAAGCTGAATGGCTCTCATGTCCATGAGAGCTGTAATTTGTTTTTGTGCCTCTGCCCATTGATTGTGTGGCAGGTTTGGCATTCCTCTTTTCATTGGCAAGGTGTGAAAGTGGAATCTGTATCCTCGTGAAATTATGTCTAGGACCCATTTGTCCTGTGTGACACTGTGCCAGTTGTCTGCAAAAAGTGCAAGTTTTTCCCCCAAGGGGGCTGCCAAGAGAGAACTGCTTGGCCAGATGAGGTGCAAGTCATTGAGTTTGCCTTCTGGTGGATTGAGACCAGTCTTTCTCCTCCCTTCTGTGTTGTCAAGGCTTATACTGGGGTTGTGGTTGTCCTCTGTCCCTTGGGCATCTGTATTAACCCCTCTGTGGTCTGTCCGTAGCTGGAAAGGACCAATTTTTTTGTTGGTCAGTTTTTGCTGAAGCGAGGAGGTTGTACCTGTAGGAAATCCTTGACTGTCTGCATAGATTTTGCCTTATCCTCCATTTTCTTTAAAACTTCTTCTGCTTCAACTCCAAAAAGCACATCCTGCTGTAAGGGAGCATCTAGTAATTTTGCTTTAACATGATCAGGCAGAGTTTGTTCCTTTAACCAAGCATGCCTACGTATAACAGACCCAGTGACAGCTGCTCTGCAGGAGGCCTCCAAAGAATCAAACCCACACTGTAAAGTATGCTTGCCTACCTGCTCAGTGGCGTGCAACAGATCCTGTACTTCTTTCAATTCAGATTGGGAGAGTGGTTATTCTTTGCTTTAACTGAGAGATTAGGAATTGCTGATATTTAAGCATGTGAAATTGGCAATTCAGTGCCCTCATAGTTAGTGTGGCTGAGGTGTAAACCTTTTTCCCCCACCTGTCTGGTGCTCTGGAATCCCTCTCAGAAGGTACTGGGTTTTTAGCCATAGAAGCCTTAGCCCCCTTGGGACCCTGGGAGATGGTCTCTGGGTCAGCTGCAGGGCTTTTCTAAAGAAAGTTGTGGGAATCAGGCACTCTATAGTATCTGTCAGGCTTAGCCAGAGCAGGAGGTAGAGTCTGGGTTCAAACTGGATTCTAAATAAACATCATCCACAATGTCCAAAACTGGTGGGATGGCAAGTGGACTGTGTTGGGGGAGTAAAAGAAACTCTGAGCCTTTTCTTAGAGTCGGAGTAGTCCTGACCTTCCCAGTGAAAATGTTCCCTCATAATGTGTAAAGTCTCCCCAAAGGAGTAGTCTTCAGGAGGAGAAGCTGAGGGAAGAGTCCTCAGCATCAGAATCTTCATAAGGAGAGAAGGAATAATCTTGGTCCTCAGGAGTCTGAAGAAATGGACTGTTGTTCAGAGGATGCATTATCTTCCTCTGGTCTAGGCCTTTTGTCAGGAGGGGGCTGGGGACCCCTGATTAGAGAAATCAAATCTTCAGCCATTTTGAGCATCTGTTTCTTAGGCATAGGGTCTTGAACAGGAGACTGAAGTGCAGTCCTTTTAGATTTAGTAGGAGTCTTCGACTTAGAAAACATTTTAATGGTGAGAGTCTGTCTGAAAACGCCTTCAGAAACAGATGGCGTTTCTGTAGCACCGTCTTTTGAAGCAATGTCATCGGAAGGGCCTGAACTAAATGGCTGCATCGGCCTGGTGCCTTCCGCCAAAATTTCTGTAGCAGTCTCGGGTTCCAGATCTGCGGTAGTCAGGGGATGCGTCGGAGCCTCACTGAGGACCGGAGAACCAGAGACAGGATCAGCCGAGGCCTCTGAGTCTGGCTTAGACCTGGGCTGTCTATCCTTATCCCTGCGTTTTTTGTGCACGTCGGTAGTCTGTTGCTCCGACGGCATGGTGTAGTTAAATATCCTACCGAAGTAGTGTCGTGCGAAATCAAAGCGTCTTAATAGTACGCTTATTAAACCTAGCACAAAACAGACAAGTGACGTCGTGGTCTGGGCCTAGGCAAGGTATGCAAAAAGAATGAAAATCCTTATGAGGTATTTGCTTCCCACAAGAAATACAATTGTTAACTTTTTCTGACATCGGCCTGAGGCAAGAAAAGTTTCCCCAACGGGGTACTTAGCTTTATAGAAGACTTCGGTCTGAAATTTGAATATCTCAGGAGTCGGCCAACTTGCCGAACTTGGCACTTGCGAACTGCTTCTGCTTCGGGCACCGCACGGCAAGAAAGACTGAAGAAAATGGCTTCTGTTGCACTATATATACCCCTGGCACACTGACGTCAGGGAGGAGGCGACAGCAACAGACACCGGACCAAGGCTTTGGAATTCCGGCCGACTGCGGGACCACCTGACGACAGGATAACCGAAGTGTGATGACTGCAGCAGGGTAACACGATGAACATCCTTCAGTTACCAGCAAATACACCACATAGGTAGTATAGGATAGAAAGGTATAGATTAGTTCCAGCTAAGAAAGAGAGGATGGCAGGTGGGTAACCAGGACTGCAGCAGTGAAGACACTAACATCTACATTTATGGTAGGTACAAAACTGTACTATGTTCGTGTTTCACTGCTGCAGTCATTACACTTGGGCTGAAACCTAAAGCTGAGTTAGGGTGGCTGGCTCTATAGAGGATTTGGTGTGCCTAAGAGGCCCTGCAGCACTGCAGTGGCAAAGCCAGCTCTTGATCTAGAATATAGAGACAAGTGATAATGTTCGGTAAAGGTGTGCACTGAATTCCAAGTTGCAGCTTCCAAGATGTCTTTGGTAGGTACTTCTCTAAGGTAGGCAGTTGAAGTGGCTGTTGCCCTGGTGGAATGTGGCCTAATATTACTAGGTACAGGTTTCCCATGCTGTGTGTAGCAGAACCGGATACAGTGTCCTATCCACTTTGAAATGGTCTGCTTTGAAATAGCGTTACCCTGTGATCCTGCAGCATATCCTACAAACAAATGCTCAGTTTTTCTGAAAGCTTTTGCTTTGTCCAAGTAGAAACATAATTGCCTGTGTATGTCCAAGGAATGCAGAAGTCTCTCCCCTTTATTCTGGGGATTTGGATAAAAAGTTGGCAAGTGAATAGTTTGGTTAAGAGCCACACTGGATACCACCTTAGGCATAAATTAAGTGTTTGTTCGTAAAGAAACCTTGTCTTGGTGAAAAATGATGAAAGGCGCCACTGCCATTAGTGCCTGTAACTCAGACTCTTCGTGCCAAGGTTATTGCCAGAAGCAGAGCAGTTTTCCATGATACGTATTTTAATTCTGCTGAATTGGCTGGCTCAAAAGGAGGTAAGGTTAGTTTTTTCAAGACAAAATTGAGGTCCCAAGTTGGTGTTGGTGCTCTCCGGGGCGGTCTTATGTTTTTAGCCCCTCTGAGGTACTGTTTTAGCAATGGATGAGAGAAAATAGGAGGATCTGTGTTGTAATGAGTCAAGATGGCAGAGGCGTGGATCTTAATGGATGAAAAAGATAGTCCTTTGTCCAGCATCTCAGTTAAGTATTGTAATATCTGAGGAATATTTGGGACAAGAGGGTCTAAGCTTTGAGCCTGGTTCCAGGCACAAAATCTCTTCCACTTTTCTGAATAAGACTTCCTGGTGCTAGGCCTCCTGGCCTCCAAAATGACATCCATAACAGCTTTAGAGAGAGGTGTTGTCTGCTTGACTAATGAATCTGCCATGCAGCCAGGTTTAAGGTTTTGAGCTGACTGTGCAGGATCTGATTGTTTTGTTGAGTCAGAAGATGCAGAGTTTGAGGTAAAATCCATGGTGGACCTTGGGCCAAGTTCTTTAAAATTGGGTATCAGTGCTGGTGTGGCCAGTCTGGGGCAATCAGGATCATCTGTGTTTTTTCTTGTCTGACTTTCAGGAGTACCTTTGAAAGGAGTGGCAGTGGTGGGAAGGCATAATCTTTTAGGCTTTTCCAGCTAAACAAGAGAGCATCCACCTTCCATGCTTGTGTGTGATAAGTCCTTGTGCAGAATTTTGTAGTTGGCAATTCTGTGGGGAGGCAGAGAGATCTATGTCTGGGCACCCCCATTTCTGTATTATCATACTGAATACTTGTGGATTTAATTTCCACTCGTGAGGATCCATGATGTTTCTGTGTCTGCCAGAGTGCTTTTCTCTCCTAGCAGGAATTGTGCTTGTAGATGAATTTGATAGGCTAGAGCTGTGTCCCACAAGGTCATGACTTGTCTGCATAGGTGATAAGAATGAGTGCCCCCTTGCTTATGTACCACAACTGTGGTGTTGTCTGTCTTTAGTAATAGTTGTCCTGGATGCAGACAGTCCTTGAAAGCTGTTAGGGCATTTTGTACAGCCAACATCTCTTTTTGATTAATGTGAAGATACATTTGGTCTGCGGTCCACTTGCCCTGAATACATTTTCCTGCCATGTGTGCTCCCCCAGGCATAATCCTAAGCATCTGTTAGTGTCTGCCTGGCTGTGGGTAGAGTGAAAGGCTGTCCCTTGTTGAGGTGACATGCCTGTGCCCATCGAAACTCCTATTGTAGGCAGGGAATTAGTGGTATTACTGCTTCCAAACTGTGACAGTGTTGAGTCCACACACTTTTTAGGTACCATTGTAATTTCCTCATATGCAGTCTGGCATATGGAATTAGTAGTATGCAGGATGCCATGAATCCCAAGGCCTGCAGAATGTTTCTTGAAGGGAGTTGGGTCTTTGTTGCCATCAATTGAAAGTACCGAGTCAGTTGGCCTTGCTGGTCTGGCGCGAGATGAGCCATCTGGGCCGTAGTATTTAAGCTGGCACCCAGGAATATTATCTCTTGTGAGGGCACTAATTTTAACTTCTTTTCGTTTACTGTGTACCCTAGGCAAATTAGCAACATTTTTACAAACGCCAGATGCTTTAGAAGAATGTCCTTGCTCTCTGCTTGAATAAGGCAGTCCAGGTATGGATATATTTGAATTCCTTTTTGTCTGCAAAATGCAATTACTGGTGCCAGGCACTTTGTGAAGACCCTGGGCGCAGCAGATAAGCCAAAGGGCAGTGCAGAGAATTGGTAATGCATTGAACCAGCTATGAATCCGAGGTATCTTCTGCAGTTTTGTCTGATAGGGGCATGCAGGTATGCCTCTGAGGTCCAAAGTAACAAGCCAAGCCTTCTTGCCCAGCATGGGAAGAAGCTGCTGTAGTGTCAACATTCTGAATTTCGGAACATCCAGGTAAGTATTTAGAGTAGAAAGGTCTAGTATGGGTCTCCAGTCCTTTCTGGGTACCAGAAAGTCTTTGTCCTTGTTCCTGTTGTGGCACTTTCTGAATAGCTCTCATGTTCATGAGGGCTGTAATTTGTTTTTGTGCCTCTGCCCATTGATTTTGTGGTGGGTCTGGCATTCCTTTTAGCCTTGGTAGAGTGTGAAAGTCGAACCTGTAAACCTTGAGACACAATATTCAGAAACCATTTGTCTTGGGTGATTATATGCCAATTTTGAGAAAAAATTGCAAGTTTTCCCCCTAAGGGAGCTGCCAAAAGGTAAGCGCTTGGCATTCGAAGGGGGGAGTCATTGGGACGGTTTCCTGTAAGGTTGTGACTTGTATTCACCTCCTTTTGGGGTTGGAGCACCCCACTGTCGTGGTCTGTATGAACCTTGGGGCTGAGATCTGCCTCTTGGGCGTCTGTGTCTGCCTCTCTGTGGTCTGACACTGGAAAGGACCAATTCTTTGAAGGCCAATTTCTGCTAAATCTAGGTGGTTGTACCTGTAAGAAATCCTTCACCGTTTGCATAGATTTTGCCTTATTCTCCATTTCCTTTAATACCTCTTTTGCCTCAACACCAAATAAGATATCCTGCTGTAAAGGAGCATCCAATAATTTAGCCTCAACATGATCAGGCAACCCTTGTTCTTTTAACCAAGCATGCCTTCGAATCACAGATCCTGTAACAGCTGCTCTACAAGAAGCCTCTAATGAATCAAAACCACATTGCAGAGTATGTTTGCCCACTTGTTCAGCTGCATGCAATAACTCCTGCATTTCCTTAGTCAGGTTGTTCTGAACTTGTAATAATTTTCTGCTTTAACAGAGACATTAAATATTGTTGATATTTAAGCATGTGAAACTGGCAATTTAAAGCTCTCACTGCTAAAGTTACAGAAGTGTATACTTTCTTCCCCCATCTGTCTAATGCTCTAGAATGCCTGTCAGAAGGAACTGGATTCTTAGCCGTGGAAGCCTTTACCCCTTTGGGACCCTGGGAAATAGTTTCTGGTTCAGCAATAGGGTTTTTATAAAGAAATTTGTGAGAGTCAGGGACTCTGTAGTACCTGTCTGGCTTGACTGGAGCAAAGAATCAGGATTTAAACTGGATTCAGAGAACACATCATCCACAATATCTAACACTGGTGGAATAGCAAGGGGTCTCTGCTGAGGTAATAAGAAAATCTCTGAGCCTTTTCTTGGATTCTGAATAATCCTGGCCCTCCCCAATGGAAATGCTCCCTCATGGTATGTAAAGCTTCCCCAAAAGAATAATCCTCTGGTGGAGAGGCTGAAGGGATTAATTCTTCAGCATCAGAGTCCGCATTGGGGGGGGGGGGGTAAAGAGTATCCGTGGTCTGAAGAGGAATCAGAGTAAATAGAAACCTGGTCAGAGGAATCAGTCTGTATCCTGCCTAGGCCTTTTATCAGGAGTGGGATGGGTACCCCTAATCAGAGTAATTAAGTCTTCAGCCATTTTGATCATCTGTTTTTTAGGCATGGAGGCCTGTCCAGGTGAATGCTGTACTTGCTGCTTTGTCTTTAATGGAGTTTTAGACTTGGCTGTAGTTTTTATGGTAATCTGTGAAGGTCTGAAAACACCCTCAGAAGCAGATGCCTGCTCAGCGGCTCCGGACCCATCTGAGAGTATAGTTTTGTACCTACCATAAATGTAGATGTTCGAGTGCTCATACAGCTGCAGTCATAACAGATGGGTTATCCTGCCATCAGGCGGGTCCTCTGTCGGCCGAATTCCAAAGTCTAGGTCCGGCGTCGGTTGTCGTCGCTTCTTCCCTGACGTCAGTGTGGCAGGGGTATAAAAGAGCCAGCCGACGCCATCTTCTTCAGTTTTTCTTGCCCCAGATTGTCAGGTGCCCCCAGAAGGAAGGCAAAACATAAACTTATGTAATCATGCAATATAGAATAATCAAAAAACAGTGGTTGCAAGCAAATACACCATAAAAGAATACCCCAAATAGGTTGTTTGAGAAGGTGTTTGTCATAAGGCCTGTCCTAAGAGGGGATGGAGGGGGGAAACCTGGACTGCAGCTGTATGAGCACTCGAACATCTACATTTATGGTATGTACAAAACTGTACTATGTTCATCGTGCATACAGCTGCAGTCATAACAGATGGGAAGAATCCCAAAGCTAAGTAGTAGGGGTGGCAGGCACTAAGAGGAAAGTACAGTTTTGTACCTACCATAAATGTAGATGTTCGAAGATCCACATTGCTGCAGTCCTTACACTTGGGTAGTCCGCTGTCCTCGGTCGGCCCGAATATCAAAGTATAAGGCTGACGTCGGTCAAGGCGCATTTGACTGACATCAGGACGTCAGGGTACAAATGCGCATGACCGACATCATATCCTCAGTCTTTTCTTGCCCCAGATGTCAGAAGACCCTAAAAATAAAGGTCAAAACCAAAAGACAGCAAACAAACAACCAACCACCCTTGCACTAATTATATGTACAATATATACAATATACACAATATTTACAACCCAACCCACACAACCACCTCTAACTACAGAGGGAAGGAGGGAGGGTTGACTGCAGCAATGTGGATCTTGAACATCTACATTTATGGTAGGTACAAAACTGTACTATGTTCTTCATCTCACATTGCTGCAGTCCTTACACTTGGGTAGAATCCCAAAGCAGAGGTAAGGGAGGATGGCCAAACTAAGGAAGCAGGAGCTGCTAAAATGCCCTGCAAAACAGCAGTGGCAAAACCAGCCCTGGATTTAGAGTAAAGTGGCAGGTGATAATGCCTAGAGAAAGTATGCACTGAACTCCAAGTAGCTGCCTCCAAAATATCCTTGGTTGCCACTCCTCAAAAGGCTGTCAAGTGGCAGTAGCCCTAGTGGAATGAGGCCTAATCCCAGCTGGAATCTCCTTGCCATGATGGGAATAACAGAAAGCAATGCAAAACCCAATCCACTTAGAAATAGTTTGTTTTGACACAGGCTTGCCCTGAGAACTCAAAGCAAAAGAAACAAACAACTGCTGAGACTGCCTGAACCCTTTAGTTCTGTCCAAATAATATCGCAACTGCCTGTGTACATCTAAAGTGTGCAAAATCTTTTCCCCTTTATTTTGGGGATTTGCATAAAAAGTAGGCAAATGAATAGTTTGGTTTAAAGCCACACTAGAGACCACCTTAGGCATAAAGGAAGGATTAGTACGCAAAGATACCCTATCCTTATGGAAAATCAAGAAAGGCTCAACCGCCATAAGGGCCTGTAATTCAGAAACCCTTCTTGCAGAGGTAATGGCCAACAAAAAGGCAGTCTTCCATGATAAAAATTTCAACTCAGAAGTAGCTGCAGGCTCAAAAGGTTGTAGAGTGAGTTTCTCCAACACAAAATTGAGATCCCAAGCAGGAGTAGGAGCTCTACGTGGGGGTCTTATATTCTTTGCCCCTCTAAGAAATTGCTTGAACAAAGGATGAGAAAACAATGGAGTGTCACATTCATAGTGAGCTGAAATTGCTGCAGCATGAACCTTAATAGAAGAGAAGGACAAACCTTTGTCCAGTAACTCAGTAAGATATTGAAGAGCCACACTTAAATTAGGCTCAGAAACATCAAAATCCTTTGCTGCACTCCAAAATAAAAATCTCTTCCATTTATCTGCGTACACTTTCCTTGTACTAGGCCTTCTAGCTTCCAAAATCACATTCAAAACTTGTTGTGGAAGTTGAGACCTCTATGGTTCAAAACAGAATATGCCAGGCTGTTAGGTGAAGAGAGTGAAGTTTGACATTGAGCAAATGGCCGTCCTCCTGTGACAACAGGTGTGGAATCAAGGCAAAGGCCATGGAGGCTTCCACCAGACTTCTCAGTAATGGGTACCAGTGCTGTCGAGGCCAATCTGGAGCTATTAAAATCATCCTTGGCTTGTCCTGTCTGACCTTTAGAAGTACCTTTGGGAGGAGAGGCAGAGGTGGAAAGGCATACACATGAAGATTGCTCCAATTGAAAGAAAGAGCATCCACTTTCCAAGCTGTGGGATGAAACCTTTTGTGCAAAACTTTGGCAGCTGATGGTTTAGTGGAGAAGCGAACAGATCTATGTCTGGAGTTCCCCATGACACTGTCAATTTCTGAAATACATGAGGATCCAATTTCCACTGTGGGGATCCATAATTCGCCTGCTCAACACATCTGCTAAGGAGTTCTGTGCTCCTGGCAGAAACCTTGCCTGAAGATTGAGCTGTAAACAGAGCAGTCTCCCACAAAATCATTGCTTGCCTGCATAGAGGATAAGAATCGTTCCCCTTGCTTGTTGATGTACCACATGACAGTTGTGTTGTCTGTTAGAATCAACACCTGCCCTGGAAGAAGTAAATCCTTGAAAGCTATTAATGCAAACTGGACTGCTAACATCTCCTTCAGGTTGATATGCAGATGTTGTAGTCTGGCAGGCCACTTGTCTTGTATCCACTTTCCATTTAGATGAGCTCCCAAGCTTTGTCTGAGGCATCTGTCGTTAAAATCTGACTCGCCTCTGGCCAGGTCACAGAGAGTCCCTTGTTTAGGTGACATTCCTGAGCCCACCACAAAAATTCCTTTTGAATGCAAGGTATTATTTGAATGACAGTGTCCAGATCCTGGCAGTGCTGTGTCCATACATTTTGAGATACCATTGCAGCTTCCTCATATGCAGTTTGGCATTGGGAAGCACCAGAATACAAGATGCCATGAACCCTAAGGCTTGAAGGACTGTCCTTGCAGTCAGCCTGGACTGATGAGATAGTTGATGGAAGTAAAGGGAAAGACTCTTTTGTTTGTCCGGGGTTAAAAGGCCATCTGGGATGCTGTATTCAGTCTTACACCCAGAAAGCACATGTCCTGAGAGGGTACTAGACTGGACTTTATTTCGCTCACAGAATACCCCAGGCATCTTAGCACTGCTATCACATATTCCAAATGATGAAGAAGCTCTTCCTTCCTTGAGCCAGAATCAGGCAGTCGTCCAAATAAGGATAGATCTGTATTCCTTTTAGCCTGAAGAAAGCTATCACTGGAGCCAGAACTTTCGTGAACACTCTGGGCGCAGTAGATAAGCCAAAGGGCAATGCAGAGAACTGATAGTGAGAAGTCCCAGCTCAAAACGCAGATACTGCCTGCAACTTAGTCTGATAGGAACATGAAGGTAAGCCTCCTTGAGATCCAAAGTTACCATCCAATGATCTTTGCCCAGCAGAGGTAAAAGCTGTTGTAACGTTAACATTTTGAACTTGGGAATGTCCAGATAAGTGTTGAGGATAGATAAATCCAAAATTGGTCTCCACGTGTTCCCCTTCTTTGGTACTAGGAACAGGCGAGAATAAAATCCTAGGCCCACTTCTGGCATAGGGACCGGCTGTATGGCCCCTAGTTGAAGTAACAGAGAAATTTGCTTGTGAGCCTCTATTCTTTGTTGAGGAGGAACGTCTGGCATGCCTCTGAAAGGAGGCAAGGTATGGAAATAAAACCTGTAACCTTGGTGTATGATATCCAATACCCATCTGTCTTGGGTAATTAAACTCCAATTTTCTTTGAAAAGTGCCAACCTTCCTCCCAAAGGTGCTGCCAGACGAGAAGGCTCTGGCAGCTGAAAAGGTAGGTCATTGGGTCTGTTTACGAAAGGACTGACCCCTGCCCTCACCTGAAGACTGTGCAGGAGAACTCCCTGTTCTAGGCCTGAAAGAGCCCTGAGCTCTACCCCTACCACGTCTAGATCTACCCCTAGACTGGGAATCATAAGAAGGATACGTCCAACCTTTAGCAGGCCAATTTCTACTAAACTTTGGAGGCTGAACCTGCAAAAAATCTTTAACAGTCTGCATAGACTTAGCCTTGTCTTCCATTTTCTTTAAAACTGCCTCAACAGGAGAACCAAACAACACATCAGATTGTAAAGGAGCATCTAAAATCCTTGTTTTAACATGGTCAGATAAATTTTGATCTCTCAGCCAGGCGTGCCTGCGAAGAACTGACCCAGTGGCAGCCACCCTAGACTAGGCCTGTACAGCATCAAAACCACATTGCAAAGAATGCTTACCCACCTGTTCAGAAACATGTACTAAATCTTGTAACTCTTTACAATCAATACCTTCCGCCAGAGCATCAACCTTAGACTTCAACTGTGAAAGGAGATAGTTTTGGTATTTTAACATGTGAAACTGGCAATTCAAAGCCCTCATAGCTAGAGTGGAAGAAGTATAAACTTTCTTTCCCCATCTATCCAAGGCCCTGGCTTCTTTATCTGCAGGAACCGGATTCTTGACAACAGAAGCCTTAACACCTTTAGGCCCCTGGCTAACAGTTTCTGGGTCTGCCCTCGGACTCTTAAAAGATACTTATGAACTTCAGGCACCCTGTAATACCTATCCGGTTTAACAGGAGCAGGAGGCAAAGAATCAGGATTAAGAGAAGCCTCTGTAAAAACATCTTCCACTACATCCAAAACAGGAGGTATAGCCAAAGGCCTATGTTGGGGTAAAACAAAAATTCCTAAGCCTTTTCCTGGAATCAGAGAAGTCCTGACCTTCCCACTTAAAATGCTCCCTCATGGAATGAAGAGTTTCTGAAAAGAAAAATCCTCAGGAGGAGAAGCAGAAGGAGTAGAATCATCCACATCAGAATCAGAATAAGGAGAGTACTCCTGCAAGTCTTCAGCCAAGACTCTGAAACATCCGAAGCCTGCTCAAAACTCCCTAGCTCAGGCTCCACCCTAGGTCTCTTATCAGGAGGGGCAAAGAACCCTAATCAGAGTAATCAAATCTTCTGCCATTTTAAGCATATGCTTCTTGGGCACAATTCCAGAAGAACTAGGGTGACACCAACTGAAGCTAAACCTGGCCTGCCTCTAGGAGAAGCCTTGGAAACAGAAGGAGAGGGCCTAACCACCCTAGGCAGGAGGGAGTATAGTAACCTGAGAAGCCCCATCACCTGTCCTGCCTCCTGAGAGGCCACATCCTGCAATAACAAGGTCTCTCCTGGGATCCCAAAGAAACTCCGGTGGAACCACCGCTCCACCGACACCTCTAAAGAACCGCGTCCGCACGGACGGTTCTTCTAGCCTAGGCTTCACAGCTATGTCCTTGCGCTTCTTGAAGCGGGCGCCGGAGCATCCGACGGCATTTTATAATTGCACCTCTTCCCAAAGACTAACCTGGCACAATCTAATCTCCTCTTTATAGTGCGCTTATTAAATCTAGCACAAGAGCGACACCCAACAACGTCGTGCTCAGGCCCTAAACAAGGAATACACAAAGTATGATAGTCTCTATGCGGTATCTGTTTCCCACAAGAAATACAATTATTCACTTTTTCTGACATCCGGTAAACCACTGAGGCAAGAAAAAACTAAAATATTCCCCAACGGGGTACTTAGCCAACTTTGACTCTGTCAAACTCCGAAAACGAAAAATTTCAGAACGCCCACCGGCACTCGCAATACTGCTTCTGCATCGGACCATGCGGCAAAAAAGACTGAGGATATGACGTCGGTCATGCGCATTTGTACCCTGACGTCCTGATGTCAGTCAAATGCGCCTTGACCGACGTCAGCCTTATACTTTGATATTCGGGCCGACCGAGGACAGCGGACTACCCAAGTGTAAGGACTGCAGCAATGTGAGATGAAGAACATCTAGGAGGAGCAAGGATGCCCTGCAAGACTGCTGTGTCAAATCCCGCTCTAGATTTAGAGTAAAGTGGAAGGTGATAGTGTTTGGAGAAAGTGTGCACTGAACTCCAAGTAGCTGCTTCCAAAATGTCCTTGGTAGGAACCCCCCTGAGGAAAACTGCAGAGGTAGCTGTGGCCCTTGTGGAGTGGGATCTGATGCTTGAAGGCACAGCTTTTCCATGGAATGAGTAACAAAAGCGTATGCAGTGGGCTATCCATTTTGAGATTGTCTGTTTGGAGATGGCCTTTCCTTGAGCACCTGTAGCATAGGACACAGAGTTGCTCGGATTTCCTGTATGGCTTTGTCCTGTCCAAATAATAACGAAGTTGTCTGTGAATATCCAAGGAATGCAGTAGTCTTTCCCTTTTGTTTTGTGGGTTAGGATAAGAGGTAGGCAAGTGGATAGTCTGATTCAAGGCTACACTGGATACTACCTTTGGCATAAAGGTAGGGTTGGTTTGTAAGGAAACTCTGTCCTGATGGAAAATGATGAAAGGTTGCACAGCCATGAGGGCATGTAGTTCCGAAACCCTGCGTGCTGAGATGATAGCCAGAAGGAAGACTGTTTTCCTTGACAAGTATTGTAGTTCTGTTGAAGCAGCTGGCTCAAATGGAGGAAGGGTCAGCTTTTCCAATATGAAGTTAAGGTCCCAAGCAGGGACTGGTGGTTTCCTTGGGGGTCTTATATTCTTTGCCCCTCTGAGGAACTGTCTTAAGAGAGGATGAGAGAATAAAGGAGGATCTGTGTTGTATTGTGCAGAAATGGCTGAAGCGTGGATTTTGATGGAGGAGAAGGAAAGTCCACTGTTTAACATCTCAGCTAGGTACTGTAAAATTTGAGGTAAACTTATTACCCAAGGATTCTGGCCCTTTTTCTGATTCCAGGCACAAAATCGTTTCCATTTGGCGGAGTAGGCTTTTCTAGTAGAAGGTCTTCTGGCCTCCAAGATGACATCCTGCACCTCCTTGGAGAGGAGGGTCTGTTGTGAAATCAAGGGATTCTCCATGCAGCTAGATTTAGGATTTTGAGCTGGCTGTGAAGAGTTTTGAAGTTGTGCTGGGACAACGGAAGAGGCACTAGAGGTAGGATCCATGGTGGGGAATGTGTCAGGCTCTTCAGGAGCGGATACCAGTGTTGTCTTGGCCAATCTGGAGCAATGAGAATCATTTTCGGCCTCTCTGCTCTGGCTTTTAATAGAACTTTGGGCAGCAGAGGAAGAGGCGGAAAGGCATAGACTGTCAACATTGTCCAATTGAAAGAAAGTGTCTCCACTTTCCAGGCCTGTGGATGATAGGTCCTTGAACAAAATTTTTTCAATTGGTAATTTCTGTGGGTAGCAAAGAGATCTATGTCTGGCTGTCCCCATGCCTGAGTAATCTTTGCAAAAACTTGAGGATGCAACTTTCATTCGTGTGGATCTGTCACATTTCTGCTTAGGCTGTCTCACAGTGTGTTTTCCTTCCCTGGCAGGAATTGTGCCTGAAGTTGGATTTGCAATTCCAGAGCTGTGTTCCATAGGGTCATGGCTAGTCTGCACAGGGGGTATGAGTGAGTTCCCCTCTGTTTGCTTATGTACCACATTCACTGTGGTGTCTGTCCTTAATAGCTGGCCTGGATGCAGTAGGTCTTTGAAGGCCATAATAGCATTTTGCACTGCTAGCATTTACTTTTGGTTGATGTGTAGGTGCTTCTCTTTTTGGGACCATTTTCCCTGAATGCACTGATCTGTCATGTGTGCCCCCCAGGCATAGTCCGAGGAGTCTGTTGTGATGATTTGAGTTGCTTGAGGTACGCAGAAAGGGAGACCTATGTTTCCTTTTGAAGACATGGAATGAGTGGCATAATTGTTTCCAAACTGGTTGTGTTGAGACCATAAGTTTTTTAGGTACCATTGAAGTTTCCTCATATGCAGCTTTGCACATGGGATCAGAAGGATGCAAGATGCCATGAATCCCAGAGCCTGCAGGACTTTCCTTGCAGTCAGCCTGGTGAAGGTAGCCATTTTGCTGAAGTATTGAGATAGTTGCCCTTGTTTGTCTGGCATGAGGTAGGCCTTCTGGGTGGTTGTATTCAAGCTGGCACCCAGGAAACTTATTTTTTGAGAGGGTATTAGTTATGATTTCTTTTTGTTGACTGTGTATCCCAGAAAGTTCAACAGTTTTATTACAAACGCCAGGTGTTTCAGAAGTATGTCCTTGCTGTCCGCTTGGATCAGGCAGTCATCCAGATATGGGTATATTTGTATTCCTTGAAGTCTGCAGAAGGCAATTACTGATGCCAGGCATTTCGTAAACACTCTGGGCGCAGTAGATAAGCCAAAGGGCAAAGCAGAGAATTGATAATGGGTTGAACCTGCAAGAAATCTGAGGTATCTTCTGCAATCTTGTCTGATAGGGACATGCAGGTATGCCTCCTTGAGGACCAATGTTACCAGCCAAGACTCCTTGCCCAGCATGGGAAGAAGCTGCTGTAATGTGAGCATCTTGAATTTTGGTACCTGTAAATATGTGCTTAGGATGGATAGGTCTAAAATAGGTCTCCAATCTTTGTCTTTCCTTGGTACCAGGAATAGTCTGGAATAAAACCCTTGACCTTGTTCTTTTGCAGGTACCTCTTGAATAGCTTTCATGTCCACGAGAGCTGAAATTTGTTTTTGTGCCTCTGCCCTTTGATTTTGTGGCAGGTTTGGCATGCCACTCATTTTTGGAAGGGTGTGAAAGTGGAATCTGTAGCCTCTGTCTATAATGTCCAGAATCCATTTGTCTTTTGTGACAATATGCCAATTTTTTGAGAATAATGCCAGTTTTCTGCCCAAAGGTTCTGCCATTAAAGCTTTGCTTGGCAGGTAAAGGGGGAAGTCATTGTGTCTGGTTTCTGAATGACTGATCTATCTTCTCCACCTCTTGGGGTTGGTGCTCGCCATTGTCTGGCTCTGAATGATCCTTGAGGTTGCCCTCCACCCCTCGGGCATCTGTATCTGCCTCTGAGGTCTGTCCATGGCTGGAAAGGACCAATTTTTTGAAGGCCAGTTTCTGCTGAAATGTGGAGGTTGTACCTGCAGGAAATCTTTTACTGTTTGCATTGATCTCGCTTTTTCCTCCATTTTCTTTAGTACCTCCTCAGCTTTAACACCAAACAATACATCTTTTTGAAGAGGTGCATCTAGTAATTTAGCTTTGACATGATCTGGTAAGGCTTGCTCTGAGACAAGCATGTCTACGTATGACAGACCCTGTAACAGCAGCTGTACATGAGACCTCTAAAGCATCAAAACCACACTGCAAGGTATGTTTACCCACTTGCTCTGCACCAAATCCTGCAACTCTTAAATCTGGTTGTTCTGGTTGTGTAATTTTGCTTTTCAACTGAGAACAAAAACTGTTGATACTTTAACATATGAAACTGACAGTTTAATGCCCTCATGGTTAAAGTGGCCGAGGTATACACCTTTTTTCCCCACCTTTCTAAAGCTCTGGAATCTCTCTCTGAAGGTAATGGGTTTTTAGCAGTAGAGGCCTTAATTCCCTTGGGACCCTGTGAAATAGTTTCTGGGTCAGCAGTATGGCTTTTGTATAGGAACTGGTGTGAATCAGGGACCCGGTAATACCAGTCTGGTTTAACAGGAGCTGGAGGTAAAGAATCTGGGTTGAGGCTGGCTTCTGTGTACACATCATCTAATATATCTAAAACAGGAGGGATAGCCAGGGGCCTATGCTGGGGGAGCAAGAGAAAATCCCTGAGCCTTTTCTTGGAATCTGAGTAATTTTGGCCTTCCCAGTGAAAGTGTTCCCTCAAGGTATGCAGGTTTTCCCCAAAAGAGTAGTCCTCAGGGGGGGGGGGAGACCGAGGGAATAGACTCCTCTGCATCAGTCTCTTCAAAAGGAGAATAGGTATAGTCCTGGTCCTCAGAATGTTCAGAGGTAATAGAGGCTTGATCTGAGGAAGGGTAGTCTTCCACTAATCTAGGCCTTTTGTCCGAGGGGGGTTGAGAACCCCTGATAAGAGTAATCAAATCCTCAGCCATTTTGAGCATCTGTTTTTTAGGCATGGGGCCTTGAGAGGGGGGTCTGTGGTCCCTGTTTTTTAGTTTTCATGGCTGCTTTAGATTTTGTGAAAGCTTTAATAGAGAAGGAGGAGGAAGGCCTGAAGACACCTTGAGAAATGGCAGGCCTGTCTAAACTGAGTTTCCCCGCCAAGAGTGGCGTCGGTATCTGTAGTTGGAATGGGGACAGAGGAGCCTGCGACCTCGGGTACTGAAGTCACCGGAAATGTAGTGTCATCGGTACTCAGGGGCTGCGTAGGCGCCTCGCTGAGAACCGGTAGTCTGCCTTAGCGTGGTGTCAGTAGAAGTCGCGGACCTCGTATGTCGGTCCTTTTCTTTGCGTCTTTTACTCAAAACTGGAGTCAAAGTATCCGACGACATAATGTAATTAAATTTTTTACCAAAATAGTGAAGGGTGAACTCCACCCGACGCTTAATAGTGCGTTTGTTGAATCTAGCACAAAAACGGCAGGAAGAGACGTCGTGGTCTGGGCCTAAGCAAGGAATACAGAAAGACTGGAAATCCTTATGCGGTATTTGCTTCCCACATGAAATGCAATTATTAACTGTCTGACATCGGTCTGAGGCAAGAAAAGTTTCCCCAACGGGGTACTTAGCTTTCAAGAAGACTTCGGCTGAAATATTTTAGTCAATCTCAGGAGCTGGCCGACCAGCACTTGCGAACTGCTTCCGCTTCGGGCACCGCGCGGCAAGAAAGACTGGAGAAGATGGCATTGGCTGGCTCTTTTATACCCCTGCCGCACTGACGTCAGGGAAGAAGCGACAACCAACGCCGGACCTAGACTTTGGAATTCGGCCGACCGAGGACCCGCCTGATGGCAGGATAACCCATCTGTTATGACTGCAGCTGTATGCACGATGAACATCGGTTAGTTTCCGTAGGCCCAACACCTTGAGTATCCAGAGGCCTAGACATCTCCACGTGGGAGTCAGAGGTGGCCTGTTGCTCTGAGGTAGCAGGTGACAGGGGCTGCGTAAGCACCTCACTGTGAACCGGTGACTGGCCTAGAAGAGGCTTCGTCAGTTTTGGGCCTCGGCTGCCTGTCCTTATCCTCGTCTTTGCATTTTTTGTGTATTACGATAGTCGGTTGTTCCAATGGCATGGTATAATTAAACCTTCGCCCAAAGTAATGGAGAGCAAAATCAAGCCGTTTAATAGTGAGTTTGTTACATCTAGCACAAAACAGACTAGTGACGTCGTGGTCTGGGCCTAGGCATGGAATACAGTAAGAATGAAAATCCTTATGAGGTATTTGCTTCCCACAAGAAATACAATTATTAACTCTTACTGACATCGGTCTGAGGCAAGAAAAAGTTTCCCCAACAGGGTACTTGGCTTTATTTAGTACTTCAGTTCTGAAAATTCGAATTGAAAATCTCAGGAGTCAGCCGACTGGTACTTGCAAACTGCTTTTGCTTCGGGCACTGCGCGGCAAGACTGAAGAAAATGGCGTTGGCTGCATATTATATACCCCTGGCGCACTGACGTCAGGGAAGAAGCGACAGCAACCGATGTCGGACCAAGACTTTGGAACTCTGGCCGACTGTGGGACCGCCTGACGGCAGGATAACTCAAGTGTAATGACTGCAGCAGTGAAACACGATGAACATCAGACAGCGAGGTACATCGTGGTCAGGGCCTAGACAAGCAATACAGTACAAATGAAAATCTTTGAGGTATTTGCTTTCCACAAGAAATGCAATTATTTACTTTTACTGACATCGATTTAGAGCAGGAAAAAGTTTCCCCAATGGGGTACTTAGCTTTTAGTTGAAGACTTCGGTTCTGAAACTCAAAAACGAAAAGTTCAGTAGTCTGCCGACTGGCACTTGCAAACTGCTTCTGGCACCGCACGGCAAGAAAGACTGAAGTAATGGCATCGGCTGCATGTTTTATACCTTTGATGACTACACGTCACGGAAGAGACAGCAACCAAAACAGGACCCAAAACTTTGTTAATCAAGTCAACGGAGGGCTACATCAGGCAAATAACCCAAACGTGATGACTGCAACAGTGAAACAAGAAGATCAGTGCTTTGAAAGGTACTGGGATGAAACTGATGGACTAACTTATGCTGTGCATAAAAGAGAAAATGCAGGCTGCTCTCCTACTTACACTAATTACACTAGTGGTGATGTCTCTTGGTATATGGGGAGGCCATCTCCATCTAGTGGATGTCCAAAGCTCTAGAAGTCATCCCACATAAATGGATGCCAACCTCTGGCTAATTCACAAGCATTATGAATGAAACTGTCCCATCGATCCATACAATGTACATTAAAGTACTCCTGAGACTACACTGAAAAGCATTAAATGTTTGAGAACACCTTAAACATGCCACACAAAACAAATGTAAAACAGTAACAGAAAAGAAATCACACACTTACTGTAAATCACTGAAATATCAGGTAACTGCATAGATTACAATGTAGTCCAACTATCCTCCACTGCTTATTAGCATGTCACAGCTAGTTGGGTTCTGCTGAGGATAAAAACATTTCTACATTTTGGGGGCAGACCATGGTGAATATTTGGTAACTAAATACCTGCACAGCTGGCCAAGTACAGTAATAATGTGGGCTTATTTCATAACAAAATGTAGACCAACACAAAAGACGCAAATGAGACAGATCACCAGTTTTCAACTGTGCCCTCCGCTTTGGTTACTGAACATATGACTTTGTAATAATTGTAGTAAAATTTATGCTTCTCAGCTGAACTGTCTGAAAGCACACAGTACTGCCAGCCACTTCACATACTGTAGCAATTCTAAACTGTAAGAGAATGAATGTTACATTACCCCCAAAATACACAAGGCACTCAGCCTACCATATCTGCATGGACTCTCAATCTTCTAGTTCTCTCTCAATTTCAGAGACATGCCAAGGCCTTGAGACATCCTAAAACTGCCTGATATAACAATGAGAAACTACTTACTTTTCTCTCAGTCTCTCATTCGCCACTAGACAATATCCCTGCTGTCAGTGAACCAGCTGAGATCCTTGTACAAGTCACAAGCACACATGGTCTCTTCCTATAGATGGTGTGATGCCTGCAACGTCTAACTCTGTTTTGCCTGCGCATTTTCCAATCACTTTCCTATGTGACATGCATGAACTAAAGTGTGTGTGTGTGTGGGAAGGGGGCATGCTACGCCACAGAATGTGAACATTTTAGCCACTTCAGGGGTTGGCTTCTTTGTTTTCATTAATACTGCTCAACTAACCTAATGAGACAATGAGGCGAGGAACCCTTGCCTGCAACAACCATTAGCAAGTGAACAGACATTTTAATTTAAAGGATTATAATGCATTTTAACTAAGAATGTGGACCAAAATTTGAATGTAGTGAGTTGTTCAGTGTGTTAATAACCAGCCAAGAAATGGACTATTTGAATAATTTCTCACAGTACTATACAAAATACAAATCATTCAGTACTGTACTATACACCAAGAGACTTCAAAGTCTGCTACTAGTATTTCAAGTATGTTGATATTGCTGCTGCTTAAACACTAAACATTATGTAAATGTTACACAACCATACTCTAGCCTGTGCAAAATATTTAAAGACAGAATTGCATACCAGGTACAAACTACCTACATTTCTGAAATGAAAAAGAAAGCGTAACAAATTATTGGTGGATATACAGTATCTTAAGACCATACTCAGACATTCTGAGCTTGTGCGTACTGAGATTTGAAAGAATGGGAATCTTTAAATTCTGACCACAATGCTTCTCCATGGTCATGGTTACTGCTCTGTACCAAACTGAAGAATCCACCTGCAAATTACTAGGAAGATAAATTGGCATCAAAACGTACCAAGCACCACTGCAAACCAACATCCCTTAAACAATTGGGCAGTTATAATGAAAGTATAAATGCACAAGTCCTACTTACCTGTAACAGTACTCTTCGGATTTCACTCTGGTCAGTGGCATATGGGTTCCGTGCCCTACATTAATCCACACTGGCAGGTTTTTAGAGCTCAGAATCCCCTCCGCTGACTCCCTGTGACAGGGGATTGACTACGCCCCTCCACATCACAGGAAGCCTAACCACTGTCACAAAGTTCAGACTTTAGTGCTAAGTGAGAACAACCACAGACCACCAGAAACAAGAACTGCCTGAAACAAACCATACAACCACAAAACAGAATAAAAATAACCAAAGTCAACCAACACAACAAAGCTGGATACTATACAGCTATATACAAATTAAGGGGATGGTGGGTGGGTGCTGTCACTGAGGAAGTGCAAAACTTCAACATCTACTGTACAAGTAAAGACTTAAGCAACTATACTATTCACACTGCCTCAAGTGGCATATGGGCAGATCCCAAATCCTTCCCTATCTGGAAGGATAAGGATCCTTCAAGCTGCTGGGGAATGCTCCACGTAAAGCCTGCAGTGCAGTGGAAATTGAAAAAGAATCCTGTCTGTAGTGCTCTCTACAGGTATGAACACAGGACCAGGTTGCTGGTTCTAGTAAGAGTCCACTCCTTTCTAATATGCCACCAAAGAGGATAAGGCTTTGTTGGAATGTGCCTTAACCTTGCCTGGAATAATTTACCATGGCCGGAGTAACAAAACACAGCAGAGGGCAACCAATGGGCAATTATTTGCTTACAGACAGGTTGACCCTTCTTCCCAAAACAGGAAATCAGCTGCTCAGCTTCCAGAAGGGCTTAGTTCTGTCAAGGCTGTACCTGAGCTGCCTGTGCACATCCAAGGTATGCAGAATTTTCTCCCTTGCTTTTAGGTTCTAGAAAGAAAATTGAGATTAATGGCTTGAATCATGGTACAATCGGAAACAACGTTTAGTATGAAATGAGGATTACTGTGTAAAACAACCCTGTCCTTGTGGAAAATCAGGTTAAGGTTGGCCTACTATGACAGCTTGCAGCTCACAGACTTGTCTTGGAGATGTCAGAGTGACTAGCAAAACAGTTCCCCAATGGATGAACCTCAAAATCAGTCTGAAAGGTAAGTTCAAAAGGACTTAACTGTGTTTTTGACAAACTGACCTTGAGAAACCAAGGAGGTGGGATTTGCTTTTGAGGGGATCTCAAGGGCAGCATTCCTTTCATAAACTCTTTGGATTCCGTTTTCATCTTTTTGTGGCCATACGTAGACAAACTTACATGGACACCAGATGCACCCTGACAGATGCACAGATAAGCCACCATTGAATAGCTCACACAAATATTTTAAAATTAGAGGGGTAAAACACCATACAATAAACTCTTGATCAGTTAAGCACCACCTAGAAAACTACTACTTATAAACGCAACATTTTCTAGTTGTAAGTTTTCTCCACTGTAACTCATTTCACAAAATCCAGCACTGGTACCTGGAACTCAAAGGGAAGCAGGTGCTGGGTCCAAAAAAACAAGTATGACTGAATCCTTCTCATCTGGAGTCTGTCCACTGGTGTCAGGAGTATCACTGATGCCATGAAGCCTAGAATTTTTAGAAACTCTCTTGCAGAAGCAGCTTTTTTGAGAGAAAGAGAGAGAGAAATACCTAAAAATGTTCTGTTGCGAAGGTGCAAAACAGGATTTTTCTAGGTTCAGCTTGAAGTTGGGAGCAACTGGAATGTGATAAGCATCCTTCAGATGTAAATTCACCACTATGAAACAGTGGTCAGGAAGAAGGGATAGGGCTGTCAGCAAAATAAGCATTCTGCACTTGGATACTTAAAAAAAAAAAATAAAGTACTTTAGGTATGACAAATCTAACACTGGTCTACACAACAGGACCTTTTTGGGCATCAAAAACATTCTGGTGAAATTGCTTTTTCTTTTTTTGTGGTGCAGGAACTAGTTCTACAACCCCTTGCTTGAAACTTGTGAAGGAGTACCAGTGAGATCAGGTGTCTCTGGTCTGGCAAGTATGTGTGATTTCCCTGAAGGGAAAAGGATTTTCTACCTAGTGCTGAGAGCATCCCCACTGAATTATTCTTTGCATCCACTTGTCTGCTGTGGCCAGGCTTGCTTGATTAAGTGAAAGCCTGAGGGAAGAGGGACACAAGGATGAGGAAGGGACAGGATGCCTTGGGTCTTGGCACTCTTTTCTTAGCAGGGGGATGATCTGATCTTTTTTGTGAAAGGACCCCACTTTATTTGGTCTGGAAACAACATCCTCCTGATATTTCCTCTTGGCACCTCGACTCTTGTTAGGCTAGGGGTTTTGTTTGTTCTGCCCTTTTAAGTTGGACTCCTTGTTAGGGAACCTGGGAACATGAAACATTCTAGATCCCATTTATCAATTTACCTTTATCATCCCACTGTTTGAGAATCTGGGTAGCAGCAGGACCAAACAAATTCACACCTTAAATGAGTACTTAAAATCTCATTTTAAATACTCAAAAATTCTAGGCATGTAAACATGCATACCTTCTCCATATAAAGGAGGCAGCTGCATTTCTAATAATATTGTCTGTACCTTCTAAGACACTCAGTGTGTTTTGAAACTTTAGTGACATTAGAAATCGCATGCATATTAACACTTCTGTTCAGCAGGGAAAGATGTAGGAAAGTCATCTTAACTGTAAAACAAAATTTCCACAAGAAGCCCTGACCATTTAAAATCCTAATTACTAGGCTGAGCTAACTATTTTCCCTGAGACTCTAACCGTTCAAAAATTGTATCCAGCAGTGAAGGATTAGAAGCCACAGCTCTCGTTAAAGATGGCAGCTAGAGAAACTGCAGCTGGGTCAGCTGACAATGGAACAAAAAGAGCTGCAAGATCAGAGTACACCCATTTCCTCAACCTTTTTAAGGAACTGGTGCACCAGTCAAAAAGTTTTACCTGAAGTTTTACTGACAACTTCGAAGGCCAGTAACACAGAAGGAACAGCCAAAGAATCTGGAATCCCATTCTCAACAAGATTAAACTCTGCCAGTCTCTGGTGTAGCTCCAGATTGCTTCCAGTCTAAACCTAGCTAGAATTTGTGGAAAGATTAACACCAGGTTTTAGAACCCATTCTTCCAAAAAATCAGTCTGGACGGAATCTGTGCTACTCACTGTCGGCAAAGTCCCCATTAACATCTGCGGTGCTAGATTGATCTCGAGAAGGAAGCTCCCTAGTCATTCTGGATATAGCTTCAGAGATTACATGAACACACAACTCTCTTAGCTAAGGAAACAACCCTAGTCCTATATATATGGTAAAAGCCTGACTGCCTGTTACGTGGTGAAGTTTGTTGTTTCTTACTTTGAATTACACTAGAGTACAAAATATCTGGGGACAGAGTATTGTGTTTGGAAAGGGGTCTCTTACCCAGGATCTCTCCTGCAATGAAAGGGTTTGGTTGTCCCACACCTGAACTAGGTACTGGAACAACCCTGGAGGATGTGTTGAACCCCAGACTATAAATCACTACAGTCTCACACCAGAGGATGGTGACAACAAATTCACAAACTGTAGGCTGAGGCACATTTTTGATGATGATTTCTTCTTTTTAGGTGTAACTAGATTTGATATGGTGGAGGGATAGCCATTTCAGGATTCATCAAGCCAGGGGAAAAACTGTCAAAACAATACTCTATCAAGGGTTGACTAATGGCAACAATAGAAAATTTAAAATATGTCCCTAGACAGCAAAATAGGGCTAAACTGCATAAAATACAGCAAAAACTTAGAAACCGTTAGTAAACAGTACCAAGTAAAATTCACTTGTTTAGACAGTGAAAAATACATGCCCTTAAAAACAAACTGAAACCTAAAGCATAAAAATAAGCATTTACTTCGAGATTTTCATTGCCAAATGTAAAACCTCCATAACAAATGTAAAGTAATTTGCGGTACCAGTCATGACTTCACAATAAAACAGCTGCAGCAGTGTTAAATCAGTAAAGAATATAATTTAAATGAAAAAAAAGTGAAAAAATGCAATATTTTCCAGTCAACTTCTAAATGAACAAGAGGCCTAGTATTCCACCACTAGCACCACAGAACTGTACTTTCCTAGTACAAGTCACACTAGAAAAAGCTTAAAATTGCTAAAAAGCAGTAATAAGCATACAAACAAACCAATAGGAAGTTAGACTTCCGAAAGGAATTAGCATTATATTTATTATATATATATATATATATATATATATATATATATATATATATATATATAAAACAGAAGGAAGTTACCAGAGGAGTATTAGAGTCTGGAAGTTATAATCAACACAGGCTAAGGAGATTCAGCTGCGTGAGTTCTACAGCTGGCAGAGACTGAATAACTGAATTTGTGCGACAGGGATTTAGGCTTCCTTAACGGATGGGGCTTAGCCAATCCCTATCTCAGGGAGTCAAAGGAGGGGATTCTGAGCTCTAAAAAGCTGCCATTGGGGGTTTGTGCAAGACAAAGAACCCATATCCAATGAGGCAGAGTGGGTGGTGATCAGGCACAACTACTTTCAGTAATGAGGTGGTTGCAGTGGAATAAAGCACACAACTCTTCAGGCATCAAGCTGTACATCACATCATGAACAACATGGTTACTTCATACGTTGACAGTTTTTTATATTGCCTCCAGACAAGACTACTAAAATGGCAGGACTGTTAATATTTTTAAAAAAGTTATGCACTCACCATAAAGTTCCATCTGAGTAGTTGTACTTCATTAGTCTTCAGCCTGCGGGTTACGGATCTGTACCGGATCCGAGCCGGCAACTTTTACTACCATCTGCTCTGAGCTCCAAACTCCTCCCCTTACCAACAATATACCTCCACTGCCCTCCATCCCCAGATTGAGTTTGCTGAATCTTATACAGATAACCCGACCTGAAAAAATTACTTGTGACCTATACTACAGCCTATAGGCTGATCATATGCCAAGGTCCGGGGGAAGGAGGGAGGGACAGTTGAAGACAAATGAAGTACTACTCAGATTGAACATTATGGTGAGTACATAACTTCTTTATCTAAAGTAGTTCACTTCATTTGGTTTTCAACCTGTGGGACAGAATCCCCAGCTACTAAACTCCTGGGAGGCCCTCATAGAAGGATATTCCGGAGCACCACGGAACCAAAGGAGGCTCTCCTTCTGGAAGTCAAATCCAATTTGTAGTGAGAAATAAACGTATGAGACGAGGATCAAGTAGCTGCAGAACAAATAAAGACACTAGACCAAAAGACCGCAGACGTAGCCATGGACCTAGTGGAATGAGCTTTCACCTGACCTGGAGGAGATGTACCTCTGTCCTTACAGACCTGAAGGACACGAAGAAATCCATCTAGCAATAGTGACCTTGGAGACAGGTTTCCCCAAAAAGGGTTTATAGAAGGATACAAACAATTGATCAGAATTTACGAAAACTCTTTGTCCTGTGTAGATAGAATTGTAACTATCTATGAACATCCAACAGGTGGAGTTTGTATTCCATCTTGTTAGTAAAATTAGGAAAAACACAGGCAAATTGATGGTCTGACTGACATTGACTGGTGATGCCACTTTAGGAAGAAAGGATGGACTGGTTCGAAGGGAAACCCTACCTTTGTGAAAAATCATGTAAGGAACTTTGATGGACAAGACCTGTAATTCTGAAACCCTTTTGGCAGAGGTAACAGCTACCAGAAAATCTGCTTTCCAAGATAAATATTTCAGATCTGTAGTTGCAGCAGGCTCGAAAGGCGGAGAGACCAAAGGCTGAAGTACAGTTGAGTACACTTACCATAAATGTAGATGTTAGAGTGTATTCACTGTTGCAGTCATTAGATTTGGGTAATCCTGCTGGCAGGTTGCCCTCAGCCGGCCTGAATTCTGAAGTCTTGGGTCCTGCGTCGGCTGCTGGTGTCCTTTCCCTGATGTCAGGGCTATAAAAAAGCAGCCGCCATTTTTTTCAGTTTTTCTTGTCCCAGGTGCCCACTAAAAGGGTAGCCAACATTTATATATATAAAAATACATGCACCAATATAAACTTTACCCTCATCTACAAGCAAATACACCACATAGGTTGTATAAATCAGAGAAGGAAAGATAAGTTCCAGCAGAAGAAAGGGGGATGGCGGGTGGGTAACCTGGACTGCAACAGTGAATACACTCTAACATCTACATTTATGGTAAGTGTACACAACTGTACTATGTTCTTCGTGTTTCACTGTTGCAGTCATTATATTTGGGTAGAGTACCAAAGCTATGGTTGGGAAGCTGAAGCTAAACAGCATTAGGAGCGGCTATGAGGCCCTGCAGAACTGCAGTGGCAAAGCCTGCCCTGGATTTAGAGTAGAGTGGCAGGTGATAGTGCTTTGTAAAGGTGTGCACTGAACTCAAGTAGCAGCCTCTAAAATGTCTTTGGTTGGTACTCCCCTGAAAAAGGCTGCTGAAGTGGCTGCAGCTCTGGTTGAATGTGGCCTAATGCCCTTAGGCACTGGTTTGCCATGGTGAAAGTAAATGAATGCAGTGGCATATCCACTTTGAAATAGTCTGCTTTGAGATAGCCTTTCCTTGTGATCGTGCAGCATATGCCACTAGTAATTGCTGTCTTCCTGAAAACTTTGGTTCTGTCCAAGTAGAACCTAAGCTGTCTGTGTACATCCAAAGAATGCAGAATTCTCTCCCCCTTGTTCTGTGGATTTGGATAAAAAGTGGCAGATGAATAGTTTGGTTAAGAGCCTTAACCAAACTAGGCATAAATGTTGGGTTTGTCCTCAGAGAAACCCTGTCTGGATAAGAAGTTATGTACTCACCATAACGTTCCATCTGAGTAGGTAAACTTCATTTGTCTGCAACCTGTGAGATACAGATCCGATCTCGGATCCGAGCCGGCAACTTTACAAAGCTTAGATCTGAGCTCCTAGCTCCTCCCCTTACCCATAATCCCCTGCCAACCCTGACTGACCTCAGATCAAGTTTGCCCGCAAGCACTATAGTGGATAACTAACTACATTATCAGAAATGGTACATCACTATATGACATGAAACCCATCTGAAGGTCAGGGGGACGAAGGAGGGGGGGGGACGGTTGCAGACAAATGAAGGTTACCTACTCAGATGGAACGTTATGGTGAGTACATAACTTCTTAATCTGAAGTAGTTAACTTCATTTAGTCTGCAACCTGTGGGACAGAGCCCCCAGCTACCTAAACCTTGGGTGGCCTTCATGGAAGGATATTCTGGATCACTGCGGAGCCAAAAGAAGTTCTCCCTCTGGGGGTAATGTCCAATTTATAATGATTGATGAAGGTATGAGATGAGGCCCAAGTGGCTGCTGAACAGATATCATCCAAGGAAACCCTGGACTTGGGCGGCAGATGTAGCCATAGCCCTAGTTGAATGGGCACGAACTCCTTGAGGTGCAGGCCTGCCGGAATTTTGATACACTGTGAAATCCATCTCGATAAGGAAACTTTCGAGACCAGTTTACCTAGATTAAATTTGGCAAAGGAGACGAAAAACTGGTCGGATTGTCTATGACCAGATGCCCTATGAATGTAAAATCTAAGTTGTCTGTGCACGTCCAAAGAATGTAGTCTGTACACCCCTTTGTTCTGGTAGTTAGGAAAGACCACCGGCAAATTGATAGATTGGTTAATATTAGATTCAGAAACTACCTTCGGGAGGAAGGAGGGATTGGTCCAGAGGTAAACCCTATCCTTGTGAAAGGCTAAGTATGGGGGTTTCACAGAAAGCTTGCAATTCAGATACTCTCCTGGCTGAAGTAATAGCCACAAGAAAGGCCGTTTTCCAAGACAAATATTTGAGGTCTACTGAAGACGCCGGTTCGAAGGAAGGGGCTGTCAGGGCTTGTAATAGCAAGGTCAAATCCAATGGAGGTACCGCTTTATTGGAGGTCTAAGAAGAAAGGTGCCCTTTAGGAACGTTTTGCACAATTTTGCAGTAATCAAAGGACCCATTTCAGTACCTACGTGGTAATGAGAGACAGCTGCTAACTGAACCTTAACCGTAGAACAGCTAGCTCCGCCATTAAAAAGACCTGAAAGAAAGTCCAGCACCGCAGGCAAGGGGGCTGTAAAAGGGTCCAAATTATGGCGTTCTGCCCAGATAGAGAAACGCTTCCATTTACTACCATAGACCTGCCTAGTACAGGGCTTGTGTGCTGCTACTAGGATAGTTTTAACTGGAGAAGAGATATCGGGAGTCCTAGCTACAAGTGGAACTGGAGCAGCCAAGCCGTAAGCTTGAGGCTGGCCAGGTCGGGAAGTGGGAGCCCCTGGGGGTGGGAGATCCCGAAGGGGATCTAGAATCCAGGGCATACTAAGGGAACCAAGCTTGGCGAGGCCAGAATGGGGCAATGAGGATCATCCTGCTCCCCAACCGACTGGCTTTCTGAAGAAGTTTCAGCATGAGGGGAAGAGGAGGGTAGGCATAGAGAAGACCGGGTGGCCAAGCATGCACCAAGGTCCTCGGGCTTCCCGGCAGGGGAATGAGAGCGAAGTAATTGTTGCATTTCGTGTTTGAGGGAAATGCGAAAAGATCGCAACAGGGCTGCCCCCAAACGGCAAAAATTCGACTCGCTACTCGAGGATTGAGGGACCACTCTTAAGGTGAAAGGATGGTGCGACTCAGTCTGTCCGCCAGGATGTTGGTCCGTCCCGGAATGTGCATTGCAATGAGAAAGCGGTTGGTAGAGATCGCCCATTCCCACACTCTCATGGCTTCTCGACAGAGTGGGTAAGACCTGGTTCCCCCTTGTTTGTTGATATACCATACCACAGACATACTGTCTGTCTGGATTGCAATTGTTCCTACAGGCAGAAGGCTCTGAAGTGCTTGCAACGACAACAGCACTGCCCTCATCTCTAGAACATTTATGTTCAATAAGGTCTCCGAATCGTTCCACGTGGCTTGGACTGTCCTGCTCGAATAATGCCCCCCCACCCCAAGATGAGAGGCATCCGTGGTCACCATGCCGAGAGGGGGGGCCGTGGCAAAGGGGCATCCCGCCTGAAGGTCCGGCGATTGAAGCCACCAAACGAGAGCCCTCTTGTAGGCTCTGCTGAGAGAAATGGGGTGACTCTAGGGGGTATTGATGAAGGGACCATTGGACTTGGAGAGTCCACTGTAAAATCCTCGTGTTCAGACGCACCATAGGAAGAAGGTTTATAGCGGCTGCCATGGACCCCAGGGCCCTCAGAACCAATCCCACCGGAGGTTTTGAAGAATGAAAGACGGCCCGCACATGTGCCCTCAAAGTGTGCAATCGGTCGGGAGTTAAGAAGACTAGTTGCCTGTTGTCCAGTCTGGCAACTCACCTTTGTCGGTTTGAGAGAGGACTTGTCTGAATTTATAGTGATCCCTAGTTGCGGAGCAAGGTTGAGAAAGTAGTCCCTGGCTAAGCATAGTAGATGCCTTGTCGGAGCGGTGAGGAGCCAGTCGTCCAGGTACGGGAAGACCTGCATTCCCTGGAGTCTCAGGTGGGCTGCTATCACTGCTAATACCTTGGTGAACACCCTGGGGGCTGAAGTGAGACCAAAGGGGAGGACCCTGAATTGATAATGACTGGCTCCCAGCCGGAAGCGGAGAAACCTCCTGGACCGTTCGTCCATCAATATGTGGTAGTACGCATCCTTCAGGTCTATGGAGCACATCCAGTCATTCTCCCGCAAGAGGGGGAGAATAGATTGAAGAGTGACCATCCGGAACTTTTCTTTGGTTACTGACAGATTTAGTAGGGAAAGACAGAGGATAGGCCTTAGGTCCCCAGTCTTTTTTGGCACCAAAATGAACCTGGAGTAGTAACCCGATCAGGACTGGCCTGGGGGGACGTGCTGGATGGCTCCTTTTTCTAAAAGCAGCCAAATTTCCGCAGCTGCCGCCTCCCTCTGATTGGGTGGAACATCAGGGAGGTGTCGGGAATGTAGGAAAAGGGAATTCTGTATCCTCTGGATATGATACGAAGCACCCAGTGGTCTGTTGTAATGGACTCCCAAGCTGCCAGGTGCTTCGTGAAACTCCCCCGACTGCATCCAGAGTGGAGCAGTCGGGAAACCCCTCAGGGTTGCTGCATGGGCCGATCAGAGAAGGCTTCTCTGGACCCAACGTTCTTCGGGCCCCCTCTGCCTCTAGGGCGGCATCCACCCTTGTCCTCCTCTGCCGCGGAAGGACTGGGAGTCTGGAGCGGACTGGGATTGTTGAGACTTTCGGAACCACATCTTCTTCTGTCACTTTTGGTTCTTTGAGAAGGATCTCTGGGGAGCAGAGAAGCGGACTCGGACGGCAGACGTCTTCCCGTCCTTTTCACTCTGGACCAAAGTCTCGCAAACTGTCTTGCCAAATAGGGCAGAACCATCGAAGGGGGCATTCGCAAAGGACGCCTTGAAAGGTTCCGCGAAATCACAATGTCGGAGCCAGGCCTGGCGCCTCAACTAGGCCTGCTCCGCTGGCTCTAGCGGCTCCCTCTGTAGCATGGGATAAAAGCCGCATAGAGGTGTTGGATATAGACCCAAGAGTGGCCATGTGAGTGGAGTACAACTGTTTGTCCTCCCCCGACATGGACTCCAGGGGCGATGCAGCGTACTCTTTGATAAGGTCTCACTGCAGTCGAATCACATGTGCCATGTAGTTCAGGGACCTTACAGTGAAGGTCGCTGAACTAAAGACCCGCTTCCCGAGATGGTCCATCGAGCGAGTCTCCTTGCTCGGGGGATGGACCGAGGGACTCTCTTGGGTTAACTCCCTCTTGGCTGCCGCCACCAACATGGTATCTACGGGGGGGGGGGTCCCTTGCTCCAATGGGATTTCTCTGCTGGGGGGCTCAAGATCTTGTCAGGACGTTTGGGGACTGGCTCCACAGTGTCCGGCTCCTTCCACATCCTAGTGGTGATAAGTTCCACTAAGGGTCGGGACACCCAAGAGGTAGATGAGCCTGCTTCGAACGCCTCCAGGAACACGGATTCTTCAGAGGAAACCTTGGGGGCAGACCACCCCCCTCATCCTAAGCATTCCAATGATGTCTCCGAAGGAGACATCCTCGGGGGGGTGACCTTGGGGAGCCTTCCCCCTCATCCAAATCAGTGTCTTCTATCAAGGACTCTGGGGAGTCCATGCGCCTCCTCTTACACTTCCGTTTGTGAGGAACATCCTCGGGGGACTGTCAGAGGACGACTCACCAGAAACGTCTTGTTCCAGGGGAACGACCTGAGACGTCAAAGCAGGCTGTCCCTGTGGCCGGGCGATGGAAGCCTTACCCAAACGAGAGGGAGTGCGGGATGGAACCGTAGCAGGGAGCGGGGGCCTGGATGCACTCAACAGAGCCCTCTCCACCACATCGAAGGCCGAGGGAGAGCCACTCTCTCTGGAATCAGAGAGCCGACCCTCACTCAGATCCGATGGATGGATCAGAGCCGGCGCCGAGACCATCGGATCCGAAGGGTCAGTGTGCTCCGACCTGGACGGAGCCGAAGGCATACTAAACCCCTCGGATCCAAAGCTCGGAGCATGGCTCCGAGAGCTCGGATCAGACAAGGACAGATCTGGTAAACTCGAAGGAAGAGACGGAGCTTAAGTACCAGATACTGTCGGTGCCGACCCACCCCCGGCTCCAACGCTGCCCGGCTCAGAGCGCTCCGAACCCTGGATGCGGGTCGGAGAAGGAGCTATCGGGGCAAAGAAGGCTGTTGAGCTCCCCCCCGGAGGGGGGGGGGAGGCAGGAGCATTGCATTTGGGCCTGGATGAACCTTCGCATCACCCGGTCCAAATCAGCTTCAGAAAGGCTACATGTTGATCTCGACGAGGCCACAGAGGCTGGCCGGGAGTACCGCCTCGATGACCTCGACGGAGATCGGGTCTCCTCCTCCTCGGGTCCCGGTGAGAAGCATGGAGACCGGAGCCGAGAAGGAGGAGACCTGGAAGCCGTGGAGGGAGAAGCCCGCTTAGCCGGGGGCCCTGAAGCGGAGGCCTCAGCCCACCGCTTGTGGTGCTTCTCCCTCCGTTTTTCTTTCCTGGCCTCCCTCTCCGGCACCGAAGCGGGAGATAGCGTCCCGGCCGGGGTGGGGCAGGAGTGGCCGCCACCAAAGCCTGGGAGGCCACCACCGGTGGCCGAAGCCGAATCCGGGGGGGGGGGGGCAAAATTCCTGCCAGGATCAGCTTAGACCACCGGTCCTTCAGTGCCCTGGGGTTGAACGCCGCACAGATAGTACATCCAGAGGAAAGGTGTTCAACCCCAAGGCACCGGACGCACCGAGTGTGGCCAACCCGCCGGGGAGAGCTTATGGCCACACTTGGTGCACTTAGAGAATATTGGCTTTGGGGCCTCAGACATTAAGTAAAAACTCACTCGGTAGGCCCCAACACACTAAACACACGCACACACAAACTACGACCAGCGAGGGGAGGAAGAAACTAGACTAATTTTAACCAAAATTTAACTGAACTAGTTTAATCAAAAAGGGAACCTAACACACACTAACACTCACTCAAATTTAACAAGTAAATTCAAAGAGAGACTTATCTGGCCAAAAAAAAAAACAACAACAAAAAAAAGTACAGGAGCTCGCAATCTAGCTGCTGTTCAGAAGCGCGGCAAACTAGATCTGGGGTCAGTCAGGGTTGGCAGGGGATTATGGGTAAGGGGAGGAGCTAGGAGCTCAGATCTAAGCTTTGTAAAGTTGCCGGCTCAGATCCGAGATCGGATCCGTATCCCACAGGTTGCAGACTAAATGAAGTTAACTACTTCAGAAAAAATGATAAAAGGTTCCACAGCCATGAGTGCCTGCAGCTCTGAAACTCTTCTTGCAGAAGTTATTGCTAGGAGCAGAGCTGTTTTCCAAGATAAAAACTTTATATCAGCAGTAGCAGCTGACTCAAAAGGAGGCAGGGTGAGTTTTTCCAAGACATAGTTGAGGTCCCATGCAGGTATTGGTGATCTTCCTAGAGGTCTTAAATTTTTGGCTGCTCGGAGGTACTGCTTTAATAAAGGATGAGAAAAAATTGGTGGCTCTGTATTGTAATGAGCCGAAATGGCAGAGGCATGAATTTTAATTGATGAAAGATAGGCCTTTGTCCAGCATCTCAGTTAAGTATTTCAAAATCTGAGGAATATTTGGTACAGCTGTATCAGTTCCTTGTGCCTGGTTCCAAGCACAGAATCTCTTCCATTTTCCAGCACAAGATTTTCTAGCACTAGGCCTTCTGGCTTCCAAAATGACATCCATCACAACTTTACTACGAGATGTGTTTTGTAGGACTGTTTATCCACCATGCTTGCCAGGTTTAAAGTCCTGAGTTGTCTGTGCAGGATCAGATTGTTTTGCTGGGACAGTAGATGAGGTATTTGATGTAAGGTCCAAGCTGGGCAGTGCAACAAGTTCCTTAGGATTGTATTGGCGGGGCCAGTCTGGAGCAATCAGAATCATCTTTGGCTTCTCCTGTCTGACCTTTAGGAGTACCTTGGGGAGGAGAGGCAGTGGTGGAAAGGCATACACCGATAGGTTTTTCCAGCTGAAAGATAGGGTGTCCACTTTCCATGCTTGTCTGTGAAAAGTCCTTGTGCAGAATCTTTTTAGTTGGTAGTTGTGAGGGGAGGCAAATAGAGCTATGTCCAGGAATCCCCATTTCCTTATCATGCTGAAGACATGTGGATCCAGCTGCCACTCGTGGGGATCCATGAGGTTTCTTGCTTAGTTCGTCTGCCAGAGTATTTTCCTTTCCTGGCAGGAATTGCGCCTGCAGATGTACTTGGCAAGTCAATGCTGTGTCCCACAAAGTCACGGCTAGACTGCAAAGGGGGTGTTATACCACATGACCGTGCTGTCTGTCTTTATCAGTAGTTGTCCCGGATGAAGTAGATCCTTGAAGGCTGTCAGGGCATTTTGAAAAGCTAGCATCTCTTTTTGAGTGATATGTAGATGCATTTGGTTTGAGGACGATGTGCCCTGAATGAATCTTCCTGCCATGTGGGCCCCCAGGCATAATCGGCTGCATCCGTTGTTAGTGCCTGCCTGGGGGTATGTGAATGGCTGTCCTTATTGTTCTGGTGACAAGCCTTCGCCCACCATTGAAACTCCTGTTGCAGGCAGGGAATCATTGTTTCCAGGCTGTGGCAATGTTGAATCCAAACACTTTAGGTACCATTGACGTTTCCTCATATGCAGTCTTGCATATGGAATTAGTAGGATGCAGGATGCCATGAAACCCAAAACCTGCAGAATGTTTGTTGCAGATAACTGGGCCTTTGTTGCCAACATTTTGAAATAGGTAGTCAGTTGCCTTTGTCTGGCATGAGATAAGCCATCTGGGCAGTTGTATTTAAGCTTGCACCCAGGAATATATCTTGAGAGGGTACTAGTTTTGATTTCTTTTTGTTGACTGTGTACCCTAGGCATGTTAGAAGCCTTTTCATAAACGCCAGATTCTGTAGAAGAATGTCTTTGTTCTCTGCTTGAATTAGACAGTCATCCAAGTAAGGACACATTTGTATTCCTCTTTGTCTGCAGAATGTAATTACTGGTGCCAGGCACTTTGTAAAGATCCTGGGCACAGTAGATAAGCCAAAGGGCAGTGCAGAGAATTGGTAATGCATTGAGCCAGCCTTGAATCGGAGGTATCTTCTGCACGATTGTCTGACTGGGACATGCAGGTATGCCTCTTTTAGGTCTAAAGTCACAAGCAAAGCGTTCTTGCCCAGCATGGGCAGAAGCTGCTGCAGAGTCCACGTTTTGAATTTTGGTATATCCAGGAATGTGTTCAGAATAGATATGTCCAGTATTAGTCTCCAGGTCTTGTTCTTTCTGGGTACCAGGAACAGTCTTGAGTAAAATCATTGTCCCTGCTCTTGCTCTGGTACTTGATGAATGGCCCCCATGCCCATGAGGATGAGACTTGGTTTTGTGCCTCTGCCCATTGATATTTTGGCAGATCTGGCCAGCCATCTGCCTTTGGCAGGGTATGGAAATGGAACTTGTAGCCTTGTGACACTATATTTAGAATCCACTTGTCCTGGTTTATAATATGCCAATTTTGAGAAAAGTGCTAATTTTCCCCCTAAGGGTGCTGCCAAGAGATAAATGCTTGGTGCAGGCAAGGGAAAGTCATTGGGACTGTTTCCTGTATGGTTGTGATTTGTCTTCTCCAACTTTGGAGGTAGATGCACCCCATTGCTTTGACCTGTATCTGCATCTAGAGTGTCTGGATCCGCCCCTTTGAGGTCTGACACAGGAAAGGACCAATTCTTTGTAGGCCAGTGTCTACTAAACCTAGGTGGCTGTACTTGTAAAAAAATCTTTGACAGTTTGCATAGATTTAGCTTTATCCTCAGTTTTCTTTAACACCTCTTCTGCCTTAACACCAAAGTATCATGCTGTAAAGGTGCATCTAATAATTTAACTTTGACATGATCAGGCAGATTTTGTTCCTTTAACCAAGCATGCCTCCTAATTACAGAACCCGTAACTGCGGCCCTGCAGGAGGCCTCCAAAGAATCAAAACCACATTGCAAAGTACGCTTTCCAACTTGTTCAGCTGCATGCAGTAAATCCTGCATTTCCTTGTTTTCTGCACATTGAGTTTAACATTTTCTGTTTAAGCAATGCCAATGACATGTTGCTGATATTTGAGCATAAGAAACTGACAGTTTAAGGTCCTTATAGGCAAGGTAGTAGATGTGTAAACCTTTTCCCCCCCATCTATCTAGTGCCTGTCAGAGGGGGTAGGGCTTTTTGCAGCGGAAGCCTTAACTCTTTTGGGATCCTGTGAAATAGTTTCTGGGTCTGCAGCAGGGTTTTTAAAAAGGAATTTATGAGAGTCAGGAACCCTGTAATATCTGTCAGGCTTAACAGGAGCTGGAGGTAAGGAGTCAGGGGTAAGACTAGACTCTGAAAACACATCTACAATGTCTAACACAGGTGGAATGGCTAGGGGCCTGTGTTGAGGTAGTAAAAGGAAATCCCTGAGCCTCTTTTTAGATTCTGAAAAATCTTGGCTCTCCCAGTGGAAATGCTCCCTCATGGTAGGCAAGGTTTCCTCAAAATAGTCCTCTGGTGGAGAGGCTGAAGGTATAGATTCTTCAGCATCAGAATCCTCATGGGGGGGGGAGAGAATATTCCTGATCAGAAGAGGAATCAGAGGAAATAGAAACCAGATCTGAAGATTCATAGTCAGTCTCTTGCCTAGGCCTCTTAGCAGGGGGCTGGGAACCCCTCATCAAGGTAATCAAGTTTTCGGCCATTTTGAGCATCTGTTTTTTGGGCATAGAGACCTGTCCACATAGCTCTGGAGTTTGTTTCTTTGCTTCAGAAGGTGCTTTAGTCTTTGCCTTTGAAGCTGAAGTTGGTTTAATGTAAAGATGTTTAGGTCTGAATACACCCTCAGAAGCCGGTGCCTGCTCAGCGGCTCCAGACCCATCTGAGGGAATAATTTCCGAGGATCCAATACCTTGAGTTTTCAGCAGCATGCAGACTGCACGTGCGAGTCGGTAGCGGCCTGCGACTTTAAAGTAGTGGGCGTCAGGGGCTGTGAAAGCACCTCACTGAGAACCGGCGACTGGCTTAGAAGTTTCGTCGATTTTGGGCCTCTGTTGTTTGTCTCTCCTTTTCTTTGCGTTTTTTGTGAACTCCGGTAGTCGGATGGCTATCAAACGACATTTCTGGATAATTAAACCGGCGTCCAAAATAGTTTAAAGCAAAATCATACAGACGCTTAATAGTGCGTTGGTTAAATCTAGCACAAAACCGACAACCAGAAATGTTGTGATCAGGGCCTAGGCAAGGAATACAGTAAGAATGAAAGCCCTTATGAGGTATTTGCTTTCCACAAGAAATGCAATTATTGACATCGGTCTGGAGCAAGAAAAAAAATTTCCCCCAACGGGGTACTTAGCTTTATTGAAAACTTCGGATCTGAAATTTGAACACGAAAATCTCAGGAGTCTGCCGACCGGCACTTGCGAACTGCTTCTGTTTCGGGCACCACACAGCAAGAAAGACTGAAAAAAATGGCGTTGGGTGCTTCTTTTATACCCCTGACGACCTAACGTCAGGGAAGGGATGACAGCAGCTGACGCAGGTCCTAAGACTTTGGAATTCAGGCTGGCTGAGGGCAAACTGCTAGCAGGATTACACAAATGTAATGACTGCAACAGTGAAACACAACATCCATAGTCCAAGGTACATGGGGAGGAACAGGATCGTTGACCAGGGGATGTAACAAAAAGGTGCCTTTTACAGAGTCTGGAAGAGGCTAAAGAGGCAGAAGTCTCAACCACATGAAAATGAGAGATGGCAGCCAACTGAACCTTGACAGTTGAAGAACTAGCTCCATGTTGAAAATATCAGCTAGAAAATCAAGAATGGCGGAAATAGGAGCCGTGGAAGGGTCTAAACTCCTTTGAGAGGAGTTTCCACTTGCTGAGACAAACCTTCCTGGTCTAAGACTTATGAGCAGTCTCCAAAATAGATCTGAGGAGAATAGTCCAGGGAGTCCTAGCAATCATGGGAACTAGAGCAGCCAAGCTGAGCACTTCAAATTGTCCAGATTCGGATGAGGCACCCCGAAGGGTGTGAAATTAGATCCTGAATGGGATCCGGTATCCAGGATCCAAGGTGGAGCCAGAAGGCGAGACCAAAGGAAGGGAAACCATACCTGGCGAGGTCAGAACGGGGCAATGAGGATCACTTTGTTCCTCAGTTGTAGAAAACTCTGAATAAGAGGTACTGGCGGGTAAGTATACAGAAGACAGGCAGGCCAAGCATGAAGAGCATCTCTGGGGGACTGACCCGGCCGGGGGTTCAAAGCGAAAAACTCGCTGCACTTCACGCTGGAAGGAGATTTGAAGAGATCACAGCAAGGTTGACCCCACTCGCTGAAGATCTGTTCCACTACAGACAGATTCAGAGACCACTCGTAAGGCATCAGAATGGTTCGACTTGCCTGTCCGCTGGGATGTTGGACCTTTCCGGCGATGAGAAAGCGACAGATGGAGAACGCCCATTCCCACACTCTCATTGCCTCACGACAAAGGGGTTAAGATCTGATCCCTCCCCGTTTGCTGATATACCAGACCACTGACATGTTGTCTGACTGAACTGCAATTATTTTCAAAGAAAGAAAAGCATGAAGGGCCTGCAATGCTAGGACTGCCCTCATCACTAGGACATTTATGTGCAAGTTAGTCTCTATGGAGGACTACAGGCCTTGGACTGTCCTGCCAAAACAATGCCCCCTACCAGAGTTGGGAAGCATCCACTGTCACTGTGGCTAGGGCCGGGGCTGGAACAAAGGGTCGTCCCTCCAAAATGTCCAGAGAGCACATCCACCATATGAGGGACGACCGACAGACTCGACTGAGTTGAACTGGATATGCCAATGGCAGTTTCAACAGAGATCACTGTACAGCTAGAGTCCACTGTAGAATTCTCATGTGTAACCAGGCACACCGGAGACTAGTTATGGTCGCCGACATCAAGCCTAAGGCCCTCAAAACCGATTCCGCCATTGGGAGATGAGAGTGGTAGATCAGGGAGATATGCATCCTCAGGTTTTGAACTCTCTCCGAGGTCAGGAAGATTTTGCACTGAAGAGCATCTATCCTGGCACCAATGTAGTCCATCACCTGTACAGTATTTAAGAGGGATATGGATGCATTGATTGTGATCCCCAAACACAGTGCAAGAGTCAACACATAATCCCTGGTTTGAAAGAGTAGACACCTGGTGGGGGCAGTGAGGAGCCAATTGTCCAGGTATGGATAGACCTGAATCCCCTGAAGCCTCAGGTGAGCTGCTACCACCATTACCTTGGTAAACACCCTGGGGGCTGTGGTGAGACCAAAGGTAGGGCTCAAAATTGGTAATGATCGACTCCTAGCCGGAAGCGGAGGAACCTCCTGGAGCTTCTGTGCATTTTTATGTGATAGTAAGCATCCTGGAGGTCTAACGAGCACATCCAGTCGCTCTCTTGCAGGTACGGCATGATGGACTGTAATGTGACCATCTGGAACTTCTTTGGCAACTGACAGGTTCAGGGTAGAGAGGTCCAGAATGGGCCTCAAGTCCCCTGTTTTCTTAGGCACCAAAAAGAACCTGGAGTAGAAGCCCAATCAGGACTGAACTGGGGGGACTGTATAGATGGCTCGTTTTTCTAGCAGCTTGGAAATTTCCTGTGCTGCTGCCACCCTTTGCATGGGTACATCAAGGAGGTGTCTGGGAGATTTGGGGAAACCCAGGAAGGTAACAGAATATACTCTGGATATGATCTGAAGCACCCAGCAGTCTGTTATGGACTCCCATACAGCTAGGTGCAAGGACAATCGTCCCCTGACTGCCTTCAGAGTAGAGTAGTCAGGCAACCCCTCAGGGTTGCTGCTCGGGTCTGTCCGAGAAAAGTTCTTGAGACCCAAAATTCCTCTGAACCCCTCTACCGCTGGGCCAGCGTCCATTCTGTCCCCCATCTGCCTTTGGGGGAAGAGCAGCCCCCGTGTGTTCCTCGACGGCAGTGTCTTCCCGTCCTTCTCACCCTGGACTAATGTCTCTTGACGGTCTTGCTAAAAAGAGTAGAGCAGTCAATAAGGGGCATTGACAAAGGACGCCTTGAAGGGTTCCAAAAATTGACAACCTGAGCCAGGTGTTGCGCCTCATGGACATGCTGGACCCAGCCACCCTAGCCACTCCTTCTGTAGCATGTGAAAGGAGTCGCATGGACGTGTTGGAGACGGCTTTTAAAGTGGCCATCCCCGCGGAGAAAGTAGCATCCTCCTGTGACATGGCCTGGGGGGGGGGGGGGACTCCTCCAGCTCCTTTACCAGGTCGCATTGAAGTTTGGTGACAAGGGCCAGGTAGTTCAGGACCCTAATTGAAAAGGTAGCTGAAGCGTAAACCTGCTTCCCTAGGTGGCCCATCATCCGTGACTCTCAGGAGGATGAACAGAGGCTCTCCTGAGCAAGTTCCTTCTTTGTGGCTGCTGCTACCACATAGCGTCTATGGGGGAGCCCTTGTTCCATGTTGCTCTGTCTATGGGGGAGGCTTAAATTTTTGTCGGCCATGGTATCCAGTTCCTTCCATGCCCGCAAGGTGACCAAATCCACCAAAGGATCTGTGGGAGGGGACACCCAGGAAGTAGATGGGCCTGCGCCAATAACCTCCAGGAACACAGACTCATCAGAAGGTGGTTTGGGGCAGATCAACCTCCCCGTTGGCGCATGATTTTCATGATGTCTCCAAAGGAGACATCCTCAGGAGGTGACCTAGGGGAACCTTCTCCATCATCCAAGTCAGTGTCCTCGGTGAGGAACTCTGAGTCCAAGTGCCTCCCTCTTGCACGTATGCTTGCAAGGTACCTCTCCAGTAGGGCTCTCTAGGGGGAACTTGCAAACCACATGTTCCTCACGGGAAACCATCTGGGGCTCTTCCAGTACGGGCTGTCCCTCTGGTAAAACGATGGGTACCGTAGAGAGCACAGGGGGGTCTGAGTGGAGTCTGAGGGGGCAGTCAAGGGTCTCAATCCAGCAGAGAACCCTTTCTACCATATTGAATGCCGAAGGAGAGCGAACCTCCTGAGAAACCAATAAGGCTGGCTCTCCCCAGGTCCGAAGAAAGAATCTGAGCCGGGCCTTAAGTGGACGGAGCTCCGAGGGAGGGAACTTGGGCTACAAAGGCGGAGCCAATAAAAATAAGTTCCACTCCCTCGGATCAGACACCCAAGCTCCGGCTCAGAGAGCTGCTTGGATCAGAGCTGGTCGGATCCGACACACTCCAAGCAGCTGTTGGCATTGAGGAATTAGGTACTGTCGGCACCGGCCCCCTGACCAAAGCCACTCTCTGATCAGAATACTCCGAACCTGAAGGTCAGATTGGAGGAGATATCTGCTGGAAAAAAGGAAGCGAGCTCCCCCCTCCTGAGGGAGAGGGGGCTGGCAAAACCCCCATCTGGATCAGAGTACAGATAAACCTCCTCATCATTTTATCTACATCAACCTCAAAGACCGGGTGGACCTCGACGAGGCCATGTATTCTGACATGGCGGGTCGGAGCACTGAGGCCCTAGAAAGCTGAACGCGTCTCCTCCGGCTCCGGGGAGAATCTCGGAGATCAGAGGAGAGGGGAGTCACAAATCTGTAACGTTTTCACACGTGAAGGGAGGTCCGGAGACCTCTTTCGCTTTTCCCTCGCCTTTGACCCTCTCTCTCCTTCTCTCTACCCCTTTTCTGCTCCGCGTCCACAGGCTTTTGACAGGAGATTGAGTCCCAGCCTGGGAGGGAGGAGAAACCAAGGGAAGAGATAGAGGTAGCCACAGCAGCCGCTGTGACCGGAAATGAGGAAACAGTCTCTAAGGGGGAAGAAGGCCTTTGAGGTCCAACTTGGCCTTCCTATCCTTAGTGGCACAGGGATTGAAGCCCACACAAACAGTGCAGTCCACACAGATGGGCCACGCCCAAGCACAACACAGAGTGTGGCCATCTGCAGGGGATAATTTATGGCCACTTAGTTCAACGTTTGAAAATAGGCTCGTCAGCCATACTATCTGTAGAAAGAAGACTTTAGAAAAAAAGGTTTCTTCCTGATAAGCACACACAGACACACACAAAGCCACTCACCACACTCGTACACAGAAAACAGAGGGGATGCAACAATCCACACAACACAAACTACTCAAACACTAACTGGATGCACCAAGCGAGGGGAGGAGAAAGGGGAACCTATACTAAGACTACCTAACAATTTTAAAAGAAAAAAGGTTTTTACCCACTTGAAAAAGTTGGAGCTAAAGAGATCACGATGCATAAGCTATTTGCGGCAAACGAGATCTGGGGATGGAAGGCAGTGGAGGTGTACTATGGGTAAGGGGAGGAGTTTGGAGCAGATGCTAGTAAAAGTTGCTGGCTCGGATCTGATACGGATCCGTAACTCACAAGTTGAAGAACAAATGAAGTAAACCACTTCAGATGCAAAAGTTCTAGAAGACATTTTCTTCTAGAAATTCATTTTAGTTTACTTTTAAAACTACATAAGAGAAGGTATCCTGTACTTTGTAAATTGTTCTTTTAAAGAAAATAATGGTTGAAGATACGTTTCAATCTTCAGGCCTAAATGGCAATACCAATTACTTAAGAAGGGGAGGTGGTCAGTATAACATTGTGCAAGTACATTTAGAATAACTCTGCAGCTATTTAAGGAAACTTTTCAAAAAGGAAAATCAAATCAACTTATGTTATATGAATTGGATTTTTTTTCTCTAGTAAAAAGGTTGTTTAAAGTGTCAAAGTATCCTAAGCACATCTCCAAAGACCCTCACAGTCCATCTACCACCCCTAGATCCCAGTTTTGTACATGGGGCCAGGGTGCCACTTCAACAACGAATCATCTAGAGCCAAGGTTTACATTGTCGTGTGGCTAGCCCTTTCACGGTAATGCCATAAAATGGCATGGGAGAATGAATCTCCGCTCTAATCTTATCATTTTGGTTAAATGGCCAATGCACAGAAAAAAAAATTCTGTATCGAGCTTTTATGCGGCAGTCATATCTCAACCTCCAAGTGCAAGAAAACTGTACAAAGCCAAAAATAATGGGGGGTGACAAAGGTTCAAAATCAGGAATATAGACTTTAAATATTACTCTTACAAGTTTTGCAATAGCACACATCTTCTAAAGGATATGAAGTCTGAAACTCAAATGTATGCCATAATTTGGTGACTTCAACCCTAAATTTGCCATAAAGCCAGAATTTTTTTAAGAAACTGACCAAAAATGAAGCCAAAACCTAGACAGTTGAGAAATGTGGTCACAGTTTATACATGCATATGATTAAAGTAAAAAAGCCTGAGTGTTAACACTTACCAAAAAACAAGTCAGTAATTGAGTAAAGACCAAATTATGGTTGCTGCGGACAAACCCTTAAGCAAATTACTCCAAGATTATGCAAGAGGGCTTTATCATCACTAGATAATGAAAAAAAAAGTCCAGTGCATCTAGTACATTGTGCCAGCCCCCCTCCAAAAAAAAAAAAAAAAAAAAAACAAAAAAACAAAAAACAAAAACAGGCTGTTTCAAGTTTTTTCCTTATGGCATTTTTATTACAAAAAAAAAAAAAAATACTGCTGATCAACTAAAATGTCACAAAGGTGGTAAGAGAAAATACAATTATATCTGTGCACAGTGCTCTAAGGACTCTAAAAAAAAAAAAAAAGACAAGGTCATATCTACGCGGGACATATAACTTCTTATGGGCATGGAATCAGATCAACACTACTTATTGTCCTTTCCTCAGTATTTCAACTAAATGATCCTTTTATCTGCTTAGTTTAGACTGACATTAACATATCTGCATATTAAGTAATATGCAGAAGAAAAAATTCTGGTCTGTGCAACTAAAGGCACTAAAGAGCATCACTGCCACCTTTTCCTCTGAACCCAAGTACGCATGTGACAGAAAACTGTTGGCATTTGAAGGCAAAGTATACAAGGAACATGAAAGCTGTGCAGGGATAATCTGACAAGACAAAACAAATACTGTAAACAGAACATACTCGTGTAATAACGAAAACAAAAAGTTCATAAGACGTTATAGTCAGATCAGTTTTCCTAACAGCTTTCGCAGCTGCACAGCTGTGTACTGATGTGCAATTTTTAAAACATACAAGTGCACTATTCAGTACCCTCGCATGATGAAATTATCTACAAGGATGGAAACATCTTGGTGTTAAGGAAAATTACCTTTGTGCTAGCCATACTCTACATACAGAAAATGCTGAATGGTAAATGCACACTGCAAATTTTGAACCGCACACTAATACTTCATCATATGGATTGGGTTAGAAACCTCCTTTGATAGAGTCCTAAGCTGTTTTGATCCCATTTCCTTCTTAGCAGACATTAAAGATGTTAATTTTTCACACACATTTATGGCAAAAAGAAAACTATTGTTCCTTGCCAGAAAGACTTCTTCTCATGCAGACAATGAAGTGTAAAACATGGCACATTCTCCAGCTTTAAGGCATCAGACAATATGGCGAGTTTCTGGAAACTTCTGTTGTTCAGTACATGTTTTCCCCTCCTGGGTGAGTGCTGACAAGCTGCTATCAATATCTTAACCATGCTCTACCACATTCAATCAGGCAACACTAATAGCTGGTCTCAAAGACAGTACCATAATTCCAGTTAAAACTGCACTGCACTCAGCAATGCATCATTTGGCAAAGTAAGCATTACATACTACTACTGATCAAGCATTAACTCATCAAATTCCAGATTTATTTCATCAGTTACTGTTAAATGGGCAATACCTACTTAAGATAGGTTGCTTGTTTTTAGGGCAGCTTTGGCATTGTTAAATGAATTGTTCAGTCATGTGGTACACAGGCATGCTGTGGGAACATACATGTTAACAATCTATGAGGTTAAGTTTACATCATCTTTTTATCAGGCACATGACATTTAAAGGGATAATGTATGCAGTTTAAGAAAAAAAAATGATGGCACAAAACATTGGAATTCAGTTTACCTACATTAGTGGCTTGAAGTTTGACCTGCAAGCTGAAAATTTAGCACTTTCAGAGAGGTATGCAGTAGGCAACAATGTGATATATGTCACTATTGCTATAATTAAAGTTCTATTATACTGAGTGTGTTTCAAGTAATCTACAATTAGAATTCTTACTGAATTTCAAAATGACTTATTATTGCTGAAGTCTACTAAAATGCAAGGCACCTTACAAATAATTTGCATAACCAGCCCATTTTAGTAATGCTTTTATGTTAAATTAATAATTTTCAATACTGGCAGAAATGCTAAACAATCTTGCATCATTAGGAACATATATTGGGACAATACACTTGAACAGTCCCCTCTCCCAAAAAAGTGGTCTTTACAATCAAATGCTACAATGTTAAAACGTCAATTTTCAGTACTGAGTCTTACATAAAACTTTCATTTACTGGCGCTCTCAATTTTAGGCCCTCTTGGCCTTAGCATGTTTGGAAGGCTATATTTCTGTTCTTAAAGAATTAAGAATGTAAACACATGGGGGAGGTCATACAGCAGATATGCAGAGCATCAAGTTACAAAGACTTTATATGAGCACTCACATTACTAGTAAATAAAACTGGCTTACCTTCCTGAAGTACAGGAAAAAAGGCTTGGCTTTAAGGTGCTCTGGATTTGCACTATGCTGCTACAATAAATGAGAATATCTAGGGGATTCATTCTTAAGTTTGAAGTACTAAATGCTTTGATTTATAACTATTCATGTTCACAAAGTGGTTCCTCTTATTTTGAAAGTGCATTTCAGACATGCTTGAGTTTTAAGGTTGAAGTTTGGACCCCTGATGTTGCCATATAAGCAGAAATAAATTACACTGCACTTAAGGCCTTATTATTTTCATCTCCATGCAAACTTTACCATTCAGCCTGACACTGTAGTTCTACAACTTTTAACAGCTCACAAGCAATAACTATCATGTTAGGCAACAATTATCCAACGATAGAGTATATACTGTAAACGCAAGTGGCTCTGCTGTTCACAAATCTCAGTTCTGCATAACCTGCATTCACAGAAGTACTGCCACCACTTTAGTACTAGACCAAAATGTTTACTGTAAACATAAAATAAAAACATTTCTTTAAAATTTTACAATTCTAAAATCAATAAAGTTAGATATTCTGATTTAGTAAAAACATGAAGGCGGGATATATGCAGCAAGTTTACCGCTTAGACAAAGCTTGCCTAAATAGAAAACATTCTGCACACGTGCAACAAAATGGGCGTTAACCATAAAGTAAATATTTACAAAAAGGTCACGGCCTTTTGGATAACAAATGTTTCACTGAAATCAGTATTCTTTAAAAGACTCCGTTGTTAGCCTGAATTACTCAGCAAAACCTGAATCCCTAATGGAAGAAATTATCACCTATTTAGTAGTAACCAGTGAAAATGCGGACCAGTGGCTCCCTGCTCATAATTCAGGAAGTCCTTCTGAAGTATACATTTCTTCTAGCCAATGATGAAATGTTTATTTTGGCATCCATGAAAGTTATCTGCATTATTCAAAAGTCAATGTATATCACTGTAACATGAGCTGTTTAAGGTTGTCATGAAGTATGGTATCTTTGACATCACGGAAAACCAGACGAATGTTCTCTGTATTAATAGCAGTGGTAAAATGATAGTAAAGAGGCTTCAGCTGCTGGTCCCGGCGTTTGTTGCGAAAACATGACACCAAAAAATTTTGGACCTTGCTTAAGTCGTGAGGGTCTCCTTCAAATTCTGGGAAATAGTCCTTGATGCTCACAATTTTAACTTTCTCTTCAAGCAAGTCTGTTTTGTTTAGGAAAAGAATGACAGACACATTACTGAAAACTTTGTTGTTAACTATTGTTTCAAAAATGTTTAGTGATTCTGTAAGCCGATTTGTCTGTCGATCCTCCATCAGGACCTGATCAAACTCACTGGAGGAAGCAAGAAAGAGGATTGATGTCACACTGTCAAAACACTCAAACCACCTTTTCCTCTCTGATCTTTGGCCACCTACATCGACCATCTTGAAAGGCACATTTCTAATTTCAAAGTCGTACTCGTGAATTCCTTTAGTTGGTTTTCTTGCCAGAAGGATGTCTTGTTGCGATGGAAGATAATCCTATTTAGAAAAAAAGGAAAAACATTCTGAATTGAAAGCAATTACACTTTCACATAAATCATCTGTTTTTAAACTTTAGTCTACATTACATTAGAAATTTACATGCTGTGGCATACAAAGCTGTAACAAAAATTGTTACAAATATGACTTTGTGAAGACGCTCACTATTGTAATACATACTCAAACAGGATCTCTGCTGTAGGAACAAACAATTGGCAGTAAGATATGTGGACGTCAGTTGTCCAGCCAAATTACTTGGCAATAAGGAACACCACTCAGTTTTGTTACTACAGTGGATAGTGTTTAGAAGCATGCACTATACAGCTTTCACTTCTTTCCTGGGGTCCAGAAGAACTGAAAAGAGCCATTGTATCAACAGATGCTCCTGTAGCAGACTAAATGCACCTTAGGAAGAGAAGCAGCATAATTAACCTGTACATAAATCCCTCTCAAGGTGCATCAAGATATTTAACTGCAGTTGTGAAAGACTCCTACCAGTGTGTCTTTTAAGACAGGCTACAGTAAAACATAACATTCAGTTTCACTCAAAGAAGGTGCATTAGTCTGGCCATTTCTTTAATAGCCCTCACAAGAAAGAAAACTGCTAACAGTAAGCCCATGCTGACACAGTTATGGACACAGGTGGTGTTTAGAGGACTGCCACGTAAAAATCACCATGAGAACGCATCCTCCAGTTCTTCACAGAATACCTTCAGACAGAAAGGGCATTTGTGGTGAACACATATGGGTGTGTGCATGTGCGCTGTTATCTACTAAAACTATGTAAAAAGCGGCAACCCCAAATAAATGTAGCAAACATTTTTTATATCAATGCAAACCAAGAAAGGAAATAATTCCCATAAATAATGAGGAAGAAAGATGGGTAGCTTTACGGTTAAGACTACCTTTCCCCACAAAGATGTTGGGATTAAAATGACCGTTCAACCAAAAATCTACTTATTAGGCAAGTACCGCTCAACTACACTATCTTATCTAAGTCTGTCTGATCTAATATATAAAATATTCAACAAACAGGTAATACTAGACAATTAAAAAGTAATTAAGAAATGAACATTTCAAAACAATATATATAAAACTGCAGTCCTTAATACATAATGGAAATCAATTCTCACTGTTGCCACCAGAGTACACATTTTAAGTTAAAGGCATTTAATCTTGGGGAGGACTCGGCACCCAAACGGAGCTGCCATCTAAGCTCCTTCACCTCCAGTAGAGCAGAGTAGTCCCCAAAAAGCAAATCAACTTGCGCTAAAACAAAATGGAATTTAACAAACATATATTAACAAGTGTCGAGCTTCTAACATTTATCGTAAAGACACCTACCGTAATAATTTTTTTATATATTTTTTTATACATATTCAAAGTTTTATAACTTCGACCATATGGTGTCGATCATATTGTATTCGAAGTTATAAAAAAAAGTTATGTCTTACCATAACGTTCCATCTGTATCATTGATCCTCGTTCAGTCATTACGTATGGGTATCCGTTCCAACCTTGGAACCGAGCCGGCCATCTGCCAAGCTCGCGTCAGCTACAAACTCTTGAGCTAAACTTACCCAGAATTCCCCTCTCTCTGTTACCTCAGACTGAGTTTGCAAGTCAAAAGAAGGTAGAGGCTACCTCTGGTCAAATGACCTAAAAGAACCGGATGGTGAGATCCACTAGAAGCCATGGGAGGGGGAAGGATGGAGGGTCGTAATGACTGAATGAGGATCAACAATACAGATGGAACGTTACGGTAAGATACAACTTCTTTATCTGATAGTTAACCCTCGTTCATTCCTTACGTATGGGATAGAGTCCCCAGCTACCTCTATTCCTGGAAGGCTCTCATGGAAGGACATTCCTGAGCATCATAGAATCAAAAGATGCTCTTCCCGTGGAGGCCAAATCCAATTTGTAATTATTGATGAAGGTATGAGGCGTAGCCCAAGTTGCAGCTGCACAGATGTCATGTAAAGAAGCTCTAGCATGGAAGGCAGCAGAAGTTGCCAACGACCTTGTCGAATGAGCCTTTATGGTAGTCGGCAATGGAATACTACGTTGTGTATAAATGAAGGTCACAAGGTCTTTCAATCATCTAGCCAATGTGACCTTAGCAACAGCACATCCTAATCTAGGTCCAGAATAGGCCAAAAATTACTGGTCTGATTTACGAGAGGCCTTGGTCCTGTTCAAGTAGAAACAGGGTATGTAGGCAATACTTTCCTTTGTTTTAATGATTGGGGAAGAAAACTGGCAATTCAATGGTTTGATTAATGGACATTTCAGAGATCACTTTTGGCAGAAGTGAAGGATTAGTTCTCAAAGACACTATCTCTGAAAAATCAAGTATGGACTCTATGCATAAGGCTTGAAGCTCAGAGATGCAAGAAGCTGGTTTGAAAGGTGGCATTATCAGAGCTTGTAGAAATAATGACAGGTCCCATGGTTGAATAGGTTCTCTAAAAGGGGGCTTCAGATGATACACACCTTTTATGAAGGTCTTGCATAATTTGTGACATAAGAGGAGTCTTTGACACCCTCATGGAAATTAGATATTGCAGCCAAATGAACTCTAATGGTAAAGGCCGATAGACCAGATTGAAATAGATCGGCTAAGTAACTCTAGTACTACTGACACTGGTGCTGAGAAGGGATCTACTTGCTTTTTTCAGCCAACAGGTAAATCTTTTCCACTTGCTTATGAGACTTATGAGATGCAATAAGAATGTCCTGTATTGGTAAAAATCGATAAATCTGCCTGGCAATCAAGGGAATTGCGGGAGCCAGTTGTAGCAAGTTGGGATGAACCAGATTCTGCGAATGGAAGATCAACCCCGGGGTTGGATGGAGAATCCATGGTTGATCTACCAGGTGAGGCCAAAGGAAGTGGAACCAAATCTGATGAGGCCAATATGGTTCTATGAGGATCACCTTGCTCTTCAACTGACTGGCTTTCTTCTGAAGCTGGGGAATGAGAGGGAGAGGAGGAAATACATAAAGAAGACCTGAGGGCCAATCGTGGACTACAGCATCCCTGGGTGACTGTCCCGGAGGGGGAAATCAGGGTGAAGAAGTTGCTGCATTTGCAGTTGGTCGGGGATGCAGAGAGGTCGGCAGCAAGGACGGCTCCAGCGGTGGAAGATATCCGCCGCTATCAAGCTATTCAGGGACCACTCGTGAGGTTGTAGAATGCACCTGCTGAGTCTGCCTGCTATCACGTTAGAACTCCCGGGAATGTGTGTTGCTAGAAGAAAACGGTTGGTAGCCATCACCCATTGCCATATCCTCATGGCCTCTCGACAAAGGGGGTAAGATTTGGTTCCGCCCTGCTTGCTGATGTACCAGACCACCGCCATGTTGTCTGATTGTATCGCAATAGTCCCAAGATGGCAGCAGGGGATGGAATGCTTGCAACTCCAGAAGCACCGCCATTTATATGCAGTTGGGCCTCCAATTCAGACCAAGTGCCTTGGACTGTCTGTCCTTGACATAGCCCCCCCATCAGGGAGGTGTTTGTGGTCACTGTAACCTTGGGCTGCTGGGGGAGAATGGGCGAGACCATTGTGACGGGTTGTGGGTCATCCACCAATTTAAATCCTGTTTGCACCTTGAGTTACTCGAATTTTGGCTCAAAGAGGATACTGAAAATGATACCATTGGGTGAGCAGTAGCCATTGTAGAACTTGGCCAGGGGAACAATGGTGATGGAGGCTGCCATGGAACCCAACAGCTGTAGGACCGAGTGAGCTGTGGATTTCTCCCTTGAAAGGATTGGGATCAGTTGTTGCTTTATCCTTAGAATTCTGTGCTCTGGAATGGATGCGCTGCAATTCTTTATATTCAAGATGACCCCTATGAATTCTGTGGACTGAGATGGGGTGAGATAGGATTTTTGCCAGTTTATGGTTATGCCTAGCCTTTCTGCAGCTAGGAGAGTGTATGCCAGGGCTTCTTCCAATAGATGTCTGGTGGGGGCGGCGATGAGCCAGTCATCTAGGTATGGAAACACCTGGAATCCTTGTAGTTGCAAGTGAGCTGTGATGACTGCCATGCACTTTGTGAACACACTGGGGGCTGTAGAGAGTCCGAAGGGCAGTACTCGGAACTGGTAGTGACAGGCTCCCGCACAGAAGCGCAGAAATCTTCTTGATGGCCTGTCCAACTTTATGTGGTAGTACGCATCTTGAAGCTCTATCGATCACATCCAATCGTCTTTTTCCAAAAGTGGGAGGATAGACTGCATTATGACCATCTTTAATTTTTGTACTCTTACAAACTTTACACAGAGATCCAAAATTGGTCTCCAGTCCCCGGTTTTCTTTGGCACCAAAAATAGTCTTGAGTAGAATCCGGATCCTATCTGGTCTGGAGGGACCATTTGGATGACTCTTTCTGAGCTTAGCTATCTCTAGTGCTGCTTCTTCCCCTTTGACTGGGTGGAACGCTGGGTAAGTTTGTTGGGGGGCAGGACAAAGATCGAAGGGAATATGGTAACCTCTGGTTATTATCCTTTGTACCCAAGAGTCAGTGGTGATGGTTAGCCAGGCAGAAGGGTACAAGGAGAAATGACCCCCAACCACCTCCAGAGGAAAGGAGTTGGGCCGCTCTTCAGGAGTGCTGGAAGGATTGACCAGGAAGAGAGTCCATGGAACCCTGGTCACGCGGACCCCCTTTGCCCCGAAAAGGGAATCTTTCCTGTGAGTTGCCCCCTCTGCCTCTAGGGGAGAACTCGGCCTGTGTGTCATGGAAAGGACCCTGAGACTTTGTACCATATCTTCCCACTCTTCTGGTTTCTGGAGAAAGCACGTTGAGGGGAATAACGGGCACCCACAGCAGAAAGGGTCTTACCATCCTGTTCACATCTGACCACTGTGCTTTTAACCTTGGGTCCAAAAAATTAAGAGGCTTTGATGGGAGCATTGAGAAAGGAAGCCTTGAAGGGTTCCCCGAAATTACATAAGTGCATCCAGGCATGTCGTCTCAAAACACCTGAACTCGCTGCTCCTTCTGATACGCGAGATATCAGACGCATGGTGGAGTTTGATATCATTTCAATGGTAGCCAGCTGAGAGGCCACTGTCACGGAACTCAGACATGGCACCAGCCAAAGTTTGAGAGCTCAGAAATTAAATCCCTTTGAAGCCTGGTGAAGTGCGCCATATAATTCAGGGACCTGATTGCAAAGGTCGCTGAGGCAAAAGTACGCTTCCCTATTCTGTCCAGAGTCCGTGACACTTTGTTGGGCGGATGGACAGTCTGGCTTTCTTCTTCCGCCAGGTCCTTCTTGGTTGTGACCACCACCACCAGAGCATCTACAGGAAGACCTTTGGACCAACTGGGAGTCAGCAGCAGGTGGGGACAAAATTTTATCTGGCCTCCAGGGAATGGCCTCAACAGTATCAGGAGCTTTGCACGCATGCTGTACGACGAGCCGGACCAGTTTGTTGGTAGGTGGAGTAACCCAGGAGGTAGGGCGCAAAAGGCCTGTGGGAACACAGACTCTTCAGAGGTCGGGTTACACGGCTGCCAGTCACCTCTCTAAGGATTTCAAGGATATCACCAAAGGATACTCAGAGGGTGACTGATGGGACCCTTCCCCATCAAAGTCTGCCTCTTCAGTAAGGGACTCCTCTGTGGAGTCCACGTGCTTCCTCTTGCACGAGATTTTTCGATGAACTTCCTCAGAGGCAGAAGTTGAGGAAGACAACGCAAAAAGGGGTTTCCTGTGGAGTACATCCTGAGGCCCTTGCACCCGGTGTCCGCTAGGAGCGACTTGTGTACACTGCGGTCCAGAGGAGGGCGGGGAGATTGATAGCACAGTATCGCCAGCAGACACCAAAGCCTTCTCCATTAGTTGGAAGGCCGGTCCACCTGAAGAGGGGTGAGTGTCCAGGACAGGGGTCACCCCTCCCCTAAGTGGCTCAGCCTGCCAACTCAGAGTCCCTGGATGGCTGTGAAACACCAAATTATGTACGTCACAGCTGACATCCTGGGTCATAGCAAAACTCTCCTGCTACAAAGGCAACTGCGGTTCCTTAGTGAGGTCCATAAAGGGAACCGTAGGGGGGGGGTGGAGACTGTGCTATATCAAGGGGCTTTAAAGGCAATGAAGGAGGAGAATAAGTAGGGGTCTGGCAAAGGGTGATCACCTCCCAAGGAAGGATAGGTCCTGGGTGGGTGGGATACCTCTGGCCAAAAGCACATTATCCACAAGACGCAACATGTAGTGTACAGTGAGGTGTCTAGTGGATTTCACGGACACAGCTGAGGGAGAGTCAGGTCTATCCAAAGACGGGACAAGCTCGGTGCCCACCTCACCAGTCTGCACTGAAAACGGGGCCGTAAGGGACTGAACTACAGGTGTCTGCACTGAGGAAATAATCGGTGCCGAAGTCATGGTCTGCACCGACAATAAGGTTGGTGCCGAAGTGGTTGTTGGCGCCGAGGCTGGGACAGAAATAATTGGTGTCAATAACTAAGGTGTCTGTTCCGTGTAAGGCGTCGGAGCCAATATGGTTACAAGTCTGCACCAACTGGATAGTTGGTGCTGGTAGAGGTCTGAACAGAGGAGCCCCTCGGTACAGATACGGTAAAGGGCACTCTAGTCTGCGCCGAAATCACAGATGGCGCCGATGGCCTTGGTGCCGAAGGTCTAGGCACTGAAAGAGCTGGAGCTGAAAGTCAGATCCAAAGTAGAAAGCTTAGCCTTCTTAGGTCACGGTTGGTGGGAGTCCCCAGCCGGGGAGGAAGGAAGAGACTTGGCCTTTGAATGATCATCAGTCTTTTTCTTACGGGATCTTGGAGGGGTTGAAGCTTCAGACCCAGAAATGGCCTCTGAAAAGTGTGATTTGAGTAGTCCCTTGAATAACAATTTATTTTTCCTCTCAATCAACGTCCTGTTAGAGAAGTTCTTACAAATTCCACAGGGCAGATCAACTGAAAAATGAGGCACACCCAAGCAATAGACACACAGAGAATGTGCATCTGAAGTAGGTAATTTATGGCCACAATCCGAACATCTCAAATCCTGGACTACCTTTTTTTATCTGCCATGATAGGAAAGAAAGAAATCAGAATACCAGCAATGGTACAAGAAATACCCGAAGGTAATGAAGAAAAGGGGTCTACCAACGATGGTAAAGAAGAAAGAACTTCATGGTAAAAAGGATTGAAAATTTTCAAGAAAGGATAGTTGCTAAATGCGATAAGGCAAGAGAAAACAATTTAGTAACTTTTCTGAGAAAAAGTTGTTTTAGACTAGTATGACAAAATATTGTACTTAGCTCAAGAGAAGTAGCTTGACATGACTGAATGGCGATGCAGCAAACAAAATTGGAGGTAACAGGGAGAGGGGAATTCTGGGTAAGAGTTTAGCTTGAGGGTTTGTAGCCGACGTGAGCTTGGAAGATGGCCGGCTCGGTTCCAAGGTAGGAACCAATACCCATACGTAAGGAATGAACGAGGATTAACCATCAGATCTTCGGTTATAATATAGACCCCCCCCCCCATTGAACACCCTTACTGCTTCTTGACATAGGAGGTACGATCTAGTTCCTCCTTGTTTGATGTACCAAACTACTGATGTTGTTTGAACTGCAGTCATTCCTGACAGGCTAGCATCCTGAAAGGCTTGCAATGCCAAAATCACCGCTTCCAACTCCAGTACATTGATATGCAAATTGGCCTCTTCGGGGGGAGGGGGGTTGGGGGATGGGGCACATGCCTTAGACCGTCTTTCCCAGGTAATGCCCACCTCTACCCTAGTTGGGAAGCATCTGTGGTCACCATCGTCTTGGGCTGCGAGGAGATAAACTGCTCTAGCAGTTCTGATTGGATTTACCACATCAGACTTTCCTTGCGTCTTTCGGCTTTTCCCGGTTAGGGGTCGCCACAGCGGAACTCCGGTCCGCTAATGATTGGCAGTAGATTTTTATGTACTGGCTTGCCGGGCCTAATGCACAACCTTCAACGAAGGAACGCCCATTCACGCATGTCGCTACACAGAAGACGCTCTGAGAATCGAACGGGCAAAGTTTAACTGAGAGGCGGCAACACTACCGCAGGACCACCACCGCAGTAAGTATCAGGCTTTCCTTGTACGAGTTGGCAATTTGTATTGGAGTAGACAAAGCTAACTGCAGAATCGACCACTGAGACGCCAACATCCACTGCAGACTCCTCATATGAAACCTGGCTATTGGAACAAGGGTTATTGCCAATGCCATTGATCCTTACAGCTTGCAGAACTAGGCAACCTGAGACTGTGGCGCTGCAAAATTATCTTTTTGACTTGTGGCCTTAAAGTTTGAACTCCTGAAAAGGAAAGGGAGGCTAATCTTGACCTTGTGTTGAGTAGCGCTCCTATGAACTAGAGGATTTGAGCTGGTTCTAGATTTGACTTCTTGGAATTTATGGTTATTCCTAACCTTGTGAAAGCACAGACGACTTCTCTTGCCATGTTGAGTTGATTCTTGGTCACAGTGGTAATAAGCTAGTCATCTAAGTATGGAAACGCATAGAATCCTTGCAGTCTCAAGTGAGCTACTTCCACTGCCATACATTTAGTGAATACTCTGGGGGCTGTGGTGAGACCAAAGGGCAGTGCTCTGAACTGTTAATGACAGTCTCCTAGCTGGAAGTGTACGAATCTCCAGTGAGCATCCTAGAAATATACTGAGCACATCCAGTCATCCTTTTCCAAGAACCGACAAATGGACTGAACTGTGACCATCTTGAACTTTATTTTTTGAACAAATCTGTCCAGGATGCCAAGATCCACAATTGGTCTTCAAGAATCTCAAGTGAGTCCCGGATTATTTCTGGTCTGGCAGAACCTCTTGGACAACTCTCTTGTTTAGGAGTTTTTCTATTTGAATGGCTTCTTGATTTCTCTGACTGGGTGGAACATTGGGGGATTTTCCTGGAAATTAGAGGAGGAAGGGAAAATGGAATAGTATATCCTCTGGATACTATCCTCTGCAGCTAAGTATTGTTTGTTCTCTCTAGCCAGGCTCTCCAGTGCAGGGAAAATTACCTCAGATTTTATCCAGAAGGGAATAATCGGGCCTCCGTTCAGAAGTGCTGGAAGGGTTTGCCAAAGAATGGTTCTCTGGACAATTGATATTGCAGGCCTCCTCTGCTGTGAGGGTGGCATCTACCCATTTGACTTTCCCCCTTTGCCTCTGGGGGAAGACCCTCCATGCGTGTCCTGGAAAAGATACCGGTTATTTCTTGAACCACATCTTTCCACCCCCTTGATTCCTTGAGAAGGATATTTGGGGCGGGGCTGTGGGGAAAAACACATGCCCATGGCAGAAAGGGTCTTTCCATCCTTGTCACACCTGGACAATACATCTTTCACTTTGGGGCCAGAGAGATGCGCCATCAAAATGAACTGACGAATGTAGATTTATAAGGCTCAAAGTCACACAAGTGCATCCAGACGCATCTCCTAATGGCTACGTCTGAACCCACTGCTCTTGGGGTTCCTTCTATCACAATGGAAATAAGCTTCATGGACAAATTTGATACTGATTGTAAGGTTACCAGCTCTGAGGTGAAGGAAACCTTCACCTCAGGCCGTTCCCTGCAAGGGTAATCAGACTGTTCCTTTATCAGATCCCTCTGTAGTCTTGTGAAATGTGCCAGATAATTACACCTCAAGGCAAAGGTCACAGAAGCGTCGACACTCCTCCAATCCTGTCCATCGACTGCAACTCCTCGTCAGGGGGATGAAGTGGAACTTTTCAACTACTTCTTTTCCGGTGGCTGCCGCTACGACCATAGCATCAATAGGGGAGCACTTGAACCAGAACTGTTAGTCTTCTGGACAGGTCATAATTTTACCAGGCTACCTTGGAATGGGCTCAATGGTGTCATGCTCTTTCCATGCCTGCTGTTGAGACCAATGCAAGGAGCTCGTCGGCAGGAGAATCACGCATGAAGTAGACGGGCCGGTACCAAACGTCTCCAGGATCTGCGTCTTCCATGACAGATTCAGGAGAATCCAGATACTTCCTCTTACATGTCCTCTTCAGAGAGATCTCCTCAGTGGGTAATCAAGGGTAGCATCGGAAGAGGTGGAAATACCCAATTGGGTGTCCTGGGGTTTGGTACCGGCTGTCCCTGTGGGAGGGTTAGCGGAGACTCTTCATGCAAAGATAGGGGTGATGTAGATACAGGACCCAAGGGGATAGGACCCATCTGGGTCATGGTGGCTGACAGGGCTCTCCAAAGTCCTAAAGGCTTACCTTCCCAGAGAGGGATAGGAACTTGGGTTTGAAAGGACGGCTTTCTGATCCTTGGTCCTTCCCTACTCTGAGGAAACTCACCCAGAAGCAGAAGTCAGAGCCGAACTAACTCTTGTCGAAGCTCTGAGGTGTAGAGAATGCTCCGAAGCCCTCAGACTACTAAAACACCACGGATCAGACAGGGTAGAATCAGCTCAGAGCTCTCTGGATCAGATAACGCTGAGCAGCTCACAGCAAGCTTCAGATCTGAGGATACAGCAATCTTCAGATCCGAAGACAATGGGCTTGGACAACTCGGGTCCAAGGGCTCCTAAACCAGAGGGAGTCAGAGGAGGAAGAGTTAGAGGGAGTGCCTTGGATGTATGGACTTCTTGACCCAAAAGGGTAGAAGCCAAAGCAACAAGTGGGTGAGACTGTGCTGACAGGATCAGTCTTCACTACCCTCTCCACATCTACAGTGAGGCTTCTAGACGAGCGACAGGACTGTCTGGAAGGACAATCTGGTCTACACAGAAAGGGAGAAGGCACTCAATGGGATGTGGTCCACAGATGGGGAGTACCTTGTCCTAGGAAGTACATCCAGCAGTCTTGGCAGTTCCGACATCTTCGGATCTGACAAATTTAGTTTTTGGAGACTTTGGATAAAAAAAAACAGCCTGATCTGAAGACTTTTTACTTTTGCCTGATCTGAGGGTGTCAGATCGGATAGCTTAAGCTTTCTTTTTTTTTTTGGGCGGATCTTAGAAAACTGTAGGATCCCAAGAAGGTCTTTTTGAAGTTTTCTCCGAGGTCTTAGAAGAAACAAAAGAGCTCTGAGACTAGTGTGAATGTTTTGATGGTTTCTCCAGCTATGACATCACCAAAAGAAGACGGTAAAAATTCCTTTAAGATAAATTTGTTCTTGCTTTCCACTAACGCTTGGGGGTGGGGGGGGGTGGTGGTGAACACATGACGTATCGCACAACTCTCTCAGGTAGTGAGGACCAAGGCAACAAACACAAAGGGGGTGCAAGTCAGAGAACGGAATTTTTTGACCACACTTCCCACACTTCTTAAAACCTGCAGGAATTTTTTTCTGTCAACCGCGTTAGCTCAGAACAAACGATTATAGTAACTACCACAAAGAAAAACTACAAGTACAAACAAAGGCAACAAGACTTAAAGAGCTAATAACTATCAATACACTGAAAACTTTTTTTTTAAAGGAGAAAGAGGCTGCCTACAAAGGTAGTAAGGACTACTATAAACGTAGAAGGGTAAAGGAGAGAAACAGGGAGAAAGAGATACTAACAGTATATAGAGTACACTAGTACAATAAAAGATTAGAGAGATTATTGTTAAAATATTAAACATAAGTACTTCTCTATCCCAAATACCTTGAGACAAATCATGTCTTTCATCTAAAAATGGCAAACGAGATCTGAGGCAATGGGGGATGATGCAATGTGGGTAAGGGAGAAGCACGAGAGTTCTAAGTTGTCATGAGCAGCCAAGTTGGATCAGGTGCTTTAGATCAGAATCCAGCAGTTGAGGATGGAATGAAAATTGACATCAGATCTGCTGTTGTACAGTAATTGTGAGGGAGCACTGTGTATAAAGATTTCACAATAGCTAATAAAATACTGTCAATCTCCACTGTAATGTTTTTATTTTCCCCAGAAAATCCACTGAATCTCTTATGTAAGACTTTTTCTTTACTGCTACAGGTTTCAGCAAGTAGTCAAGGTAAATGGCCATGGTTTCATTAAGGGAACCTCCTCACTTCCCACCACGTCTATAGGGTGGGGCTTCTCTGCTCTGTGGCTTTGGTATTCCAAAAAAAAATATGGGTAAATGAGAGCTTGGGCTCTATAAATACATAAAGATTTCCAGTAATAAGTCTTTCTTCCCACAATATGGTGAGATCAGTGTTTCATACATTGTATGTTCTTTTTATATCATCCATGGTAAATAACTCAAAATCTGTTATCTTCCAGCATGTTTTCTATTTTTTGGTTGTAGCTAGTCACAAAAGTACCTCCATCCTTGCCTGCCTACAATTATGCACTTGGATTTATCATTGCCTAGCTCAATCAATGCTTTTTTCTCCCTGCGTTATATCCTATTTCCTTTTATACAAGGAAGTAGGCTTCTTATTCCACTATGGTGGAAAACAGTGACTGAGATTTGCCTATTAATGATGAAACATCCTCTAAGCTACTTTTGAGTACTTTTTCAACTGTCAACTACCAAACATACTCCTCATTCTTAATATGCTCAAACCCCCAGTTGGTGGTGGCTAATGCAAATAAATCTTGGTAAATTACCTTATGACAGATACTTTGTCACATTTGGCAATACATTTTCAAGCAGTGATCTCAAATGTTACAGAATTGTGATCCGATGTTCCTACAGGGGGACCCTATGACAATATTATTTAAAGCAATCAATACATTCGTCCCTAAAGTGTCTAGAGTGTTTGCCCCTTTTTTTCCAGTTATAAGTTGCTGAAAACCAATTATACGTAAAGTACACAGTGTTCAGACTGCATATACAAGGTACAATGCTGAATCCAGTTAATATCTGGGTAACTAAAATCACCCAAAGTATCAACAACTTTGTTCAGTCTAGTGAGGTAATTTAAGTGCATCAGAGATGCTTAGTCTTACCACTATTTACCAATATTTGGTACCCCATATTTCTATTTGCAGATTCTAGGTAGTAGTAAATAGTAACTGAATAGGATTTTACATTTTTATGTTATTAGGAACATAACACCTCCAGCTATTGTTTCAACACATTCTCAAACTCTGTGTATCCTGGGAAGCAAAGAATCTGCTTTTCAATATTATTTTACAGCTATTAATGCCAGAATTCCTTGTACCAAACAAGACATTGAATTACTGTGCTTTACAAGCTCTGAGCACTACAACAGTAACCTCCTAAAGCACAACATCTCCTTGTATGGATACAGAGACTTGTAAAACAGGAACCCTTCCTGAAAATGGCGTAATTTTGCTAGTAAAAAACAACCCTAATCCATAGGAGTTTAAAGTGCAGCTTGTTATGCTTAAATAATTGGTCAAATACACTTTTTTCAAAGTAAATAATCTTGACATTATAACCCCACTGCATAAGCAGAGCTTTATATATGAATGTCTTTATGAAAATGTAGTCATTCCATTTTGGGGATGGCATAATCTCACTACATATCACCTCAACATGAGCTTTTCCAAACTCTAATACGGTTAGTATGGAGTACTTCATTTGGTTTACCGGAGTCAAATTAAGGTCATTAGTATTCAGCAGGTAATACAATTTTACTGTATTTATATTTTTGCGTTAACAGTTTTAGTAAAATGTGACAACAGCCTCAAAACTTTAAGACCAGAAAGGGAAATTAGTTACTTTATCCCCACAGAGTTTGACTAACTTATTGTAGGTCTAAGAATTGAATCTCTCAGTATTATAATTTAGGGCAAGTTATTTTAATTTTGACATTGTTTATGGGTTACGACTGTCAGACGTTTTAACAATATCAGGAATTAATACTTTTTGTACGAATTCAATTTTTTTCGACTATCGACATTCAGTATTTTTATTTAACAGTGGGGACATTATGAGCACTTCAGGATATAAAGAAGAAATGGATGCAGTGTGGTCACAGTATCAGTATTCGAGTTCCTAAGCAATGACTTTGTAGTTGCATATGTCAGGAAAGTTAAAACGAAAACAACTTTGATCATATCTTTTTTAGGTAACAAGTCCTCCTCCCCAAAATCTATACTGGGATTTTCTTTACGATGACTAGATTTGGCAGAACATGAACTCCCCTTGTTCTTACGTTTCATAGTTGCTAAACTCTTCCTAGAAAATGTACTACTGTAGTGTCAAGGCTTATACTGTAATTAGACTTACCAATGTTAATATCTGAAGCAGGAACTGACATTGGTACAAAGTCACAGAGTCTGACTTATCACAACAGCTCTTAGTTTTTGTGGCATTTTTATTTCTGAAATTGTATAGTGCTTCACAGCACTTGCTACCATTAAAGTTTAAATGGTTATTCAAGTCATTAGAATGTGGAAGTTCATGCATGGCTTCATCTGACAAATCTGAC